>NC_053489.1:431624015-431950515 GCF_905171775.1 Rana temporaria | reverse complement strand
GTCCTTCCCCTTCCATCCTCCCTGATAGATGACAATACCCACACAGGGAGGGACATAGGGAAAGAGAGAGACATAGGAGACAGCGGGAGAGGGGAGAGACAGACCGAGAGGAGGAGGGAGGAGAGAGAGGGGAAAAAAAAAAAAAAAAAAAAAAAAAAAAAAAGGTAATAAGTCCCTCTAAAATATAGTGGGATATGTAGGGGTTAATTCCCCTAATTGTGTATTTACTTAGATATATAATAACAAAAGTGAATTATGAGGAACCAGAAGAAAAGAAAAGAAAAAGATAATTAAACTATCGGGGTTAATTCCCCTATATTGTGTATTTACTTAGGTGTAAAAAAAAAAAAAAAATTCAGTATATACTACCTCATGAGAGGGAAAATAAACTAAAAAAAAAAAAAAAATAAAAAAAAATAAAAAACACGAAATCTTACTGAAATATGGTGAGGATTAGGGGTTACTTCCCCTTAATGTATATTTACTTAAGTGCGCCAAAACACAATGGGATTGTGAAGAAAAGGGAGTTCATTTAGAATACCAGTGAAAAGTAGAGGGGTTAATTCCCCTTATTGTGTATTTTCTTAAATATGTAAAAAAAAAAAAAAAGAAAGAGGGGGGGAACACTTTCCCCTGTGAAGACCAAATAAGAGACATTAAGTCCTACCTAGATATAGTGAGATTTATAGGGGGTTAAGTCCCCTAATTGTGTATTTACGTTAAATATAATAACCAAAGTGATATTATGAAGAACAAGAGAGAGAGAAAAAGGAAAAAACGGTTAAACTATAGGGTTAATTCCCTTTATTGTGTATTTACTTAGGTGAACATAAACATTGAAGAGGAGAGAGAAAAAAAAAAAAAAAAAATAATATATAAAAAAGAAAAAAAAAAGAATAAAAAAATTAAATATATACTACCCCATGAAAAAAAAACTAAAAACACTTTCTTCTAAAAAAAAAATAAAAAATCTTACTGAAATATAGTGCGGAGTAGGGGTTAATTCCCCTAAATATATATTTACTTAAGTGCACCAAAACACGATGGGATTGTGAAAAAAAAGGAGTTCATCTAGACTACTAGTGAAAAGTTGAGGGGCTAATTCCCCTTATTGTATATTTACTTAGAAGAGAGAAAAAAAAAAAAAAAAAAAATATAAATAGAAAGAAAGAAAAGTGAAAGAACAAATAAAAAGGGGGGAGCATGAGGTTTCCCACCACCGGTCTCCCCTATTCCTCTCCAGCCTCTCCTCCCCCCCCCCTCCCCCTCCCCCCCCCCCCCCCGCCCTGAAGTCCCTCCATTTCCTCCAGATCATTTCATATCTTAGCCCAGACTCTGCCTTAAAGGACCACAGCTCCTCCATCACTCTCATTTTATCAATTTCTTGGAGCCATTCCCCTATCGTGGGTGCTTTTTTTTTCCATCCAGTTCCTAGGTATTAGTGCCTTGGCCTCCGTTCAAAGAAACGGGACCAAGGAACCCCTATACTTTTTCCTGGACATACTTGTAGTGTGAGAACAGACATTCCATGGGTCATATTTTATCGCTTATCCACTGATTTTTTTTTTATCAGTCCTAATATCTCCGCCAATATGCCTGTATGAGGGGGCATTGCCACCATATGTGGGCATGTGTTCCCTCCATCCCACACTCTCTCCAGCATAAGGGGGAGGCCTCTCCATTCATTCTATGCAATTTAATCGGTACGAAGTACCATTTAGTGAGTAACTTATAATTAGTTTCTTTTACTTTTGCATCCATCGTAGTGGCCTGAACATATTCTAATACCTGTCTCTTCTTCTTATTGGATATGGTTTGGTTGAGTTCTTTTTCCCAACTTTCTATTATTTTCAATTTCCCTAAATCTATCTTGGTTGTCAACATCTTATAGATACTTGATATTCCCCCTTTCCCAGATTCTCCTTGGGTCATAAGTTTTTCCCATTTATTTAATTCATTCATAGCTCGCAAGGGCTTCGACAGAGTACTAACAAAATGTTGGACTTGTCTGTGTCTCCACCTGTCCCCTGGGTGCTGTCCATATTTCTCTTGGAGTTCTCCCACCGAGCATACTTCATTACCTTTTAATAGATCCTTCAATCTTGGGGTATCTGAGGTTGACCACCTCCGGTACCATCCCCCCTCCTTACCCGGTGGGAAGTAGTCCGTACCTGTTAATGGCAGCAGGGGGCTATTGTAGGGCAATTTATTTTTCTTACAGACCTTATCCCATATTCTAAAAGTTTCTTTTGTTATTACAGGCATATCCCGGGGTAAACCCCTATGTTGCCTCGGTACCCATATTATATTCCCTAGCTCTTTTTTACTTAGACTTTCTTCAACTTCTACCCATTTTTTTTTGCTTCCACCCTCACCCTGCACCCAGTCTGTAATCCTCCTTATTACCGCTGCCTCATAGTACCTTCTGAAATCCGGCATCTGTATTCCTCCTTCCTCTTTGGGTCTATCAGAGTCTCAGCTGCTATACGCGGCTTTTTATACCCCTCCATATGAAACCTCCTATTATCTTTTCCAAGATTTTAAAATATGTTTCTGGAATTTTTATAGGAGTGTTTGAAAAGATATAGAGAACTTTCGGCAAAATCATCATTTTTATAGTACTCACCCTTCCCCACCATGATACTCTGTCTATACTATATCCCTTTAAATCTGATCTTACTTTATTTCAATAGTAGTATATAATTGTCCTCATAGAAATATCTTTCCACGCTGGACAAGTATACACCTAAATATTTCATCCTTCTTTGCTTCCATTTAAATGGATATAGCCCCTCAAGTTCCCTACGATCCTGTGGGCTTAATGATATACTTAATATCTCCGTTTTATCTTTATTAATTTTTAAGATTAGAGATCTCCCCATACAGTTCATATTCCATCATTATTTTAGGCAATGTCTCCCTGGGGTCGATACGAATAGCATCATGTCATCGCAAATGCGGATATCTTATGCTCCCTTCTGTCAAGTTTTATCCCTTCTATATCCTGATTCATCCGGATTGTTTCCAGTAAAGGCTCCAATGAAAGGACGAATAGGAGAGGCGAAAGCGGACACCCCTGCCGGGTCCCATTACTCAGTGAAAAGCTATCCGATAGGGTGCCGTTCATCTATCTATCTATCTATCTATCTATCTATCTATCTATCTATCTATCTATCTGCATATCTGTCTGTCTATCTATCTATCTATCTATCTATCTATCTATCTATCTATCTATCTATCTATCTATCTATCTTTCTGTATATCTATCTAGCTATCTATCTATCTATCTATCTATCTATGTATCTGTATATCTATCTATCTATGTATCTGTATATCTATGTATCTATCTATCTGTATGTCTATCTATCTCTATCTATCTGTATATCTATCTGTCTGTCTATCTATCTCTATCTATCTATCTATCTATCTATCTATCTATCTATCTCTCTATCTATCTGTATATCTATCTGTCTGTCTGCCCCCCCTCCTACCCAATGTTTATCTATTTCTCCATCTGTCTATTTATCTGTCCGTATATTTATCCATCTGTCTCTATTTCCACACAATGTCTGTCTGTCTGTCTTTCTATTGGTCTGTCTGTATATCTATCTGTAGGACCTATTGTGGGCGAGTGACCGGGGGGGGGGGGTTGGTTGGGGCTTTGTTTGCGCCCCCCCAAAATAATGGAGCAGCAGCCGCCACTGGCTCTGACAGTGCTGTGTGTTCTGATTGGGCTAAGCTTCCATTGCTTCAGCCAATCAGGGCTTTCAATGCACTGTGCCTTACAGTGCATTGTGGTCGTTCGGCGGGCCGAACAATTGGTCGAACGGCCTTTTAATTTGGGTGTTCGGAGAACTTCCGAACGGCCAATGTTCAGGCCAAACTCATGTTTGGTCTGAACCCTTCGCCCATCCTTATTTTTTAAGGAATTTAGGGCCATATCCTCAAAAGAGATACGACGGTGTATCTACTGATACGCCGTCGTATCCCTGTTTCTATCTTTGGAACTGATCCACAGAATCAGTTTCCAGGAGATAGTCAGAAGATCCGACATGTGTAAGGGACTTACACTGCCGGATCTTAGGATGCAGTACCGCATCCGCCGCTGGGGGCATTTTGCGTCGAAATGCCGCCTCGGGTATGCAAATTAGCACTTACTTTTCAGCTTCGTTTTTTCTCTGTAAGTATTAAGTTGCATGTGTAAAATTAGGGCTGCTTTTACAAAGTGTAAACTGTTTACACCTTGTAAAAGCAGACCCTTCTGTCCCCAGCGACGCGGTTTTTTTTTTTGTTTTAAATTTTTTTTTTTTCGCCGTATCTTTTTTTTTCCCGACGCAACTTTATTGACCCGTCGCGATCCACAAAGCTCGGCGTAACGTAATTTCGCGCAATGCACGTCGGGAAAATGACCTCACGAGCATGCGCAGTACGGCCGGCGCGGGAGCGCGCCTAATTTAAATGGGAGTCACAAAATATTCCAACTGCACACCTTCCAGGAAAATGGCCAATAAGTAAAAGGGTGCTGAAACGATCACCAGCTGGGAACTGGAAAGCAAATTATGTACACATAATCGCCAGCACACCAAGGATCATTTAAAAAACGTCCAAAAATTTAATGCATAATTGCGAGGTCACGCATAATTTCGAGGTCATGCAGGACCTCTTCGTCAGGCCTGACGAAGAGGTCCTGCGTGACCTCGAAACGTTGCTTTTTGGATCGCTATTATGCATTACATTTTTGGACGTTTTTTAAATGATCCTTGGTGTGCTGGCGAATATGTGTACATAATTTAAATGGGAATCGCCCCCATTTGAAGAGGAACGCCTTGCGCCGGCCGGATTTAAGTTACACCGCTCAAAATTTCTAGGTAAGTGCTTTGTGGATCGGGCACTTAGTTAGAGATTTTGCGGCAGTGTAACTTAAATGGCAAAAGTTATGTTGCGCCGGGTTTTTGAGGATTAGGCCCTTAAAGCCTTGTTGCATCCGTTTTGAGGACTTTTAAACCTGTTTTTACACATTTTCTGCCTCCCTGAGCCATTGGCTAAAGGTGTGAATATTTAAAGGGACACATTTCTTCTTGACATTTTGGTCTTCAAAGCCTTGTTGCACCCCAAAGTATTCAAAAAAAATTTGAGGGCCAATTTACCCCAAAAAATTACTCAATAAGCCAGGAAATTTTCCTTCACTTCCAAATCCTAACCCAATACCAAGCAGGAAGTTAGAGGAAATTAAGAGAATTCCTTGGGGGACCCCCAGGTCACCAGAACTAGTGTCCCCATTGAAAGATTTCCCCTCTATTAACCTTATTCACACCGCAACCCACAATGAAAGGGAAGTAAACTCCTCTATTTTGTTTTTACCTATAGTTAAGCCTATAATAATGCTTACCTATAGGTACTGTAAATATCTCCAAAACGTGCACAGTTTGGGAGATACTGTATACGCTGGCTATTACATCATTGGCGCATGCGCTCTGAAGAAACGGCTGCCCGTACTATTTCTTCAGGGCCCCTGCCGTGACCGGGAAACACCAGGTAAGATGTCAGCTGTGTCAGCGGTATTCTGGCGTTGCTGCAGGACTTCATTCAAAGGTAAGTATTTCATAATGAGCTAGTATGCGATGCATACTAGCTCATTGTGCCTTTGTCTTACAGGTGTTTTGTTTTTTTACATTGTGATTTACAACCTCTTTAACCACTTAAGCCCTGGACTATTTTACAGCTAAAGGACCAGGTCCCTTTTTGCGATTTGGCACTGCGTCAGTTTAACTGACAATTGCGCGGTCATGCGACGTGGCTCCTAAACAAAATTGGCGTCCTTTTTTTGCTACAAATAGAGCTTTATTTTGGTGGTATTTGATCACCTCTGTGGTTTAAATTTTTTGTGCTATAAACAAAAATAGAGCGACAATTTTGAAAAAAATTCAATATTTTTTCCTTTTTGCTATAATAAATATCCCCAAAAAATATTTTTAAAAAAACATTTTTTTTCCCTCAGTTTAGGCTGATATGTATTCTTCTACATATTTTTGGTACAAAAAAATCGCAATAAGCGTTTATTGATTGGTTTGAGCAAAAGTTATAGAGTCTACAAAATAGGGGCTAATTTTATGTCATTTTTATTAAAAATATTTATTTTTTACTAGTAATGGCGGCGATCAGCGATTTTTATCGTGACGGCGACAAAATGACACTGGCAGTGAAGGCGTTATCCTCTAGGGGCGCTGTAGGGGTTAAGTGTGCCCTAGTGTGTAATTCTTACTGTAGGGGGGCGTGACTGGGCGTGTGACGTCACTGATCATCGTTCCCTATGACAGTAAACAGACGATCAGTGACATGCCACTAGGAAGAACAGGGAAAGGTCTGTATACACTTACCTCTCCCCATTCTTCAGCTCTGTGATCCGATTGCTGGACACCGGCGGCGATTGGGTCCACGGGTCCCGTGGGTGCTGTCATGGAGCTTCGGACCGGGTCGCGAGCGTGCCGGCGGTGGCGCGTTCGTGACCCATGGCTGGAATCTTAAAGGGGATGAACCTGTTCCTGTCTTAAAGGGAATCTTAAAGGTGATGAACCTGAACCTGTTCGCCCAGCCATGCCATTCTGTCGACGTATATCGTTGTGCGGCAGTCTTTAAGTGGTTAAGACCCCTTTCACAATGGGGAACTTTTCAGGCATTTTTTAGCGCTATAGCGCCTGTTAAGCTACCCCAGTGTGAAAGCCTGAGTGCTTTCATACTGGTGCGATGCGCTTGCAGGATGGGAAAAAAAAGTCCTGCAAACAGCATCTTTGGGGCGTTGCGGAAGCAGTCCATACAGCACTCCCAAAACGCCCTGCCCATTGAAATGAAGGAGCAGCACTGGCAAAGTGCATGCAAAACGCTTCAGAAGCGCCGCAACACAGGGCACTTTCTTCGGCTGCTAGCAGGGGGTTAAAAGCAGCTAGCTATAACAGCTGGTAAAGCTAAAACTAGCGAGTGTGAATGGGGTCTAATGCATATAAACGTACACACATTTTTGTTACTGCATAAGCATGTGTAGTGTGTGAGAGGATCCGAAAACTGTGTTACAGTACATAAAAAGTGCTCAAGGTCACATACAGCTAGAACTTTTTGCATAATATGCCCCCACCAAACATGGCCGCTGAGGATTCATCAGCATAGCGTCTGTGGCTGCCTGTCCATTGGTGGAAAGGCTCTGACATTACCGTTGTGCGCCGGAAGCAGCGTGCTGGACCGGGTCGGAGAGAAGCTGACAGCATGACAGGTTATCAGCGGCTATGGAGCTGCAGCCGGTGGCTGGGACAATGCAGGGTCGGATTAATAGGAGCGGTACCGGAGACTGCCTGGAGCCCACACATAAGAGGCAGGCGTTACTCCGCTGTCAGCTCTTCCTATTACACTCAGGTTGCATCAGCCAGGACACGGCTAATCCGCTGTCTCAGCGCTACCTTTTCTTCCCATGTCCCTCAGCTGCATACCGTGCACCAGAGATCTGTGCATGACTTCGGGAGTAGGGGCAGCGGTGCTTTCTCTGGAGAGGACGGGGCACAGTCCGGGGAAGGAGGAGATGAGAGCAGCAGTGGGGAGGATGGTGGAGGAGCAGAAGAAGCTGCTGCTTATAGCGCACCCATAGTGACTGCTCTCACTCCTCTCGTTGTTCCCGAGGTGTTCCCCAATGTGCCTGTCATCGCAGTGTCCAGGAACCCCGTCTTCCCCAGGTTCGTCAAGATCATCGAGGTAAGGGCTGACATACACACGGGACAATCTGTGTGGAGGAAGCTAGGGAGAGAGCAGGTTTAGGTGGAAGAAAAGTCTTAAATTATTCGTATCCACTTAAAGACCAGGCTTTTTTTCTGGCACTTTTTGTTTATAAGTTAAAATTTTTATTTTTTTGCTAGAAAGTTACTTATAAACTTTTAGAAGAGACCCTGGGGAAAAAAATAGCGATTGTTGCAATTTTTTTATGTCATACAGTATTTGTGCAGCGATTTTGCAAATGCAGCTTTTTTGGAAAAAAAAATACACTTTAACCACTTGCCCACCGGGCTAATTTTGGCACTTCTCTCCATGTAAAAATCTAAATTTTTTTGCTAGAAAATTAATCAGAACCCCTGAACATTGTATATTATTTTTTTAGCAGACACCCTAGGGAATAAAATGGCGCTCATTGTAACTTTTTTTTCTCGCACAGTATTTGCGCAATCATTTTTCAAACGCCTTTTTTTTGGGAAAAAAAATGGTTTCATGAATTAAAAAATAACAAAACAGTAAAGTTAGCCCAATTTTTTTGTATTATGTGAAAGATTATGTTACGCCGAGTAAATAGATACCTAACATGTCACGCTTTAAAATTGCGCACATTCATGGAATGGCGCCAAACTTCGGTACTTAAAAATCTCCATAGGTGACGCTTTAACATTTTTTACAGGTTACTATTTTCGAGTTTCAGAGTAGGTCTAGTGCTAGAATTGTTGCACACGCTCTAACGCACGCAACGATACCTCACATGTGGGGTTTGGCCCGGTGTTTACATATGTGGGCGGCACCTGAATGCGTCTTCGCTTCTGCGCACGAGATAACGGGGACAGGGGCGTTTTGATTTTTTTTTTATTTAACTTTTTTTTATTTTTACACTTTTTAAATAATTTTTTTTTTTATCACTTTTATTCCTATTACAAGGAATGTACACATCCCTTGTAATAGGGATCACTGTGACAGGTCCTCTTTATGGAGAGATGTGGGGTCAATAAGACCCCACATCTCTCCTCCAGGCTTACAAGCATGAAATCGGTGAAAAAAAAAATCACCGATTACATGCCGACGGCCACGATTGCGGCTTTGTTTACTTCTGGGTACCGGGCATGACGTTATAATGTCGCGCCCGGTCCTGCGACGGTCATAGAGATGACTGTGCCTGTGTGGGCACCAGTCATCTCTATGGTTCTGCAGCGAGCGCCGACCGATTTCGCTCTCCGGGCCCCCGATGGCCCGGAGAAGCACCGGATGGCGGCGGGAGGGTGGGGCGTCCCCTCCCACTGCCTATAAGAACGATCAAGCGGCGGAACCGCTGCTTTGATTGTTCTTATGGATCAGAGAATCGGCGGCTGAAGACGGCGATATCTGAATGATGCTTGTAGCTGCAGGCATCATTCAGATATCACCGCTCAAAGTGGAGGATGTCCCAGGGACGTCCTCGGTGCTAAAGAGGTTAATGAATTTAAAAAACACTATCTGCCCCAATTTTTTATTTTTTTTGTCTAATGTGAAGTTACACAGAGTAAATGGGTATCTGACGTGTCATGCTTTAAATTTGTAGACGCTTGTAGAATGGCGACAAATTACGCATCTTAAAAATCTCCATAGGCAATGCTTTACAGAGGAGGTCTGCTTCTGCACGTGAGCATGGAAGGATGGGTGCTTTAATTTTATTTTTTACACTGTCCCCCCTTTTTTTTTTTTGTATCACTTTTATGCTGTTTACAAGGAATGTAAACATCTGTAATAAAATAAGGATGACATGTCCTCCTTTATGGAGAGATCTGTGGTCCCCTCATGAGCCGGCCGCCTGAAGAAAAGAAATGGTACGAGGTTGTGGCTGTTATCTTTGGCCATAACCCTGGTAAATCACTTGCAAACTGTAACGTATACAAAAAACAAATTTGTTGCGCTGTGAGTTAGAGCTGCACGATTCTGGCCAAAATGAGATTCAACATTTGTTTTGCTCAGAATAAAGATCACGATTCTTACGGCGTAAAATCTTTCACATTTTACAAATAAAATTTGGGCTAACGCTACTGGTTGTTTTTTTTTTTAATTATTATTTAAAGTAATTTTTTCCCAAAAAATTACATTTGAAAGACCACTGCGCAAATACAGTACGACGTATCTTCTAGCAAAAAGAAAATGATTTTTACTTGAAAACGGCAAAAAAAAATCAAATAGGTTTAGCGTTTAAGTGGTTAAACTTTCCTAAGTTATGTACAGAATTCTATTCCTTTGATGTAAAAGACAAATTGTTACAATGTTTAGACTTAAGTTCCACTGATAAAGAATGTTCTGATACTTGGCAGATTGCCTGGATTTTTACTTCCTTTTGACAGCAGAGAGCAGAGAGAATTCTCTGCATACAAAAGATTGGGAAATATTTTGTAAAGATTGCAACGGTTAAATTGCGATAACTATTCTTGACGATTTATCGTCAAGCTCTACTGGGAGTGTATAAAATTAAATAAAATAACATAAAAGCACCTGACACAATATGCGATTTATAGCACCACAGATAATATAATGGATAGTGTAGCGCTAATAGGAACTGTATTAAAGTCCAGCATGAACTTTTCAGTGCATTGAATAGATCATGAATCCACTCCACTTAAAATTCCATAGTAAGAACAGTAGTAAATCTTGAAAAAAACACTTGTGAGGACACCGCCACCATCACCCAAACACACTGCCTCTTACCCTCAGGTAGATTAAACAAGCCTAGGTATTTCTCAATATCCGCTCCTCAGCAGCATGGGGATAGGACTGCAGCTCCTTCAGATAGATAAAAGCAAGCCCAGATGTCTTTCAATGTCAGCTTTACAGCCGCATTGGGAATAAATGTAATTGCTCCTCTGCCACATATACTACCCAATAGAGAGAAAACACTTTATAATGCAGACATCCTAGTCATATTTTTATTGATAAGTTTAAAAAATGTGTTGCACTCACGTTTCAGTAAGGTATAACAGGCGAACAGTCTGGTGTTACCAACCAGCAAAATAATGGCTACTACGTCCCAGCACACAAGTCACGTTGCACGTCACCAGCGCCTCCCTACGCGTTTCGTGATTGAGGTAGTCCGGGGCGAGGCTGAATGTGCGCTGTACTGAATATATATATATATATATAATATAGCGGCTTTACAATGGGCAGGTTGGTCTCTGAGTTCTAATATGAGGAAGCAGGAAGTTCCTATGCACACTTCCGGGTCGTCTGTAATGTAGGTTTATGTATTGCAGTCAGCAAGTGGTTAAAAATGTCCCCTCTTTCTAACCTGTATTATAAAAAAATCTGTGTACTTGCCTTACTCACCAGTCATGTGAACCTGAAGTGCCAGCCCCCATGTCAGTAAGTGGCTGCTGCAGGGGAAAGAGGGTGCTGATAACGGCTGGGCTGTGGGTGATGTCGCGGCTCCTGAAACTCGCAGCCATTGTCAAGTGCTCCCTTAGAGCTGCAGGATCATATGACTGAGGCGGTTTCAGATTTAAGATAAGATAGACAGATCTTTTATACAGGATAGCCAGCAGGACCAGTTTCCGATCATGTGACCACTGTGATGCCCACCCACAGTCGTCACATAATTGTTATGATACTTCCTGCCCGCCAGGTAGACAGAACCTGTTGAAGGGACGCCAGGGCTGCGTGAGAAGGTGAAGTACAATTTTTCTGTGTTTGTAGTAAAGCTCTGAATTGTAAACCTCAATGGTATTCTCATCAGATTTACATTTGTGAGGTCTACTACATAATCTTGTAAAAAAAAAACAATAGATTAACAACCTGCATAGAACAGGGGGTCTTCCAAATTGCTAAACAAAGGACCAGTTTACTGTCCTTAAGACTTTTGGGGGGGGGGGGGGGGGGGGGGGCAGACTGGCTCTCAGGAGCACAAAATGTCTCGGCATCAGAACCCATCCCCCATTATTGGTGTCATGTTGAAGAAGGTGCTCTTTAACTTTTTAAATTGAACTTTTGCCTAAAAGCAAAATGTGTGGCAGAAAATGAACACTGCACATCACCCTGAACACACCATCCCCATTGTGAAACATGGTGGTGGCAGCATCATGTTGTGGGGATGCTTCTCTTCAGCAGGGATAGTGACCCTGGTCAGAGTTGATGGGAAGATGGATAGAGCCAAATACAGGGAAATCTTATAAGAAAACCTGTAAGGCCCCTTTCACACGGACGTGTCCGTTGATCCCCGCTGAGCAAGCGGATGACAGGGCGGTCTCTGCACAGTGTGCAGAGACGGACCTGTCAGAGCTCTGCTCTCCTCTATGGGGGATGGGATGAAAACGGACTGCCTGTCCGTTTTCATACGATCCGCCGGATGGAAAATAGGTCCATCCGTTTCCATCCGTCTGAATTTAGCGGATCAGATGTCAGCGGACATTGAGCATCCGTTTAAGTCTGCCTAAAAAACGTCAGGAGGACCTGAACGGTCTGCCCGTGTGAAAGGGGCCTAAAGCCTTGTACACACGGTCAGTTTACTGGACGAGTTTTTATCAGTTTTTTTGCTTGATGCTAGTCTGAAATCAAAAGTGAAGAGGGAACTAACCACCAGAAAATTTGCAGCAAATTTTCGGATGACAGAAGTGAACGTCAGAAGTGACGTAATGTGTTGCATTGTTTTGTATGTGTTCTTTCATTTCTGAGCATGCCTAGTCTTGGTATTCAGATTTTTTTTGCCCCGAAAACCATACTAATGGTCAGAAAATCGGACGTTGTGGTCACATCAGACAAAAGTTTTCAAGCCTGCACATCAAGTTTTTGTCTGCCGAAAAATTTGTGATCGGTTGTCAAAAGCAGCATACGAACGATCAGAAAATTGGCAGATCGTTTATCGGACGACATTTATCTTCAGATTTTCTGACCGTGTGTATGGGCCTTTAGAGTCTACAAAAGACTTCAGACTGGGGCGAAGGTTAACCTTCCAGCAGGACAACAACCCTAAACATAGAATGGTTTCGATCAAAGCGTATTCATGTGTTAGAATGGCCCAGTCAAAGTTCAGGCCTAAATTCAATTAAGAATCTGTGTCAAGACTTGAAAATTGCTGTTCAGATGCTCTCCATCCAATCTGACAGAGCTTGAGCTTTTTTGCAAAGAAGAATGGGCAACATTTCCACT
The DNA here is from genome assembly GCF_905171775.1 of Rana temporaria. NCBI lineage: Eukaryota > Metazoa > Chordata > Amphibia > Anura > Ranidae > Rana > Rana temporaria. The sequence continues at coordinate 431,937,624 of NC_053489.1, read as the reverse complement.
CTCTAGATGTGCAAAGCTGGTAGAGACATCCCCAAAAACACTTGCAGCTGTAATTGCAATGAAAGGTGGTTCTTCAAAGTATTTACTCGGATGCTGAATTCAACATAACATATTTGTAAAAAATACTTTGAAAACCATTTATCATTTTCCGTCCACTTCACAATGATGTGCCACTTTGTGTTGGTCTTTCACATAAAATCCCAATAAAATAAGTTTACGGTTGTAACATGACAAAATGTGTAACATTTCAAGGGGGTATGAATACTTTAAGGCACTCAAGGTCAATGAGCCTAATTAACACCATTGTAGTGCCTTTATTTGCATTTAAAGAAGGTTCAGCAAGCTTTAAATGTACCAGAATGCATGTGAACACACTGCAAATGCAACTTTGGAAAATCATAAATAATGCCTGAAAAATGCACCGTAGATACTGTACATAACAAAAGCATGTAACCGTGCATGAAGAGCTGCACACCAATAGTGGGGATTGTGGTGGTAAATAGGCCCTTACACGAATTGAGAACAGATTGTCCCTATGGGTGGTCAGATGTAAGTGGGTGTGTGTCCACCTTTATTCATCCAAATCCCAGCCCCTTCAGTATTGACAGGGCGAATGCAATAAGTTTTCATTCAGATGTAGACAAACAAAAAAAAAAGTACCTCTTTCTCCTATCACTGATGGCAGCCAACAACATGTAATGAGCTGGCGCAATTGTAAAACTTGGCTTGTCAGGCTGCAATATGCTACAGAAAAATGGCAACCGATCACACAGATGACACCAACTCACTGAGACCAAAATCAAACCAGGTTAATGTAAGATGGCTTCAGCTTTGCTCTCCACCTGCAGGAGAGGTCCCTCGGCAACCGAGACATTCCTACAACAGTGCTGGATCTAGAGGGTGCTCAGGTAAGTATGAGGGGGGGGCTGCTGCACACAGAAGGCTTTTTATCTTGAAGCTTTCTTTCCTGCAAGGCAATGGCATAATGTGGTAGTATGCACCGCATACTAGCACATTATGTGAAACTTCCCTCAAAACTAAGCCTTCCAGCGATGCAATGTCATGCTCGCGACCCGGTCCGAAGCTCAGTGACCGCGCCCGCGGGACCCGATCGCCGCTGGTGTACCACGATGGGGTCACAGAGCTGAAGAACGGGACGGGGGAGAGGTAAGTGTAAACAAACCTTTCCCCGTTCTTCCTAGTGGCTTGTCAGTGATCGTCTGTTTCCTGTCATAGGGAGCGACTATCAGTGACATCACACACCCAGCCACGCCCCCCCACAGTAAGAATCACACACTAGGGCACACTTAACCCCTACAGCGCACCCTAGAGGTTAACCTTCACTGCCATTGTCATTTTCACATAACGGTGCATTTTTATAGCACTGATCGCTGTAAAAATGACAATGGTCACAAAAATGTGTCAAAAGTATCCGATGTGTCCGCCATAATGTCGCAGTCATGATAAAAATAGCTGATCGCCGCCATTAGTAGTAAAAAAAATATATATATTAATAAAAATGCTATAAAACTATCCCCTATTTTGTAGATGCTATAACTTTTGCGCAAGCCTATTAATAAACGCTTATTGCTATTTTTCTTCTACATATTATTGGTAAAAAAAAAAGAATACATATCGGCCTAAACTGAGGAAAAAAATTGTTTTTTTTTTAAATATTTTTGGGGGATATTTATTATAGCAAAAAGTAAAAAAATCTTTTCTTTTTTTTTTCAAAACTGTCGCTCTATTTTTGTTTATAACGCAAAAAATAAAAACCGCAGAGGTGATCAAATACCACCAAAAGAAAGCTCTATTTGTGGGGAAAAAAGGACGCCAATTTTGTTTGGGAGCCACGTCCCACGACCACGCAATTATCAGTTAAAGCGACGCAGTGCCGAATGGCAAAAAGGAGCCTGGTCATTTAGCGGCATAATGGTCTGGAGCTTAGGTGGTTAAGGTAAAAAAAAACTGTGTGCAGCCCTCTCTATGCTTACCTGAGCCCATTCTCAATCCAGCACTATGACTGAGAGCACAGGGCAAATCAATCGCAGCGGGAGCCATTGGTTCCTGCTGCTGTTCATTAAACCCTGAGACGAGGGAATAGGTGTTGGGGCCGAGCTCCACCTTCTGTGTGAATGGATGCAGACATTACAGCTCAGGATTGAGCCCCCAGGTGCACCACAACAGGAAGCAGGTTCCTTTTGTGGCACACCAAGAAGAGGAGGAGCCAGGAGCGCAGACGGTGGACCCAAGTAGAGGGTTGGGGCTGTTCTGGGCAAAACCATTAAAAGGGCCTTAAACTGACAGAAATAAACTGTTTACAGACTACCACAGAATCAAATTATGCTGTGCAAATAGTGTATAATGGTGTCCAACATAAACTATGCAACTTTCTCCCTCAAGAACCATACACAAACAAAATACTATGGTACAACATGCCCATAAAATACCAAAGCCGCTCTAATATTGGCTAGCCCAGTAGGCTGCAAAATTGTACGGACATATGAAATTCTGCAGAAGAAGCAATATACCTGATCGAAAAGAATCTAAACTCACCCCAAGAGTATTTTATTTGGGCCTAAATTTCCATGAACCAGTCTAGAATAGTATGTTATATACTGTGAAGTTCTTAAATTTTTTGTTGCTGCATACAAAATGCTTAACTCAAATGCTCTGGCTCCAAAATACATCCCAAATGAATGTATATCCGAAACATAAAACAAAAATTTACTCGGAGCTTTTGGACCCTATACACACTATACAACTTTTGTCGTCTGATTTCCTTTTAGATTTACCAAAACCATGTAGTGCAAGCGCCTACCTGATTGCATACAAATTGAAACTCTAACCCTAGGTTTCCACTATTGCGACCTGAAATCGTGTGATTTTTTGCCCACGATTTTGATGTGACTTGAAGAAATGCCTGTGTATTCTTGAGGTCTGTGGATCTTAAGTCGCATCAAAGTCAGAGCAAAGTAGTGCAGGAATTACTTTGAAGTCGCACAGATATGAACAGTACTCATTGGAAATGATGGGGTATGACTTGTCATGTGACCTTGCAGTCCCAAGTCGCAGGACAAGTTGCACAAGTGGAAACAGAGCCTTATGATTTGACCTCATATTATTATATAGTTTTGGTAAATCTGAAGGAAAAAAATGGACAGAAAATTGTATAGTGTGTATCTGCTCTTAGGATATGGTAATGTCTTGCTATGCAGTAAAATATCCTTCAGATTGATCGTAAGCAGGCTGGCAGTATGCTTCATTGATGCTGTATAAATCAGCATATGCAAATAAAAAAAGGCCAAGTCAACCTTTTTAAAATGAAGGACCCAACATTTGCAAATAAAAATGTGCATTTAGGTCAGGGTGGATTTGATTTAAATCAAGTCGATTTAAATCACATTTCCCCCACAACTGCACAAAATTAAAGCACTTGTATATCAAAGCGAATTTCCCCATAAGAAATCATGGAAACTCGGATGATTCATTCCACAACCATTTACTTGTGGATCTTGCAGTTTATAGACCATATAAAAAATATTATAGCAATGTGATAGGTTATATAACCATAAAATGCCCATCCACAAATGGCAGCCTCAACAAGGTAATTGGAAGCAAAATCCACAAGAAGCTAAAGAGTATACAAGAAAAGAGAGGCGCCTCTAAGTGTAGCACTATGGTTAAATTTAATGAAGGTACAATATTTAGCAACTTGCATGGTTGATGAATAAAACATGCACATCTAAGTATACAGGCATCCGGAGTAAAGCTGTCCACATAGACCAGTGATGGCGAACCTTGGCACTCCAGATGTTTTGGAACTACATTTCCCATGATGCTCCTGCACTCTGCAGTATAGTTGAGCATCATGGAAAATGTAGTTCAAAACATCTGGAGTGCCAAGGTCCGCCATCACTGACATAGACCATCCTCCTCACCGATGTCAATCTGCAATCGTGACCGGGAAGACTACCCTGCAGTAGAGTGATCTGAAAGTGTGGCTTGAAGCGCTCATGGAGCGCGGTGTGGAGGATGATCTATGTCAGGGATATGCAATTAGCGGACCTCCAGATGTTGCAAAACTACAATTCCCATCATGCCTCTGCCTTTGGGTGTCATGCTTGTGGCTGTCAGTCTTGCTATGCCTCATGGGACTTGTAGTTCTGCAACAGCTGGAGGTCCGCTAATTGCATATCCCTGATCTATGTGGACAGCTTTACCCCAGATGCCTGCATACTTAGATGTGCCTGTTTTAATCATCAAACATGTGAGTTGCCAAATGTTGTATCTTCATTAAATGTAACCATATTACTACACTTGGAGGCTCCTCTCTTCTCTTTTATGCTCGGTTGTGACATGACATGATAAATTTGCTTGTCTTGCAAACTGCTCTCAAATCAAGGTTTTACTGTATTTGTAAAGAGTGCAGCGCTAAAAATAAAAGATCTATAGAGATTATATAATGACACAAAAGTAAGTACACCTCTCACATTTTTGTAAATATTTTATTAACACTTTGCTACAATGTAAAGTAGTGAGTGTGCATCTTGTATAACAGTGTAAATTGGCTGTCCCCTCAAAATAACTCAACACACAGCCATTAATGTCTAAACCGCTGGCAACAAAAGTGAGTACACCCCTAAGTGAAAATGTCCAAATTGGTCCCAATTAGCCATTTTCCCTCCTTGGCGTCATGTGACTCATTAGTGTTACAAGTTCTCAAGCGTGGGAGCAGGTGTGTTAAATCTGTTATCGCACTCACTCTCTTATACTGGTCACTGGAAGTTCAACATGGCACCTCATGGCAAAGAACTCTCTGAGGATCTGAACAAAAATAATTGTTGCTCTACATAAAGTTGGCCTAGGCTATAAGAGGATTGCCAAGACCCTGAATCTGAGCTACAGCACGGTGGCCAAGACCATACAGCAGTTTACCAGGAAAGGTTCCACTCAGAGCAGGCCACGCCATGGTCGACCAAAGTAGTTGAGTGAACGTGCTCAGCGTCATATCCAGAGGTTGTCTTTGGGAAATAGACGTAAGAGTGCTGCCAACATTGCTGCAGAGCTTGAAGGGGTGGGGGGTCAGCCTGTCAGTGCTAAGACCATAAGCCACACACAGCATCAATTTGGTCCGCATGGCTGTCATCCCAGAAGGAAGCCTCTTCTAAAGATGATGCACAAGTAAGCCTGCAAACAGTTTGCTGAAGACAAGCAGACTAAGCACATGGATTAGGATGGTGTGAATCTCACGCCACAGAAAATATTGTGTGGTATATGCTACCAGTGATTAAATAAATGTGAATAAATATAATTAAATATGAATAAGCTGCTATATATATATACAATACCGTGAATCAACAATAGTATTCAATAAGAAAAAAAGTCCATACACAATTATAGATTGAATATAATTTGTGCAAATGTGCAAAATAATTTCCAGTGATGTGTAGAAAGTCCTTTGATATTTTAAATTAGATAGTTGCGTGATGAAAATAGATGATCAGAGTGAAACCTTTACCATATAATATTCCACCCGATGTGATCCACCCGGAAGTGACGTGAATATGCGTGATCAGTATACGCCTCGACGTACGTTTCGTGAGTTACGTCATCAGGAAGCTTCCTGACGACGTAACTCACGAAACGTACGTCGAGGCTTATACTGGTCACGCTTATTCACGTCACTTCCGGGTCAGCTGGTTGTTGGTGGTGGACCGCACGCCAACCCACGGCGACGGAGACCATCTCTAAAACTGAATACGCTCAGCAGCCTCAGTGCCGGGACTTGGGCACCGGACACAGTAAGGAGCCATTTGGCTGTTATTGTTTTTACATGTGTTTTAAATAAATCAGTGTTACACTATTGCGGCCCTTTCTTTCATATCCCACGGTACTTGGTATCTGTTGATTGGAACATGATCAGTTGATTGGATATCTCCAGGTCTGCAAGGATTTATTCACTCTGTATAAAACAAAGCGTTATTGACCACTTTTTAATTAAAGGGTCAAATATTGTTGGTAAGGAGCCATTTCAGTTGATCACATCGGGTGGAATATTATATGGTGAAGGTTTCACTCCGATCATCTATTTTCATCACTTAACTATCTAATTTAAAATATCAAGGACTTTCTACACATCACTGGAAATTATTTTGCACAAATTATATTTAATCTATAATTGTGTATGGACTTTTTTTCTTATTGAATACTATTGTTGATTCACGGAATTGTTTATATATAATATATTTACCTATGATTCAAATATTCATATTTAGTTCACCAGCGCCCCCTACCCTCCCATTCCAAACTAAGGACATGGATTACTGGAACCATGTCCTGTGGTCTGATGAGACCAAGATAAACGTATTTAGTTCAGATGGTGTCAAGCGTGTTTGGCAGCAACCAGGTGAGGAGTATAAAGACAAGTGTGTCTTGCCTACAGTCAAGCATGGTGGTGGGAGTGTCATGGTCTGGAGCTGCATGAGTGCTGCCAAAACTGGGGAGCTACAGTTCATTGAGGGAATCCTAAATGCCAACATGTACTGTGACATACTGAAGCAGGGCATGATCCCCTCCCTTCGGAGACTGGGCTGCAGGGCAGTATTCCACCATAACAACCCCAAGCACACCTCCAAGACAACCACTGCCTTACTAAAGAAGCTGAGGGTAAAGATGATGGGCTGGCCAAGCATGTCCTCAAATGGAAGGTGGAGGAGTGCAAGGTCTCTTGCATCCACCAGCTCCGTGATGTCGTCATGGAGGAGTGGAAGAGGACTCCAGTGACAACCTGTGAAGCTCTGGTGAACTCTATGCCCAAGAGGGTTGAGGCAGTGCTGGAAAATAATGGTGGCCTCACAAAATATTGACACTTTGGGCCCAGTTTGGACATTTTCACTTAGGGGTGTGCTCACTTTTGTTGCCAGCGGTTTAGACATTAATGGCTGTGTTGAGTTATTTTAATGGGACTTCAAACTTACACTGTTCTACAAGCTGTACACTCACTACTTTGTAGAAAAGTGTAATTTCTTCAGTGTTGTCACATGTGAAGATAAAATATTATTTATATATATATATATGTGTGTGTGTGTGTGTGTGTGTGTGTGTATATATAATATATATATATATACACACACACACACACACATATATATATATATATATATATATATATATATATATATATATATATATATATATATATATATATATATATATATATATATATATATATATTCTCATTCGCGCAAATATATTAATATGCAGACAATCAATTATATATAAATAATGCCTATGAATAAAGTCTGAAGATGCATATACAAAATTATATCACATGTGAATAAAGTACAAAAAATTATTCAGAGCTGGATTCCATCAAAGAAAGTCCCATGGGAGAAAAGAGGGTTTGGGAATGACGATCATACACCTGACAGCTTGACACCCATCACCATAATCAAAAATGGAGGCTTACCAGAAACCCAGTGACCTTACAGCGCTTGGTTGGATCTCTGATCCGCTGAGAAGGAAATTGGGACGTTCCTCTCCTATGGCCGTGGATGGTATACACCAGGAGGTTCACAGCAACCCAGGATGCAGTATTAGGAAGCCTTGCTAGCAGAATGTTTAGGAGACAAAAAGACTCCACAAAGTGTGATTCTGTTTTCAACATCCGGTTTACTAAACCGTACACTTGCATAAAACTCTAAGCTATGATCATGTCACAGACCACAGATCAAACAGATAAATTGTGAGTTTCAAGCAGTGATCACGCAGGTGCATCAGCATGTGTACGTGACTATCCCAACAATTGTTTCCTCATAAATGACATCAGGGGTACGTACATACACATGCCTAATGCTCTTTAAATAGTCCCATTGAGAGACGAGGAAGCATTGCCATAGGTCACATAGAAATTACCTTTACATCCATTGGTACACAAATCATGTCTCCCCACAGGTTAAATGAAAGAATGACCTGTGCAACCATTGGTAAAAGATTATGCCCATCAATCAAGGCAAACAGTTGTTCCTAATCAGCTGAAAGGGGGGGGGTGGGATTAAATGCACAGCGCCATCTTGTGGGTCATAACAAAATCTCCATAGAGGCAGATTTTGACCATCACTCAAGGCAAACAGTTGTTCCTAATCAACTAAAAAAAGAATTAAATGCACGGCGCCATCTTGTGGATCATAACAAAAAATCCCCATAAATATAACAAAAATGTATTCAAATTTAATTAAGTGGACACGATTCCTCTTCATCCCAAGTATTGTCAAAATAGTATATATAATAAAAAAAACAATATAATCATAATTTGATAGTTAAAATATAAAAAATAAAATTATGAGGTTTACAGAACCATACATGCATATTGAAACATATATATATATATCTCTAAGGGCATCTAAACCATTTAATTTAACCTCAAAATTGGACGGCATGTGGTGATTATGTGTCCCTAAAGTCATCTAACCATCCTATTTGACCACAAAATTAGAAGGACAAATGGTGATGAATTTGTGGTGGAGGGGACATCAACTGTTTAATAATAAATAAGTCCACATTCAAACCATGGGGCACATGAGAGCCTAATGTGTAGATCCAATTGGTTTTTGCTCTGGAAATATTCCACTTTCCGTTACTGCCTCGCCATTGGGGAACATATTTTTCCATACAAAAGGATGAAATTGTTACCTCCACTTTCTTTAAACGGACAGAAATGGGTATATTTAATTTAGACTCTTGGGTACCATCCCTCCTGGTTAATAGCTGTGCCTAAAGGACAATCCTTGTTTTTAAAATGCAACTGTACCCATCTGAAAGGTGGAGTTGACCTTTTAACCATTTCCAGCCCAAGGACGTCGTATGACGTCCTGGACTTTCAGTGGGGATATCTGAAAGATGCCTGCAGCCACAGGCATCATTCAGATATCCATCTCTTCATCCGGCGAATATCTGCACCATAAGAACGATCATAGCAGCGGTTCCGCCGCTTGATCGTTCTTATAGGCGGCGGGAGGGGACGCTCCCGCCACCATCCGGTGCTTCTCCGGGCTCTCCTTTGCCATCGGAGACCCAGAGAAACGATCCGCCGGCGTCCGATGGAAACCATAGAGTAGACTGGTGACTAGATCATCTCTATGATCGCCGGAGACCCGGGCGCGATGTTATGGCGTCACACCCGGGTCCTGGAATGTAAACACAGCCGCAACCGCGGCTAAAAGCATTAGATCGGTGAATTTTTTTTCACGATCTAATGCTTTTCAGCCTGGAGGAGAGATGTGGGGTCTTATTGACTTTGCATCTCTCCATAAAGAGTACCTGTCACAAACCATTCCTATTACAAGGGATGTTTACATTCCTTGTAATAGGAATAAAAGTGAAAAAAAAATGTCAAAAAAAGTGTAAAAATAAAAGAAATTGAGTAAAATAATAAAAAAAAAAATTTAAACGCCCCTATCCCCGTTAGCTCGCGTTTAGAAGCGAACACACACGTACGTCCCGCCCACATATGTAACCGCTGTTTAAACCACACATGTGAGGTATCGCCGCGTGCGTTAGAGCGCCAGCAACAATTCTAGCACTAGACCCCCTCTGTAACTCTAAATTTGTAACTTGTAAAAAAAAAAAAAAAATTAGCGACGCCTATGGAGATTTTTAAGTACTGACGTTTGGCGCCATTCCAAGAGTGTGCGCAATTTTAAAGCGTGACATGTTGGGTATCTATTTACTCGGCGTAACTTCATCTTTCACACTATACAAAAAAATTTGGCTAACTTTACTGTTTTGTTGTTTTTTAATTCACAAAACCGTTTTTTTTCCCAAAAAAAGGCGTTTGAAAAATTATTTCGCAAATACTGTGCGAGATAAAAAGTTGCAATGGCCGGCATTTTATTCCCTAGGGTGTCTGCTAAAAAAACATATATAGTGTTTGGGGGTTCTGAGTAATTTTCTAACAAAAAAATTATGATTTATGCATGTAGGAGAGAAGTGCCAAAATAGGCCCGGTATGGAAGTGGTTAATGTTCTCTGGAAGGTTTAGTTCCCAATGATGGTACCCGATTCATCAGAAAGATGGTAGTCATTGCAAATGTTAAACCCAGAAAAGAACATTAATTTTATATTCGCCTTTTGGATGAATCGCTAATCTATTTCATGTTAAGCTGTTGTTTTACCACTTCTGTCTGTCTTCATGACCTATGATAAGCCCATATACTGTCTCTTCTCCTAATGGAATATGGTTTGCACTGCTTCCTATGTCCCCCTCGGTTCCATGATCAGGTTACACTCATTTCTTAAGACCTGGTACCTTGCCCAAGCAGTGTGTTCAACTGGACAATTTTGGGATGGGTCTGTAATAAATACCAGTGTGTTACATTGTGTTTTTAGTAAACATACATTTTGAGTCGTTTTTGCAGTGTGTGTGGTAAAGCAACTTTTATCTAGATTTTTGCATGCTTGCTCTTTTATCTTCTGTTGTGATAAGCTTTGTAAATTAGCCCTAGTGAGAGCTGTCAGCCGCCACAGTACAATTACGCTGAATGGTGACACTGCAGAGCAAGCAACCCCCCTGTGATCAGTGTGCAGTGGGAAAGCTGCTTAAGCCCCTTTCACACTTGTGCGTCTTTCTGCTACTTTGGACATCGAAGTCGCATGACAAGTCGCACCCCATGACTCCCAATAATAACCATTCATATTTTGTACGACTTTAAAGTAGTTCCAGTACTACTTTTGGTCTGACTTTGATGTGAGTTGCGGTCCAAAGACCAAGTTTACACAGGTATTCCCTGAAATTGTGTCAAAATCCAGCGACTTTCAAGTCGCAGCAGTGTGAAAGGGGCCTAAAGCTGAACCTGGAAGATGGCAGTTAGCATTGTATGTAGCACAGGCTACTATTGTGGTTTTCAGCCTCCCCAACTGCCTTACACCAAGCTGGACCAATGTGAGTTGACAATAAAGATAATTCCCGGAGTTTCACTTTACCGGCTGTTGAACTTCTTTATCAAACACATATGGAAGGGACAGGACCTGTACAGCTTTTAATCATTGACGGTTCAGGGAACTCTAAGGTCTATTCTGTCAATGAAAGTTGGTATGCATGTCTGTGGTCCAAAATTCAAAAGAAGTTGGTCCATGCACAAAACCGGATTTATATTTCCAGAGAGTATTCACTACAAAAAAAAAAAAATGGACACTTCAGTTTGTGTAAAAACCCTTTAATTCATTATAAGTGAATCCCATCAACAAAAAAAAAATGCCTTTTGCAAAAGATGCCTGTACAGATCAGGGAATGATTAGCTGACTTGTACATTTTTAAAGTAAAAAAAGAATGGGAACAATGGCAGCATAATATACTACTTCGGCAACAAAGACAAATGTTTGCGGAGTGGCTTATATCAAACGTTTACAATAACTTGTAGCAGGGCTCGACCAAATCCGGGCGCCAGGTCGCAATTGTGACCTGGCGCCCGGGCCCATTTGAGGCCACGGCCTAGAAGGCCACAAAGCCGCGGCCTCAATTATCGGCCGCCGCGATCGCGCGGTGGGGGAGGTGGGGGTGCACGGAGGCACAGGATCCTGTGTCTCCGTGCGCCTCCACGCAATCGCGGCGGGCCCGCGACGGACGGTAATTTAGGCCGCGGCTTTGCAGCCTTGTGAAGGCCCAAGCTTCTTTCTGTGACCTGGCTTCATCTGGTGGTGGCCGTTGGCATTACAAGAAAAACCACAGTTCTAATGTGTGTTTTTCACTGCCATCCCCTTCCCTCTAATTAGAACCCCCAAAAATGATGTATATTTTTTTTATTCTAACACCCTAGAGAATAAAATGACGATCGTTGCAATACTTTGTCACATAGTATTAGCGCAGCGGTCTTACAAGTGCACTTTTCTGGGAAAAAAAAAAAATGTAATTAAAAAAATAAGACAACAGTTAAGTTATCCCAAATTTTTTTTATATTGTGAAAGATAATGTTGTGCCGAGTAAATTGATACCAAACATGTCGAGCTTCAAAATTGCGTCAGCTCGTGGAATGCCGACAAACTTTTACCCTTTAAAATCTCCACAGGCTGTTTTCTGGCTCCTAACTTTTTTAGCTGGCCCCTAGATTCCAAGCAAATTTGTCAAACCCTGACTTGTAGTATACAACACTTAAAACGGGAAAACAAACTTGTGTTAAACAAAATAAAAAACAAAAAAAAAATTTTTTACTTGTTTGAATGTATCCCAAATGCCCTAATATGCCCCCAGCTGACACTTGGTCATGTTGGTTTTTACATCGGTCATTGGATCCTGACAATGGAATGCAGTTTAGCTATATCCCATCATACCCTCAAGTTTCCAGACCATCCTTCTCAGGCATGATACCCACCCACCCCCGCAAACTCCACTCTGTGTTTTTTTTTTTTTTTTGCAAATGCTTTTCAGTTAACTGACCTTGCATGCATCACTTTTTGACATGTACAGCCTTGGTGTCATGGCCTTGGAATTCGAACCACCGTCTGTTGAAATGTCACTTGCAGATACACAATAATAATAATGTAATAGTTCACTGTACATCCAGAGTTACTGGATTAAAGTATAGATACAGACATTATTTCCCCAACTGCATGCAGCAGTTTCAGGCTAGTTGGCTGTCGAAGCAGTGTATATAAGGGTACTTTCACACTGAGGCGCTGGTGGTAAAGCGCCGCTTTTTTTAGCAGCATTTTACCGTCGTGTTTGCCATGATTTTCGGGTGCTAGCGGGGAGATTTTAACCCCAGCTAGCGGCCGGAAAAGGGGTAAACCCGCCCGCAAAAAACACTGTTTTGGAGGCGCTAACCCATTGATTTCAATAGGCAGGGGCGCTATAGGAGCAGTATTTTTACCGCGCCTCAAAGATGCAGCTGGCGGGACTTTTTTTTATGGGGTAGGGCTTATGGGCCAACACAAATTTCAGACAAATGATTGTAAGATTGGTTAAAGGGAATACCCCCACTATCACTGCCTTCAAGAAAACAAAATGTAATTTCCAACTTCCAGGCCTTTTGTATGTGCAAACACCCATACATTTTCAGACTGAATGCAGTGTATATACTAAGACTGATAGACATTTCTATATGCAAAGCTAAACTATTATAATATAAATAAATGTTATATTTTATTTATATATCAATTTATTTTTATTCTCAACTGAAGGTCAAAAACCCAAATCTTATGGCTCTTCTGAGGCGGAAAGTAAGGCTTGCCCAACCATATGCTGGAGTTTTTCTCAAGAGAGATGACAAGTAAGTATGAAATTGCTTTGTAGAACAGGGGTGGGCAAATTTAGATAGAATTCTGAACCATTTATGTCATTTAAAATAGGTAAAGGACCACATTACAGATTAGAAAGTGACATTCTCTTCATCTAGATCAGTGGTTCTCAACTCCTGTCCTAAGGACCCACTAACAGGCCAGATTTTAAGTATTACCATGGGAGGATGCAGATTAGAATGCTGCAATTACCGTAATATCAGCTGTGATGTATTTCTGTTATCTTGCAAAGCTGGTCTGTTAGTGGGTCCTGAGGACAGGAGTTGAGAACCCACTGATCTAGATTGTCATAAGATGTTGGCATTGGTACTACGTGTACTAGGGCCGAAACAACTAATCGATTAATCGACAAACTAATCGATTATGAAATTAATCGATTACAATTTTCATAATCGATTAATCGGCCAGTAACATAATGGGGTTAAAAAAACGAAAATTAGCCCTTTTATAGTGCAAAAAAGCTAATTGCTACTGTAAATATTACTTTCACTGTCCCGCAGTAAAAAAAATGAACCCCTTACAGTAGCAATTATTTGCTCTTTTTGTACTTTATTTTAGTTTTTTTAACCCCATTATGTTACTAAACCTCTCAGGCCTGGGTTCAAACCTCTGTTTTTTGCGGAAACACACTACAGTTCAGTTACATGTTTTCCTATGGGACACGTTCACATCCATGATTTTTTTTTCAGCTGCTGCGTATTTAGAAAGGGCAAGGACTTTTTAACGCAAAACGGTGCTATTTTTTTTTGGTTCAATATACTTCAATAGAGAAGCTGCAGAAAAGCATGTAATGTGTTTTTGCGGCAAATTTGTGTTTTTTTTTTTTTATAAGGCTATTTTCTGAATAATCAAAACAATAATCGGCCAACTAATTGATTATGAAAATAATCGTTAGTTGCAGCCCTAACGTGTATGTACAAATATATTTTAAAAATAACTGTTTGAATTGAGTTTTTGTTTACCTTAACCTCTTACCGACCGTCAAACTTGACGGTGGCAGAATGGCTCCCCTGCGCAAATCGCCGTAGCTGTACGGCGGCCGCTTTAAGGGGAATAGGGGCCCCCTCCACGTCATTGAGGAACCGATGCGCGTGTCCGGCGGCCGCTATGTCTGCTGAGCACCCGCGATCACTCCCGACAGAGCCAGAACGGGTAAAATCGCAAACATCACCTTTTCTTGCAGGGGAGAGGAGACAGATTGTGTGTTCTTGGTATATAGGAACAACGATCAGTCTCCTCATACATGCAGGTAGGGGGTACAGTTAGAACACACTGAGGGAGCACATTTAACCCTTTGATCGCCCTTGTTAACCCCTTCTCTGCTGGGACATTTATACAGTAATCGGTGGTTATTTTTAGCTCTGATCGCTGTATAAATGTCACTGGTCCCAAAAAATTGTCCGATCTGTCCGCCGCAATGTCGCAGTCCCGATAAAAAAAATCGCAGATCGCCACCATTACTAGTAAAAAAAAAGAAAAATTCCCCAAATCTATCCCCTATTTTAGACGCTATAACTTTTGCGCAAACCAATCAATAAACACTTATTGCACTTCTACTTTTTTTTTTTGTTTTTTTTTGACCAAAAATAAGAGAAAAAAAAAATAAAAAGAATATATAAACTGAGGAAGAATTTTTTTTATTTTTTTTTAAAGTGGGGATATTTATTATAGCAAAAAGTTTAAAATATATATATTTATTTTTGTTTCAAATTGTCAGTCTTTTTTTGTTTATAGCGCAAATAATAAAAACCGCAGAGGTAATTAAACACCACCAAAAAGCACAACCAAGCAATTGTTAACGACGCAGTGCCGTATCGCAAAAAATTGCCCGGTCAGGAAGGGGGTAAATTCTTCCGAGGCTGAAGTGGTTAACGTGGGGTTCCACCCAAAAATTCAACTTCCGCTTGAAGTGCTCATGACCCCCTGACATGCCACATTTGGCATGTCATAGGGTGGGGTAACAAATTTTCACAGGTACCCAGCTCTCCCCCCCCCTCCCTTCCTGCAATCTTCTGGGACACGTCCCAGAAGATTGCTCGGGCCATTCATAATGCGTTGCTCGTGCAGTGCACGCCCGGCTGTGAAGCCACAGCCGGGCACCCACACTTGCAATGCTGGCGCCGCAGAGAGGAAACGGAAGAGAAGTGAGGCTTCAGGCGGCAGCATCGCTGGACCGTGGGACAGGTGAGTGTCTGTCTGTTTATTAAAAGTCAGCAGCTAAATTTTTTTTGTAGCTGCTGACTTTTAATAAGGGGGGGAACTCCGCTTTTAAAGTGGTTGTAAACCCTATTAAAAAGCCCTGCAAGACAAAGGCATAATGAGCTAGTATCCATAGCATACTAGCTCATTATGAATTACTTGCCTTGGTCCTCGTACCCTCCTCTGGCCGGCAACATCTCTCCCGGAGTGACTTCCGGGTATCGGGGACTCCGGCGCTGTGATTGGCCGGAGCCACTATGACGTCACTCCCGCGCATGCACGCGGGAGCCGCCAGTAATGGCATACTGACTGACGTACGTGCCATTGATTCAGTTTGCTTTAGTGCGCATGTGCCGATGATATCGACACATGCAGGGGATATCTCCTAGACCGTGCAGGTTTAGGAGATATCCTGGGTAGATACAGGTAAGCCTAATTATAGGCTTACCTGTAGCATAAAGTGGTTATTCTAAACAGTAAAAAATCTATACCCATTGTATATAATATAGAGTATCAACATTCAAAATGACTTGGGCCCCTTTCACACTGGGGCTCGATGTGCGGTGGCGGTATTGCGCCGCTGTTTTTAGCGGCGCTATATTGTCGGAATTGCGACAGTATTCGGCTGCTAGTGGTGCGGTATTAACCCCCGCTAACGACCAAAAAGGGTTAATACCGCGGTGCCCAAGGAGCGGTGAAGAAGCGGTAAACACACCGCTCCAAAGATGCTGCTGGCAGGACTTTTGGAGTGGTCCCACCAGCGCATCGCCTCAGTGTGCAAGCCCTCAGGCTTTCACATTGGGACTGCAGGGAAGGAGTTTTTCAGGTGGTATTTATGCGCTATTTTTAGTGCTAAACCGCCTGAAAAACTCCTCAGTGTGAAAGTGGCCTTACAAGGACTTGCAGTGGCAAATGACACACAACTTATATGAAGAAATGGCCTGTAACTGTAATGCCCTGTACACACGATCGGATATCTCATGGAATCTAATCCGATGGATTTTTTTCGTCGGATATCCGATGAAGCTGACTTTCATCAGTCTTGCCTACACACCATCGGTCAAAAATCAGACCATGTCCAACGTGGTGACGTAAAACACTACGACGTGCTGAGAAAAATGAAGTTCAATGGTTCTGAGAATGCGTGGATTTTTGACCAATGGACTTCCACACAGATGATCGTTTTTTTTTCTATTGGTTTTTTTATCCATAGAAAATTTTTAAAACCTGTTCTAATTTTTTTTCTCCGATGGGAAAACAAACCGATGGGGCCCACACACGATTGGTTTGTCCAATGAAAATGGTCCATCGGTCCGTTTTCATCAGACAAACCGATCGTGTGTACAGGCTTAAGAGTATAAAAATATAGTGTGTGCAATTCAGTCTGGGCCACAGGGAGGCAGGGGGATCCAGCCTAGACAGCGCTGAGATCCCAAGGGCAGTGTAGAGATATAAGAAATCATTCAAAAGACAAAAAAAATAAAAACGGAAGAGAACAAAATGTGAACAAAAAGAGCGTTCATGATTGTTTAGGCTGAATGTAAATGTTTGTTCATGGAGTTGACAAGCCTGGTGCTAGCCTTATTTTAGTAATATGCCAAGTCACCAGCGCTCCAAATAGATGTGTTTTATTGTGAAGACAGCATTGTATAAGGCATAAAAAACCAACATGGGTCCATTTTTCAAGGCAACATAGTAAGAACATTTATATAATTGTATATTGTGGGTTTTTTTCATCTTCTTTTTTTTTCTTTTTTTTTTTTTTTGCTGGTGAATAATAGTAATGAGTCCGATTTGGTTGGAAGCCTGGATGAGATCTACCACACTGGTACATTTGTTCAGATCCATGAGATGCAGGACATGGAAGACAAGCTGCGAATGATTGTCATGGGTCATAGGAGGTATGTGTTTTGATGCAGATATTGGTACTCGCTACTGTTAAATGATCCACAAAGAACTTGATCCCACTTAAAGAAGCACATATTGAATTATTATATAACCTTTGTAGGAAGCATTATTGTTTCCCTTTTTTTTACTAGTGTTTTGTATGACGGTTGATACAACCAGTGATTATTTATTAGCAGGGCCTAGTGGGCTAAGGTGTACTCTGCATTCGTATAGATCAGTGGTTCTCCTGTCCTTAGGGCCCACTAATAGGCCAGATTTTAAATATTGCCTTGGGGAGATGCAGACTAGAATACTGCAATCACTTGTGATGTATTTCAGTTATCTTGCAAACTAGGCCGGTCGGTGGGTCCTGAGGACAGGAGTTTAGAATTACTAATATAGATACTGCCAACAGTGAGCCCTAATTCCCAACTTTTTTTATGTATACCTGGGTGAGAATCCTGTCTCATTAGGATGCCTGGGATTCCAGATGCAAGGGGTGATAAATACACTGAAAAGGTTATACTTTGTTAAATGAGAAGCAGCCCGATTAAAAAATAATTGGTAAATGTCCAACTGTGTAATAATTTAATGCCATTAGACCCTACATAGCTGAAGGAATATGAAATATGAATAATATTTCTACTCTGGGATCTAGCCATGTATTGTGACTATTCATTCTTTCTGAGCCCTTTGCTCCTGGCATCACCTGTGAGGATTTGGATTTGGCATAATCAGAATCTTTCACGAAGCAAGCTGTCTTTTAGCCTCTAAGGGCCTGTGTCAATGTGCTTTTGTATGCATCAAGCAGGTTTGGATCCTCATACAAGTCTATGAGAATGCAAAGCCCTTCTGCAGCAGGTCAAATGCACTTTTTACTTTTGAATAAACTCGGAAGCGTCAAAAATGGATGTCAAACTGATGCCATTGCCACAAGCCAAAAGCCTTTCGACACAGGCCCTAATACAAGCAGCTATTCTTGAGTTGCATGCTGAAGGCAAGACCCCAAAGCTTTACTGTAAGTGATCATACGGTCATCCGATAGTGTCCATAAATCAACTTGTTACAGGCTGGTAAAAGTAATTGGTCGTTTTTTTAAAGAATTTCAGTTTTCATGATTATACAGATCTTCAACTAGCTGAGGCTGGAGACTTTACTATATTTGGAATAAAACAGAAATTTTGTGTTTGGAAATATATAAAAAGTGTAATGTTGAATAAAAGGATTGAATCATTACTTCTAACATGCAGGATCCACATCAATAAGCAGCTAGAAATTGAAGCTGATGATCAAAAGCCTGATGAGAAAGCAGATGGGAAGAAGAGACGAAGAAGTTCAGCAACCAGGAACACCAATGAGGTTGACAAGAGAGAGCAAGTAGTTGTGGATCCAAACTCCCCGCCAGGAGTCCTTATGGTCGAGGTAGACAATGTGGCACATGAGGAATTCCAGATCAATGAGGAAGTGAAAGTGAGAACATGATTTGCGTTTTTTTTTTTTTTTTTATGCATATATTGTAGTCTTAAGATGGCTGCTGGTGGTCAACATGCTGAGTTTTGTGCATAAACAATTTATATCTATAATGTGAAAAACATTCACATTGCACTCATGGTTACAAATGAACCCATTTACTGCACAGGACAAGCACAGTGTTCACAACCTGTAACGCTCATATCGGCTTTGAGAATCTGTGACAGGGTTGGTAAGGTTCCAGACATAAAGACATAAAGAATAATGGTATTTGCTTGGAACATGGGGGCTGTGTAAATTGGCCATTATTTAATATAGCCTTAGCTGTACTTGGCCCCAGGCGTGCACTTGATTTTCAAGGATGGGAAAATACAGGCATTTGTAAACACTATACAATCCTGCACAGGCCAGATGGTGAATGTATGCATTTCTAAAGGACAGAAATTTTCATAATCAATTAATCGGCCAGTAACATAATGGGATTAAAAAAAAACTAAAATGAGCCCTTTTATAGTACAAAAAAGCAAATTGCTACTGTAAATATTACTTTCACTGTCCCGCAGTAAAAAATGAACCCCTTACAGTAGCGATTATTTGCTCTTTTTGTACTTTATTTTTGTTTTTTTAACCCCATTATGTTACTAAACATCTCAGGCCTGGGTTCACACCTCTGTTTTTTTTTTTTTTTTTTGCAGAAACACACTACAGTTCATTTACATGTTTTCCTATGGGACACGTTCACATCCATGATTTTTTTTTCAGCTGCTGCGTATTTGGAAAGGGCAAGGACTTTTTAACTCAAAACGGTGCCATTTTGTTTTTTTTGGTTCAATATACTTCAATGGAGAAGCTGCAGAAAAGCATGTAATGTGTTTTTGCGGCAATCTGTGTTTTGTAATCTGCCCCAAATTTTTTTTTAAATGCTAATTTTTTTATTTTATTTTTTAAGGCTATTATCCGATTAATCGAAACAATAATCGGCCAACTAATCGATTATGAAAATAATCATTCGTTGCAGCCTGAATTTATACAGAGATTTGGAGGTTCTTTGTTTTAAGTGAAAGTAATCCTTTGATTTACAGGACAAAGTGATTTTATGTATTTAATGGCCTTTTGTCTTTCTTAGGCTCTGACTGCTGAAATAGTGAAAACTATCCGTGATATAATTGCTTTGAATCCACTATACAGGTATGAATTTGACATTATGCTGTGTTTAACTGTTACTTTACTTAAAGTGGAACTTTAGTCAGAAAATTAAGTCCTGCTAGATCACTTCAGGCAGGCACCCTTTGCAGGTATAACATTTAAAAATAAGTTTAAAAACCAGTAATACACTGCACATGCTCAGTTGCTCTCTATTTTTAGGCACTCATGAGTTTGTAGTGGCTGATCTGCTGACAGCCTTAAGGCTGCATTTACACCTAAGCCTGGCATTTTTAGACAGAAAGTTGTGTGATTTATTTATTTTTTCTGTGATTTTTGTACAGGTCAAAAGGTCACCAATGTAAACCGCAGAAACGCCTGTATTCTGCCAAAAAAGAAGCTTCTGTACTTTTTTGAGCAATGGGTGTTTTTCTTCAGGCGACCGAACGCTCAGATGTGAACAGGGGCTATTAAAATGAATGGGATTTGTCTTGTTGGGCATTTATAGTGCTGAGGCTTACAGCAGAAAAATGCCCAAAAACACCTAGGTGTGAACAGAGCCTAAAGCGGAATTAAAACCTATCCTTTTACAGCAAAGTAAGCTGCTTCTGTTTTATCTGCAACTGCCATGGTTGCTGTACATGTAATCCGTTATGACACAACCCATTTGATGGTTTCACAGTTTGGTTGAGAACACAAGCAAATGTGACAGTCAGCAATCCCGGCATTCCAGGAATGTGACTATTTTTTGAAATGGTTAAATTGATGGGTTTAGTTCTGCTTTATGATTTACTTCTGTTCATGGGGCTCTGGACTTCAGCAAAATGGCAGCCTACAGCAAGAAGAAACGGGAGCAATGCTAGAGGAAATTTATAGCACGCGCTAATTTTGGTAGCATAATTAAAGCTGAGCTTTACCCATAAACCACTTTGTCTTGCTGGAGGCTGCCATTTTGCTGAAACCCAAAGTCCCCAAACGGCAGTAAATCATAAAGTGGAACTATACTAAACCCATTGATTTAACAGTTTCAAAAAACAGTTACATTCCTGAATTGTCGGCATTGCCAACTGTCATATTTGCTTGTGTCCTTAACCAAACTGTCAAACCATCAAATGGCTGGTGTCATAACTGATCACATGTGCAGCACCATGACAGTTGTAGTTTAACCAGTTCAATGCAGGGCACTTGTACCCCCTTTCTGCCCAGACTAATTTTCAGCTTTCAGTGCTCTGACATGTTGAATGACAATTACTCAGTCATGTTACACTGTACCCAAACAAAATTTATATAATTTCGTTCCCACAAATAGTTTTTTTTTTTTTGGTGGTATTTAATCACTACTGAGTTTATTTTTAATTTGTTGTGCTATAAATAAAAAAAGGACAGAGTATCTTGTGAACAAATTCCTTTTTCTTTGTCATAAAATTTTGCAAGTTAGAAATTTTTTCTTTAAAAATTTTGTCCAAAATTTATACTGCTACATATCCTTGGTAAATAACTCAAATCCGTGTATATTATTTGGCCTTTGCCTAGGTTCATACTGAGTGCAGGAATAAAATGGTGCAAGTTCAGCTGAACTCACACCATTTTATTCCCGCATCTCAGTCCCAATTTCGGTAGCGATTTCAGAGACCTCTGTGCGGGTTTCTACACAGATGTCAATGGAAATTGCACCCTGAAATCGCAAAAAGGGGTTGGGGCTTTCCATGGATTTGGTGTAGATTATGCATACATTATAAATCTCCAAATGGATGAGATAAATTGCTACTTTCTTGTACCAGAAAAGGGACCTCCTTATGGCCAAATAGGGTTGGATGGCAACTGGTTAAACAGAAGCTGTAAGGGATAGCAGGGTTTAATTTCTGCTTTAAGGCTGTCAGCAGATCGGCCTCTACAAACTTGACAGTGCCTAAAAAGTGAGCATGTGCAGAGCTGGGTGAGACAGTATATTACTGGATTTTAAACAGTATAGGCACTTTTATTCTTAATTTTTTTACATAGCTATATTTGAAAAATTGTCCAGCCTGAAGTGATTTTGCAGGACTTAACTTTCTGACTAAAGTCCACTTTATTGTGGAATGTATGTTCCTTGCTAAAGCACATTATTTTCTAGCAAGTTGTTCTGAGTAAAGTTCTGCTTTAACCCTTTTGCTGCCAGGTCCATATGTCAGCGCGGGAGGGGGGTTCACACAATCCAGTGACTGCAACCACTGGGAGTGTGAAAGTGACAGGCGCACAACCCCCCCCGTTACCAGCGCCCGCCACTGCTCCTCGCCATGTATTCCAGGATCCACTTGCCTATTTGCGGGCCTGGGCAGATCTAACATCTGCTAGTGTTTTGGGACACCTAGGAATATGGAAGAACAAAGTACTATATGTACTTTGTTATATCAGGAAGTAAATAATGTAAAAAAAAGTAGTGATATTTCTTCTTTAAGGTTTCTAGATGTTTTTAGATCTATGGAGGGGGAAGTGTGGGGGTACTGTGCAGACATTATAAGTATTAGCCTCCTAGGTAAAGGATTTATGGTACAACATTTTTCCTCAGACATACTTTTTCTTATGACTGTGGGCACCTTTTTATAACTAAATTCAGAACTTTTTTCTAAGATTTGGATAGAGGGGTTAGAACCACAATCAAGTATTCCCTCCCCCCCCCCCTCTCTTCCCCCTCTTAAAATGTGGAAATAAAACAATGTGTTATTTTTATAGTAATTCTTGTTCATTCAATATATCGCGCTTCTGTCTCACCAGTAGTGGATTTTATGTTAATTTGCTTTTATTTTTACATTACTTTCTGACCATCGCGAGAGACGGCCACAGTTGTTACAAGCTTTAATTGCTGAGTTCAGTCTGTGATCTTGGCTTCCAATCACACAGTTCAGATGAGTGAAGAACAATCCTGCTACAGCTAAACCACATACATGGGCAGCAGCTTAGAGCATTGTATGTGTTGTACTTTTACAGTAAAAGATATGATAATGATGTGCATTCTTGAAATATGTGGTTTTCTTTCCTGTTGTCTATGTAAGGGAATCTGTAATGCAGATGATGCAAGCTGGACAAAGAGTGGTGGACAATCCTATTTACTTAAGTGACATGGGTGCAGCGCTGACTGGGGCCGATTCCAATGAATTGCAGGATGTTTTAGAAGAAACAAATGTAAGTAGGGGTGATGAAACATTGCTTAAATGCACATAGTGATACATTTTAAAGCATTTTAATATTCGTAAACAAAAATTAAGTGGTGTTTTAGTCTTTACAACCCCTTTAAAGTTTGTGGGCTTTTTTCTTCTACAGATCCCAAAGCGCCTGTACAAATCTCTTTCATTGTTGAAGAAAGAATTTGAACTAAGCAAGCTACAACAGCGTCTGGGCCGAGAGGTAATTAAAATGTATTCCCCCCCCCCCATACATTATTATGATTATAACAATCCTGATACTTTAGTGATTGAGTGATTGCATGGCCAGCAAGACCTTATTCTTTTTCCTCAGATATGTATATCTAATTGTAAAATGTTACTTCAAAGGCCATATGTGGCAAAGATTATCCATCCGGGAAGGGTCAATGTGGTACAGCAAGTAACCTGTTATATTACAGTGCTACACTGCAATACCAAATATTTTTTGTAATTTAAAAAAAACTGCTCACATTGTTGAATATGAAGTACTGTATGCATTCAAGTAATGGCAGTTTATTTTGAACATATGAAAAAATTGGTATGTATGTATAAATAAAGAAATTTTATATATATATCTCATATATATATATATATATATATATATATATATATATATATATATATATATATATATATATATATATATATATATATATATATATATATATATATATATATATATATATATAATCACACATGAAAATCAGCACAGGGGACATAACTTGCTATTTTTGGTTTAGGCGAAATGTTAGTCCAGTCTTGTGACAAGCTTGCTGTTTCTGGTGCCTTGCAGGTTGAAGAGAAGATCAAACAAACACACAGAAAGTATCTCCTACAAGAACAGCTAAAGATTATCAAGAAAGAGCTTGGCCTGGAAAAAGAAGACAAGGATGCTATTGAGGAGAAGTTTAGAGAGCGTTTAAAAGACCTTACAGTTCCTAAACATGTCATGGAGGTCATTGATGAAGAGCTTAGCAAATTGGGACTACTTGACAACCATTCCTCTGAATTCAAGTGAGAAACCGTTCCTGTCTCCTACTTCAGGATAGACCAAGTCTCAAAATGTAAACTCCTGAGCTACTTGAAAGGCCTTAAAGGGGTTGTAAAGGTACAATTTTTTTTTTTTTTTTTCCTAAACAGTAATGCAAGGCTTTCTCCCTGGTTTGGAGTATCGTGCTCGCCCCCTCCCTTGGACTACAGGAGAGTCAGGACGCTCTCTACGTTGCAGATAAAGGAACTGTGTGTTAGTGGGCATCCTGACTCTCCTGTAGTCCAAGGGAGGGGGCGAGCACAACACTCCACATCAGGGAGAAAGCATTGCATTACTGTGTGGAGTTACAGACAGAAGAACAGGAAGTGAGGATTTCTCAGAAGAAATAAGGACATTTAAAAGCAAAATGGAAGGATGAGGTAAGTGATGGAGGACTGCACTACGGTAAAGGAAGCTATTTGGGGGGAAAAAATGTACCTTTACAACCCCTTTAAGAGTTATTTCTCACCAATTGCACTCCACACACCTAAAGTTTTATTTTTTCAGTGTGTGTGTGTGTGTGTGTGTGTGTGTGTGTGTGTGTGTGTGTGTGTGTGTGTGTGGTATGCCACAGATACACAACTGCTTAAAAAAGTTTTTTTTGATAAAATTTAAAGGAAAGGAAATTAAATGTGTCCAGGAGAAATTATCAGGCTTCAGCTATAATTTTTTCAGTGCAGATAAAACTAAAGGCAGACACCCGATTAATTCTGAGCAACATCAACTTTTCCTTTGTACTAACTAGAATGTTGGGTTCTTCAATATAATTTTAGTAATGTCTAGAGATTTTGTTTTTTATTAAAGTTTTAGTGCACTTATCCTGCTTTTATTTGCGTTAGCAGTTATCTGTGTTTACAATGCTTTGATAACCTAATACGTTCTCTAATATTGTATTCACAAATTCAGTGTCACAAGAAATTACCTTGACTGGCTAACTTCCATTCCTTGGGGAAAGTACAGTCAGGAGAACTTGGATTTGCGTAGAGCAGAGGAAGTTTTGGAGGAAGATCACTATGGAATGGACGATGTCAAAAAGAGAATACTTGTGAGTATGTTAGGGATATAGCCTTATATTTAACCACTTAAAATGTAGAGCCATAATCCTGATAATGTTTTCAGCTGGCGATGAGCTGTACTGTAAAAGATCTTGAAGTAAAAACCTTCATTTTGCTACAGCTTCTTTGTTTTTTTATGATGGGGTATAATGTAGGCAGTTATTAACAAAATTAAAGGTTTGGTAATATGCAAGGAACAAAAATGTTTCTACTTTTGTCAAAAAGCCCCTTTTAACCACTTCAATACCGGCCCATTGTCATATGACGTCCACAACGGACCTCTACCGATCCGGGTGGACGTCATATGACGTCCTGGGTTTGTGGGGGGATATCTGAATGATGCCTGCAGCTAGAGGCATCATTCAGATATCCTTCTCTTCTGCCGGCGATTCTGCACAACGTAAGAATGATCATAGCGGCGGTTCCGCCGCTAGATCGTTTTTACAGGCGGCGGGAGGGGACATCCCCCCCCTCCCGCCGCCATCCGGTGCTTCTCCGGGCTCTCCCGTGCCATCAGGGGCCCGGAGAACGAATCGTCCGGCTCTGGCAGGAAGCATAGAGATGACTGGTGACCAGAGGTTACCAGTCATCTCTATGACCGTCAGAGGACCCGGGCGCGATGTGATGACGTCACGCCCGGGTCCCCGTAAGTAAACAAAGCCGCAATTGCGGCTGCTAAGCAACAGTAATCATGAGATCGGTGAATTTTTTTTCACCGATTTTCATGCTTTCCAGCCTGGAGGAGAGATGCGGGGTCAATAAGTACTCCATAAAGAGTACCTGTCACACACATTCCTATTACATTCCTATTCCTTGTAATAGGAATAAAAGTGATAATAAAAAAAAAAATATGTAAAATTAAATAAATAATAAAAAAAAAATTTAACGTCCCCAGTAGCTCGTGCGCAGAAGCGAACGCACACGCAAGTCCCGCCGACATATGTAAACGCCGTTTAAACCACATATGTGAGGTATCGCAGCGTGCGTTAGAGTGCCAGCAACAATTCTAGCACTAGATCTCCTCTGTAAATCTAAACTGGTAACCTGTAAAAAATTTCAAAGCGTTGCCTATGGAGATTTTTAAGTACCGAAGTTTGGCGCCATTCCATGAGTGTGCGCAATTTTAAAGCGTGACATAATAGGTATCTATTTACTCGATGTAACATCATCTTTCATATTTTACAAAAAAATTGGGCTAACTTTACTGTTATTTTTTTAATTCATGAAACTGGTGTTTGAAAAATTATTGCGCAAATACCGTGCAAGTTAAAACGTTTTATTCCCTAGGGTGTCTGCTAAAAAAAACATATAAAATTATGATTTGTACATGTAGGAGAGAAGTGCCAGAATAGGCCTGGTATGGATGTGTGTATAAAATCCCTGTATGGAAGTGGTTAACCACTTGCCATCTGCCTTATAGCAGTTTTACTGCTTACAGGGTTGCAGCTGTGTGTCGGATTTATTCGTGACCCGACGCATCCTAGTAGGGCTCGCATGTGTGCTGCTGCTGGCTCACTTCTGCTGTGATTACACACAGGGGAAGCCGATTGGCGGGTGCCGGATACTCGATATCCACGGGCACCTGCCAATTGTCGGGCAGATCAGTTCTGTGTCTCTGCCTATGTCAACAAGGTAGATATCCATTCTGATGGAGGAAGGGATGTCATTTGTGTCCATAAATTGCATCTCTTCCCCTAGTAAAAGCACCCCACACAGTTCACATAAACACTGGTTAGACACCTGGTTAACCCCTTGATGGCCCCTGATGTTAATCTCTTCCCAGCCAGTGTCATTAGTACAGTGTCGGTGCATTATTTTAGCACTGACACTTTTTGTGAACCAGTATCACTAATACAGTGTCAGAATGTCCGGCGCAATATCAGTCCTGCTATAAGTGGCTAATCGCTGCCATTGCTAGTATAAAATAAAATAAAAATATCCCATAGTTTGTAGACACTATTATTTTTGCGCAAATGACGGCTTATTGGGATTTTTTGACAAAACATATGTAGCAGAATACATATTGGCCTAAATTTATGAAGAAATTTCGAATTTTTTTTTATTTTTTTATTGGATGTTTTATATTGTGGGAAAAAAATGATATAACACTTAATTGCTACAGCGTGCATGACCACACATTTGTCCAATAAAGTAACACGGTGCCATATCGCAAAAAAATGGCCTGGTGATGAGGGGGGGTAAATAGTTCCAGAGGTCAAGTGGTTAATTTACATGTAGCAATCAGTATTTTTTGCTAATAACAACATTTCTTAGTACCCCCCAAATATTATATATTTTTTTAAAGCTGAGGCCTTATAGAATAAATTGGTGGGTTTTGCATTTTTTTTTTTTTTTTATGTCCCACGGTATTTGCACAGTGGTTTTTCAAATGCAAAGTTTTAGGGAAAAAATGCAGTATTTTTAATGAAAAAAAAAACATATAAAATAGCCAATTGTTTTGGTAAAAAGAGAAAAGATGATGTTATGCTGATTAAATAGATACCAAACATATCACGCTATAAAATGTGCACAGCCATGCAATGCCGACAAATGGTTGGCAAGTGGTTAAGCTGTGTCTAGTGGCCCCTTTCTAATTCCATTAACACAAATTTTCCCTCTTCTGGGCAGGACTGTTTTCAAGTAGTGTAGAGACAGTGGCCTATCAGACTAAACATTTTTTAGTCACAGCATCATAGGGGACTAAAGGACCTAAAGTCGCTTTAAGTCAAGGGTAAGATGGTTTGTTGGAACACAATGATTGATTTTAATAAGTAGCTACGATGTGATCACCATTCTATGTTTTAATATTTTTACAGGAGTTTATTGCTGTAAGCCAATTACGTGGAAGTACCCAGGGGAAGATACTTTGTTTTTTTGGACCACCTGGAGTGGGTAAAACTAGCATTGCCCGTTCCATTGCACGTGCATTGAACAGGGAGTACTTTCGTTTTAGCGTTGGAGGAATGACTGACGTAGCTGAGATTAAGGGTCATAGGTAAGAGATTGTATGAATCAAACAAGGTGAATAATGCTATATCCTATTAAAATAATTTCTGTACTATAGTGTAAAGAACTCTTTTATGCAGCTGGTGCAATTGTAGCAAACATTAAAAACCTCCAGGAAAATGAAAAAAACATTGTTGTAGTGGACCCCTACACTGTGAGGGTTAAATGCTCATTATTTGTGTAGGGGAGAGATGAAGACATCCCCTGCTCCAGCCAGCTCTGGTGCTTTCCTCCTGCTTCCAAAGCTCCAAGTTTTTAGATGAATTCTAGACACCAGCTCTTTTTCAATATTGTTATTAAAAAGTCTAAAATAAGGTATACAAGGAACTTATCACTGTTTAAAGGATAAGTTCATCTTTGGGAACATGAAATATGTTCCACTTGTTTTGCATGTAACATGTTCCCACTGCTTCAGCTGATCCCCCCCCCCCCAATCCCCTCTCTCCCTGTGACAGCAGTATGGGTGAAGTTTTCCGTACCAGCTGTCGTATTTTGAATAAAGCGTGGCCGTGCGGTGCTCCACTTACACAGTAAAACTGCCTGCCAGTATAATGTACGGGCAGACAGCTTACTGACAGTCTGCATGGAACCCATGATCTACTGAACGCTAATCCAATGCTTTACAGGCTCCTACAAAAACAAAAAATTGTAAATACACTTTTTTTTTTTTTTTGTGAATTTATCCTTTAAGGGAAACATACAATATTTTGTACAAGGACTTAGAAGCAGATTTAACATAACCTACTTTTATGCCCTCTCACAGGAGAACTTATGTTGGAGCTATGCCAGGGAAAAGCATACAGTGCCTGAAAAAGACAAAGACTGAAAATCCTCTTATTCTTATTGATGAGGTAAGCTGCAAACAAATGAATACTGTATGCCTGATTTGTAATGTAATGTATACATTTGTTTATCTCCGGATATATTGTTTTATATTGGACTTTTCTGTTGCCGTTTGTTAAAGAGAAATTAAACTTTTTGATAAAAAATAAATAAAAAAAGTCACCAGGAGGAAGAGGTATCTAGAAGAGCAGACCTTCTGAAGTCTCTATGCCAAAAGCTGTTTTACATGCAGTATACAGCTTGGCTCTATTTTTGGCTTGCTTAGAAAAAGGCTAGATGCTGGAGACAATATAAATCCAGCATGCATGTGAAAAAGTTAGATCATCATTGGCTGACCAATGATGATCTGAGGATCACCGCAGGACCCAGAATTTGTTACAGAGAGGGTGGTAGCAAGGAACGCAGCAGTGACAGGATATTGGATCAGTCATTAAAGGACGACACAGAAGGAGGAGTAGCTCGGTGCCACCTTTTGCAAGTATACTGTGCATACTTGTAGATTATGGTAAAAGCTCACTCCCACAAACACATTTACATTAACATCTGTTTTAAGGAACACAGGACACCTCTGGGGTTATTGCCCACATTTCCTAAAAGGTTTTGGGCACGTATTAAAATTGTTCAAGTCCCACCTCCACCCGGCTTCCTCCACAGCATTAACGCCATCATTTGTAAGTTCATATGGCAACATAAAAAAACCTTGGATTAAATAAACTACTACTATCTCTACCATGGTCCCCCCTGCCATTTTTGGTCTCATATACACTACGTGTCTGGGACTATTACCTTCATAAGGGGTGTCTGTCTACTAGGCCTAGTCCCCTGATATCATTGTTTGGTGACTTTGCATTTCTCCCAACTCTGCAAACCTCCCACTTCCTATCATGGGCCAAGACTTCTAGAGTGTTTCTCTAGAAGAGTAATCTCTCGCTCTCAAACCTATACTTTTACTCTGGCAAGAGGACATTGCTATTACTGCTGGAGGTGCATGAGAACACCCCAGGTACTATGATGCATATATGGGGGATCTGCCCATTAATCACCCCATTCTGCAATAAAAATCCTTCAACTGTACCATAAACTGGTCAGAGATTGGATTCCTAATTATCCTCTGATTACACTGTTATCTGTGATGCCTGGGGCCTGTAAGGAAAATAAAGGCCTACTCTGCCATTTTTTTAACCGCAGCACTTACTGTTATATCCAGAAACTGGAGTAAACCAGAAACCCCCTCCCCTCTGGTTGACTGGGCCTGTGAGATGGACTCCTTAAGTCACGTGGAACAACATATGGTCTCCTGGGAAAATTAAAATTTGGACAAGAACGATATTGCGTGGACTGTGTGGCATTACTTTAGATATGCCTCGGAATTCGCCACGTATTTCTCTTAAGAGCCCTTCTCTATTCTACTTATTGGGAAATTAAGTTGAGTGCCTGAGAGTCACAAGCACCACACTCCTGGAAATTGTGGAAAATAGTCAAATTTCAAGAAAATTCGATTTTTGAGGTGCTACACACAAAGGATAATTTTAGAATAAAAAAATTCAATATTTATACAAAGTTAAGAATAAACAGTAACATTTATTTTACATGTCCTATGCAATTAATCCAATTCACTCAACATGTTTCACTATAATTTAGCTTCTTCAGCAGATAGTTGTGGATGCTGCACAAGTAAACACTATGAAAGAATATATATTTAATATTCAAAAAGAAAATCGTACAAAAAAAAATCTTAATTTAAAATATACATTAACCACTTGTCGACCACCCACCGCAGTTATACTGCAGCAAGGTAGCGACTCCTAATTTTGAAATCCTAGTACGGAAAGTAAAGGAAAATGCTGGTGATATCCAAAATGTGTGTGTAAATAGCAATGCGATTAAGTGAAAATAGATGAATTAGATTGCTTGAGCAGCTGCGATAAAACCGCAGTTCCAAGTGATCCAAAAAAAATAATAATAAATCGGTGCACCTTAATAAAATCCTTGTGCTACAAAGGCTAGTGATATCCACTCCAAAGGTGTGAGAAATGACAAAGAAAAAATTAATTAACCACTTAAGACCCGGACCTTTAGGCAGATAAAGAACCCGGCCAGGTTTTGCGATTCGGCACAGCGTGGCTTTAACAGACAATTGCGCGATCGTGTGACGTGGCTCCCAAACAAAATTGGCGTCCTTTTTTTCCCACAAATAGAGCTTTCTTTTGGTGGTATTTGATCACCTCTGCGGTTTTTATTTTTTGCGCTATAAACAAAAATAGAGCGACAATTTTGAAAAAAATGCAATATTTTTTACTTTTTGCTATAATAAATATCCCACAAAAATATATAAAAAAAATGTTTTTTCCTCAGTTTAGGCCCATACGTATTCTTCTACCTATTTTTGGTAAAAAAAATCGCAATAAGCATTTATCGGTTGGTTTGCGCAAAATTTATAGCGTTTACAAAATAGGGGATAGTTTTATTGCATTTTTATTAATTTTTTTTTTTTTTTTTTTTTTTACTACTAATGGCGGTGATCAGCGATTTTTTTCGTGACTGCGACATTATGGCGGACACTTCGGACAATTTTGACACATTTTTGGGACCATTGTCATTTTCACAGCACTGTTTACTGTGAAAATGACAATTGCAGTTTGGGAGTTAACCATAAGGGGGTGCTGAAGGGGTTATGTGTGACCTAATATGTGTTTACAACTGTAGGGGGGTGTGGCTGTTGGTGTGACATCATCGATTGTGTATCCTTATAAAAGGGATCACACGATCGATGACGCCGCCACAGTGAAGAACGGGGAAGCTGTGTTTTACATACAGCTCTACCCGTTCTTATGCTCCGGGGACCGATCGCGGGACTCCAGCGGCGATCGGGTCTTGTCCCGCAGCTTCGGCCTGGGTCGCGGGAGTGCGCCCGCGACCCCACGGCTGGGCTTAAAGAGCCACGTAGATGTGCCCAGCCGTGCCATTCTGCCAACGTATATCGGCATGAAGGGGTCCTTAAGTGGTTAAGTGCCAATAATTATAAATAATAAAAATTTGAAAAAGTGCTTCATGCTGTTTTGAACGTCTAGTGCTATGCTTCACACAGTGATCCACTCCAATCTGTGCTCCTATATGGACCTCACTCTCCAGATTTGTGCCCCCTCTTGGGGTTTGCAGCATTCAGTGTATGCCACTGTGCAGCACTCTGGCAAAGGCACGTCCTGCTGTGGTCCTGGTGGTGCTCTGTGTTTATCTCATATACAGGAAAAAAGAAGGAAGGGGGTCCCAAGATAGTGTAGTACTGTTTAAAAATGTGGCTTTTATTGGTAAAAGACAAATGGGTACTCACAATTTTGTTGAAATGACAGAGCATTACTTTAGCATGCAGAAAACGGAAGTGTTGTGGCGTTCTGTCAGATCGCTCGACCGGTTTCGTCGAGCTGACTTCACCTGGAGCGTCCTGAACTCCACAATCACATCCTCCCTTTATAGCAAAACACTTCGTCCTGTGTTACGGCGGCCATATTTGGTAGGTTCCCAGGACAGGAGCCTGTGTGATCTAGTGACCTATGTCTTGTACTACGGTGGCCATGTTTGGTGTGATCTGGGGACAGGAGACCATCCCCTAGTGGATACACACGGCGGCCACACTCAGGCTTGAATATTGATTTAGATCTCAATTGTTTTCTGACCAATTTTTAATATCTAATAAATGTAATAGTTTACCATTGAGCCATAATTCCCATTTCCAATCATACATAGGACTGTTTGAATACTTTACCCTACATTTTTCTATATATAATAATTATTTACATATTATTTCCTTATTCATTTTTAAATAAGCACAATATGTCTCTCCACCACTAGGGGCACTACACTAAAATACCCAGAGATGGTATTTATTTATAATATTCATCATAGCACTCTGATGCACCCCTTTTTGTCATTTAACTACTGCCCTATCCAATGTGATAGCAGCACTTGAATGTAATTCCTTCGTTTTAGCCCCAATCTGTTCCTTACAGTAAAATGTCATTATAAAATTTTAGTTCTCGTTTAAACATTTTTAAAACATATATTCTTATCATGTTTTACATATCAAATCTGCGTTTTTAAAGTATCATAAATTTTAATAGTTGCATTTGCAAATATCAATACACTGCGACCTGTGTGGATAAAAACAGCCTAGTAATAAGTGGATTAATATTGCAGTCTGTTTATCATTTCACCGTATGTTTACATCTATTATAACACCCGGGCTTCAGTCCCCAGTATCTTACCAAAATGGCCACCATGTGTATCCACTAGGGGATGGTCTCCTGTCCCCAGATCACACCAAACATGGCCACCGTAATACAAGACATAGGTCACTAGAGCACACGGGCTCCTGTCCTGGGAACCTACCAAATATGGCCGCTGTAAAACAGGATGCAGTGTTTTTGCTATAAAGGAGGAAGTGATTGTGGCGTTCAGGATGCTCCAGATGAAGTCAGGTCGACGAAACCGGTTGAGCGATCCGACAGAACGCCACAACACTTCCATTTTCTGCATGCTAAAGTAATGCTCTGTCTTTTTTTTTTTTTTTTTCTCAACTATACATTCTTTTTTTATATCGAATAAGATAGTACAATCATATAGCAAAAGCATAAAGGACAGAGTTGCGGTACAAACAAAACAACAATAAAAAACAAAGAATTGTAAAGGCCTTGCTTGTAGACATGGTACGGGCCTTGATGACCTAGACCAGCCTACCCCAACTGGGTTCTAACTGTAGGACTGGTAGGACATCACGATAAACAATGGTATAGCCTGTACTAAAAGAGTAATGATATAAATAAATAAAGATAAAAAATAAACAAACAGAATAACCACTAAAAACTAATGGAGTAGTCATTGCTCTATACCTGTATACTGCTTAATACCAAGCATAAATGTTTTCTAACAATCAAGTGAGAATTAAATATTGCAATCTTTTAAATAGGCGGAGGCTCTATGGTGAGTTAGCCATGTTTTCCATCTTCTCCTAAAAGGGGATTGTGTGGTTTTTGTAAGCTAGCATCAGCTCGAGTTGTGCTTGGGTATTCAATCTATTTATGACTGTGGTAATGTTAGGTGCTTCTGTGGATTTCCATAGTTTAGTCAGTTAGTCTCAAGGCTATCAAGATATGGGTCACAACAGTTCTATAATTGGTAGGGTATATCTCAAGGTCAATGCCCAGTAATGCTGAGGCAGGTGCAAGAGCAAGAAGGTTACCTGTGAAGTCTGCTATGAAGGAAGATATTGAGTTCCAAAAGCTTCTCAATGATTTGCAACTCCAAAGGGTGTGTAGGAGGTTCCCCGTTTGCTCTTTGCACCTCCAACAAATGTCGGACATTGTAGGGTAAATTTTAGATAGCCTGTAGGGGGTTAAATACCATCTATTAGTAATTTTCTTTATCGTACATCACGGGACACAGAGTCTTAATCATTACTATCTGGGTTATATTCCACCATCAGGTGCTGGACACTGGTGTAATCAATTAGAACAGGAAGTTCCCTCCCTATATAACCCCTCCCATACTGGGAGCACCTCAGTTTTTTCACCAGTGTCTAAGGTGTTGGTCACGAATTAACATGTGCTCTGAGGAGCTCCACTGGAGGGATCCATGCTGGATGTAAAAAGCCTCGATAAAATCCGGATCCGTCCAAGGTGCTTCATAGCCAAAGTGGACGGTACCCGGGCCTCGGTACGAAGAACGAGGTTTTGCCTATAATGCTTCTCTCTGAGAGCTGGACCCTGGGTTCCAGTACATTGGTCGATGTCAAAGACCAAATATTTTTTCTGTTGCCAGGGTGCTATATAGGTCCAGGGGAGAGGTGACCTTCTACGGACCCCAGTCCCTGAAGGTCTGAGACGAAGCCCGCGTTGAGGGGTGAAGGCTGGGCCTCTTGCTTTGCAATACCCTGCAGCGTGGAAAGGTAAGCGGAGGTACCTACGGGACTTGGTCCGACAGTGGGTTCTCCATTGGGGATTATGGGTCTAGCCTATTTTATGCTTCTATGCATGGGCAACTTAACCACAAAGTCTTTTGAGACAGGATGGCTCTGGCACCCATATACCTCCCCTAGTGGGTCCTAGTCCTCCGCTGAAGGGGCTATTGGGTCTTGCCTATAATGCATGTGTGCCTTGGCAAAGAAACCACTATGTCTGTTGAGACAGGATGGCTGTAATACCCATAGATCTCCCATTCAGGAGGTTGGTACCCCTACATGAGTATGTCTTATCTGTTTTCCACGAAGGGCCCTAAGAGGACATGCCGGGTGTTTCGCTTGCCATGCTTTCCAGGAACGGAAGCTCAAGGTTAGCTGATCTAGGGTGCGGCTTACTGCCTCCGCTTCAGGCTCTGCCACGATGGGGGGGGTCCCTCGTAGTCTCTACGGCTCCTTGGGGGATCTCCCTCTCCCCCCGCCTCCACCATTCCCCTACGCGCGCGTGCGTGAGAGGGGCGCGCTTTGAAGGCGGGGGGGGACGATGTGTTTGCCGCTGGCGCACGTGCGCCGGCTCATGGTGCAGACGCAGGGTGGCCCCTTCAAAAGGCCCAGACGTCAGAGAAGCCAGGGGGACACGGTAGCTTGAGCACGTAAGCACCTTGTGGAAATTGGATACAGATTAATTTAAGACACCTACTCTGCATCTAGCTGTGTTAGCAAGCATTATTTGCTAGACTAAGTTCAGCTGTTGATGCACCAGGGTTAAAGTTCCTCTGCTTTTTGCTTAGGACTCTTTTGTCTCCCCGTAAAAGAGGGTTCAGGGGTAGGAAGGGGTATCACCACCTAAATCTGGTGGCCCTTTTTATCATGCTTGCATGATACTATCCTCCCCTGTAGAGACTTAAGATAGCTCACATAATTAGCTATCAGCCGCCCTGTCAGGCGTGAGCCTCCCCCAACATTGCAGCACTCTGCATATGTTTTGTTGCATTTCATGTATAGGTCTATAAGAGGTTAACTGCTATATTCACAGCAGCCTCACAAGCAGAAAACAGGGTGTGTCCCTTTCCCTGCTCTAAATCCTTAAACAAGGGATTGAAAGACCTGAGGATGAAGGTTCACTGTCAATGAACAGATAACAGGTGTTAATGAGGAGAAAACTATCAGAAGCTCCAAAAGCTCTGGTTGCAGCTGCAGTCTTTTCAGAGATCCAAGCTGCATATAACTTCACTTAGCCTAGACGGCCAGAGCCTCTGTCTCTTTAAAGTCCTCATCCTGGGTTGGCTTCAGGCTAACCGAATGCACAACAGGGGGGGTGCACATTTGCTGCTGTGCACATGGCTAACGTTGCAGGTTTGCGGAGACGCACATCTGCAGAGCATAACTGCCTCTTTACAGTCCACATGTTTGCATGAAGTACATGAGTTTGGAATGTTCAAAATGCATGTGGGGTAAAAACCGGTAACAAAGCATGTTTTATTGTTGATCACATAAAGAGACATGTTATTTTGTTCGTATGATTTTATATGTTCACATAAGGGTGTTTAATCACAGCAAGGTGCCTAAAATCGCATAAAAATGCTTAAGTGCATAAAGATGCGGGATCTCACATGGTTACCTGATAAACCAGGTTCTTGATTACCCAAGGTTATTTAGGTCAAACAGAGAGGCTTGTTTCCACAGGAATGCCTAAAATCGCATAAAGATGCTTAAGTGCATAAAGATGCGGGATCACACATGGTTACCTGATAAACCAGGTCCTTGATTACCCAAGGTTATTTAGGTCACACAGAGACTTGTTTCCATAGGCATGTCTAAAATCGCATGGAAATGCTTAAGGGCTTAAGGATGCGACATCACACATGGTTATCTGATAACCCGAGTCCTTGATTATCCAAGGATATTTGGTCGTACGGAGAGGCTTGTTTTATACAGGAGTGCCTGAAATCGCATAAAGATGCGGGATCACACATGGTTACCTGATAACCCGAATCCTTGATTACCCAAGGGTATTTGGTCACACAGAGAGGCGTGTTTCCACAGGAATGCCTAAAATCGCATAAAGATGCTGGAGTGCATAGAAATGCGGAATCACACAGGTTTACCTGACAAACCACAATCCTTGATTACCCAAGGATATTTGGTCACACAGAGAGGCCTTTTTCCACAAAAAGGTCTGAAATCGCATAAAGATGCTGGAGTGCATAAAGATGCGGGTTCACACATGGTTATCTGATCACCCGAGTCCTGGATTACTCAGGCATATTTGGTCACACAGAGAGGTTGTGTCCGCAAAAATGCCAAAAATCGCATTAAAAGGCTTGATTGCAAAAAAAAAAAAAAAATTGCTGGATCGCACAGTGGTGCTCGATCATACAAGAATCCTTGGTCCCACAAGGGTATTTGTCCGCACAGGAGTGCTTAAGATGCATAGATGTTGGATCGCATGAAAATTTGCTGAATCGCATAAGAATGCATGTTTGCCTAGAGTTTGACTTAGGAGGCATTATAATTAGGTTTCCTTAATTATACAGGATTCCTTGGCCTTACATAGGCGCATACTTGCTTGCAGGATGCTTGTTCATAGCTCACATGCTATATGTATGCGTGTATGCAGCACGCCCCCTTTTTTGTGTGTTTGCGGAAAACATATTCTTATGAACTCACGCTTCTATGAACACACGCTTCCATAGAGGCATATGGCTTTAAAGGTTGCCACATGCACATAGGGGAAGCTATTTGCATGTGTGTTTATTTACAAGGCTGCTAGGGCCCGCCTCTAGCAGAGCTAAAGGCCCAGAGTTTAGCAGTAATGTCATTCCGAGGCAAACCCGTGCTGACAGATCAGTCAGTAGCATGGCTGGGCCTAGGGGGGTCCAGCATGATTAATTATCTGGAATTCCTGGGTTGGGATCCCAGTCTAGAGGGAATATGCCGTCTTTATTCAAACACAGTTCCCTATGCTCAGTTTTATTCAAGGCTGATATAAACTTTGCTCTGTCGGCCTGGAACGAGTGGATCCTAACTTGGCATTATCCTAGGAGTCTTGTCCCAGGGATATGCTGGAATTTCAGTTTAGGGTTCTTAACTGAATGATTGGCAGAAGGGAATATCCTTCATACCCATTACCTGGGAGCAGGTTCCGAGGACTGGCCTCTAGGGATAGAATCCAGGCCTGGAAGAGACCACGGCACAGGGAAGGTGGTCAAGCTCCTAGGGAGCCTCATCTGCTAGCTTTCTAGAGCTACGGATGGAGCATCCGGCTTAAGGACCTGAACGTTTAGGTTACAGGGTTGCTCTGTCTGAATACAATCTGACTATGCCTCTCTAGTGGTTTACTTTGGTTACCAGAGAAGAGCTTGTGCCTTGCCTATTGTCAATTGTCATTTCATGGAATGCTAGATTGGCAGGCGATTCGCTGGAGCCATCAACAATCGGGTCCGGGAGATTGGCCTCTACACCCCGACTTTTTTCTGACCAAATGTCACAAACGTTACCCTGCACATAAAGGGTGTTGACGTCCAGGTTCAACAAGAGATTGAACAACTTTGTGTCAAGGCCAAAGGATCCACCCGCATGCGGGACAGATTTTTTAGTGACCCTGGGGGCCCAGTTGTCGCTGGTTTATGTGTTATCTCCCCCCAGGGCCGCAACCTTCGTGGCTTCCATGCTACATCAGAAGAGAACGGAAGCTGGCTTAATTGCTCCAGCATAGCCCACACAACCTTACTGCGCAGGGACAGCAGAACTGATCGTAGAGGACCCAGGGTCCCTTACAGCTTGTCCAGGCCTGCTTTGCAGGGTTACATCCTGTCTTGCATACATGGGTATTAATGGTCTGGCTGTTATAGCCTGCATTCTTGAGGATCGGGGCGTACAGAATCAGCGGCAGTTGCCTTGATTCATACAGGACAGCTGGCCTCCAGGACCAGATATCCTAGGATATGGAAGGCCCATATTCCTGGTGTGAAACCAGGGGGTGGAATTCTTGGTAGTAGGTCCTAGGTAAAATTCTTACCTTTCTACATTGGAAAAGAGATGGAGCTGGCCTTAAGTTCCATCAAGGGTCCGATCTCGGCACACTCTTGATCTGGGCCGTTATACAAGGGGTGACGGGTATAAGTCCGCCAGTTAAGGCGCCCTTGTGCTCGGAGGATTGGATCCAGTATGCTGGCTTACAGAGTCAGCACCTTGGGCTGATGCACCATAAATATTTCCCTTTATCCTTCTAAAGAAGGAATTGGTGTTCTTGGTTGCGGCTGCCTCCGCAAGAGAGTATTGGCAACTTTCTTTGTATAGAGCCATACTTAATTATTTGTACAAGAAGGGTGATGTTAAATACTCACCCAACCTTATTGGCTAGAAGGATCCAGTGTTCATTTGAATTAAGATATTCTTGCCTTCCTTTTCCTTTTGTTCAGGACCTTGATCCGCAGAAGGAGAGGTTATTGCTTTCTCTTAACCACTTAAGCCCCGGACCAATATGCAGCCTAAAGACCCAAGGTGTTTTTACAGTTCGGGACTGCGTCGCTTTAACAGACAATTGCGCGGTCGTGCGACGTGGCTCCCAAACAAAATTGGCGTCCTTTTTTCCCCACAAATAGAGCTTTCTTTTGGTGGTATTTGATCACATCTGCGGTTTTTAGTTTTTGCGCTATAAACAAAAATAGAGCGACAATTTTGAAAAAAAAGCAATATTTTTTACTTTTTGCTGTAATAAATATCCCCCAAAAACATATATAAAAACATTTTTTTTCCTCAGTTTAGGCCGATACGTATTCTTCTACCTATTTTTAGTAAAAAAAATCGCAATAAGCGTTTATCGATTGGTTTGCGCAAAATTTATAGTGTTTACAAAATAGGGGATAGTTTTATTGCATTTTTATTTTTTATTTTTTTTTTACTACTAATGGCGGCGATCAGCAATTTTTTTCGTGACTGCGACATTATGGCGGACACTTCGGACAATTTTGACACATTTTTGGGACCATTGTCATTTTCACAGCAAAAAATGCATTTAAATTGCATTCTTTATTGTGAAAATGACAGTTGCAGTTTGGGAGTTAACCACAGGTGGCGCTGTAGGAGTTAGGGTGCACCTAGTATGTGTTTACAACTGTTTGGGGGTGTGGCTGTAGGAATGACGTCATCGATCGTGTCTTCCCTATAAAGGGAATGACGCGATCGATGCGCCGCCATAGTGAAGGACGGGGAAGCCGTGTTTACACACGGCTCTCCTCGTTCTTCAGCTCCGGGGAGCGATCGCGACGGAGCGGCTATAAACAAATAGCCGCGCCGTGGTCCCGGATCGCTCCCCGAGCGGACCCGACCGCCGCATGTAGCGGGGGGGGTCCCGATCGGACCCCCCACCCGCTAATAGGCGAGGACGTACCCATACGCCCATGTGCCTGTACGTGCCATATTGTGGACGTATATGTACATGGGCTGGTCCTTAAGTGGTTAAAGATAAGAGCAGTTAAAGATCTATCTGAAGGCTTCAGATATAGAAACCTAACGTTTTGTTGCCAGAAAGCCCCTAGATGGGGCGGGCAGTGTTAAGATCGGCTATTAAAATGGCTATGCGCTCTCTCGTTATAGTAAGAGAGGTCAAGACCTATCTGAAGCGGCTGCTCGGATATGGAAGACTGATGCGCTACCAGGAGGCCCCAGCAAGGGGCAGGCAGCGTCTAAATCAACTATTGTCAAATGTTGATTCATCAGGTTATTATTCAGGCTTGTGGTTTATACAGAGGGCTTCCCCCTGTTTCTTTTTGGGGTACACCCTACCAGGATAGTAAGCACTTCATGCGGGGTGCATTACCAAGCCTTTATGAATCAGATTTGCCAGACCTGCAACTTGGTCGTTTGTGCTTACGTTCACTAAATCCTATCAAGTGGACATAAGACGGCAGGAGGATGCAGCCTTTTTTTGTTGGCACAATATGCGGCAGGCAGCATTAGAATTCCTCGTGTCTGATGGCAGTCTGCATTGTTGGTGTCTCCCTCCCCTCAGTAAGCATTGCTTTAGGACATCCCAGATAGTAATGATTAAGACTCTGTGTCCCGTGATGTACGATAAAGAAAATAGGATTTTTATAACAGCTTACCTGTAAAATCCTTTTCTTGGAGTACATCACGGGACACAGAGTCCCCACACCTCTTGTTTGGGGATATTGGGACACTTATTGCTTGGGACAAAAACTGAGGTGCTCCCAGTATGGGAGGGGTTATATAGGGAGGGAACTTCCTGTTCTAATTGATTACACCAGTGTCCAGCACCTGATGGTGGAATATAACCCAGATAGTAATGATTAAGACTCTGTGTCCCGTGATGTACTCCAAGAAAAGGATTTTACAGGTAAGCTGTTATAAAAATCCTATTTTTTGGGTGTTATCCCAATGTTCGATGCATGAAGATGCATTTTTAATTGTTTGGAATGATTTTTTCCATTGATCCCAGGAAAAGGATACGTTTAAGTTTT
The DNA here is from genome assembly GCF_905171775.1 of Rana temporaria. Taxonomy (NCBI): domain Eukaryota; kingdom Metazoa; phylum Chordata; class Amphibia; order Anura; family Ranidae; genus Rana; species Rana temporaria. The sequence goes on along the minus strand of NC_053489.1, from coordinate 431,896,081 downwards.
TCTCCCATTTTATCATATGAGTGTTTTTCTCAACTGGTTGGGATGAAAGTATGTCATAGAAGTATGAAATATCTTTTTTTTAACGTAATCCCTTTGATGGGATAAATAATCCCAGATTATTAATGGTATCTCAATCGCATTTTCCGGGTTGAAATCCTACAAACGCTTACACCTTCCCAGTTTGCACATAGTGACATTTTTATAATTTAGGGGAAGATTAACATAAAGATAATATCCCTGTTTGATCCAATTGCCTACTGAATGCTCTGTCATTTCAACAAAATTGTGAGTACCCATTTGTCTTTTACCAATAAAAGCTGAATTTTTAAACGGTACTACACTATCTTGGGACCCCTTCCTTCTTTTTTCCTGTATATGGGATAAACACTGAGAGCACCACCAGGACCACAGCAGGACGTGCCTTTGCCAGAGTGCTGCACAGTGGCATACACTGTGAATGCTGCAAACCCCAAGAGGGGGCACAAATCTGGTGAGTGCAGTCCATATAGGAGCACAGATTGGAGTGGATCACTGTGTGAAGCATAGAACTAGACGTTCACAACAGCATGAAGCACTTTTTCTTATTTTTATTTGCATTTATTTAATTTATTTATAATTATTGGCACTTAATTAATTTTTTCTTTGTCATTTCTCACACCTTTGGAGTGGATATCGCTAGCCTTTGTAGCACAAGGTTTTTATTAAGGTGCACTATTTTATTATTATTTTTTTTGGATCACTTGGAACTGCGTTTTTATGGCAGCTGCTCAAGCAATCTAATTCATCAATTTTCACTTAATCGCATTGCTATTTACACACACATTTTACCAGCATTTTCCTTTACTTTCCGTACTAGGATTTCAAAATTAGGTTTTATTAAAATGCATCAATTTACCTGTATTTGATTATATGTCACTGCGTTTTTTTACTATTATGTACAGGCGCCTGTAACACTATTTACCACATCAGCACTGCACTTTAAAAGTTAGCGCCATTCCTACTTCCATCCTCTCTCAAATCATTATCTCACCTAGGTGAAATAAATCGGGTAGGGGCAGCTGCTTAAATTAATTAATTAAGGGCGTAAAAACTCTATATTCACTCGCAGGCAATATTTGGTCCTATTGCGCGGATTCATTTTTCACTTTCAAGGTAGCGACTCGGCTGCGCAAATCGCCATAGGTGTACGTCGGCACATGAACGCCAATCAGTGGGTCCGCCGGCCACCCACAGTGACAGAGCGGAGATCTGCCTGTGTAAACAAGGCAAATCTCTGTTCTGACGGGAGATCACACAGATATCCTGTCTTTCTGCTATGCAGGAAGATGGATCTGTGTGTTGACCCAGTGAGCCCCTCCTTCATGCAGTTGGAACACACAGCAAGGAAACAAGTTAACCCCTTGATCACCCCTGATGTTAACTCCTTCCCTGCCAGTGTCATTAGTACAATAACAGTACATATTTTTAGCACCGATTACTGTAGTAATGTCACTGGTTCCCAAAAAGTGTCAAAAATTACTGTTAGTTGTCCAATCTGTCCGCCGCAATGTCGCTGTTCCGCTAAAAATCATTGCTTGCTGCCATTACGCATAGTGCAAAAAATAAAAACCACAGAGGTGATCAAATACCACCAAAATAAATCTCTATTTGTGGGGGAAAAAAGGACATCAATTTTGTTTGGGTACAGAGTCACCCGAACGCGCAATTGTCAGTTAAAGCAAAGTTAGCAAACGCAGTGCCGTATCGCAAAAAATGGCCTGTCAGGAAGTGGGTAAATCCTTCCGGGGCTGAAGTAGTTAATGATGCTTACATTGGTAGGTCCTCAGGAAAGAATACTAGTCCTGTATAAATACATCAGATAGTGTAATATAGTTTTACTGTTGATTTTTACCTTTTTGTATATATTTTGAATATTTTTTTTTTTTTTTTTATTCCAAATTATATTGTTTGTGTAGCACCTCCAAAAACCCAATTTCCTTCTCTATTATACTATCGCCCAACAGTTTATATCCTAAGTGATATGTGGATGCTCTAGGGGTGGTGTGGGGCTTCCTTTAGCCCAGCTGCCCCCACCCCATCTTTCCTTTCCCTTCCCTCTCCTCTCATCTCCCCTCCTTTCTCTTCTCATCTTTGTATCCATTGTTTGCTTGCTCACCATTGTCTAGTTAGGTGAAGATGTAATTGGCCTCATATTGCAGTGGCAGCCAATTTCTCCCAAAAAACTATATACCAGAACTCCTTTGGAGGCCTTTCAATTATCTTAAGTTTTAGTTCTTCATTATTCTCCCTTATGAATTCGGGTCTATTAAACCCTGATCCCTATGTTTCTAATTATGTGGCATTGTATTTATCTATTTAGCAAGTTGCACTCCGTTTACACATACCTTTATTTGGATACAGTATGTTGGTTAGATAGGTCATTACATACCTCATGTAATCCATGTTTTAAACTGATATGTTCTATTTTGTACTGTTTGTATGTGCAAAAACTTTTAAATTAACCACTTGCCGCCCAAGGTACGTACATGGACGTCCTTGAGATTTAATGGTTATACCGGGATGAGGCCTGCACCTACAGGCCTCATCCCGGTATCATTCTTTTCAGCCGGAGATTCTGTTTAATGCAGAAGTGATCTGAGTGGCTGATCACTTCTGCAGGTGGCGGAAGGGGTTCCCATTTACGGTTCGGCCCCTTTGTTTACCTGGTCACCATCGGCCAGGAAGCAGCCGATCAGATATGTGTCTGATCGGATGTATTGGAGGCCAGGGGAGAGATTTATGGGCTAATAGAGGACCTACCACGACCCATGCTGTCACAAGGGATGTTGTTTATCCCATTTGATGGCAATAAAGTTAGTACAAAAAAAAACCACACACATGAGGTTTTGTCTTGAATGTCAGAGCAAGAGCAATAATACTAGCACCAGACCTCCTTTGCAACTCTAAACTGGTAACTTTGTAAAGGTGTTTAAAGCGTCACCTATGGAAAATTTTAAGCACTGTAGTTTGCCGCCATTACATGGGTAGACGCAATTTTGAAGCGTGACATGTTGGGTTTTTATTTACTTGGCGTAACATCGTCTTTTACATTATTAAAAAAAATTGGTCTAACTTTAATGTGTGTTTTTTTTAAACTGCTGCGCAAATACTGTGTGACAACAAAAATATAATGTATATATTTATGTGTGTGTGCTCCAAGTAATTTTCTTGCAAATAAAGTAGATTTTTACATGTAGGAGCGAAGTGAGTGTCAGAAATAGCCCGGATAGCAAGTGGGTTAAACATAAAATTGCTTCTCTGTTTTCCTTCTCCAAATGTGCTACATCATTGTACTTACAATCCAAAAGTGTCAAAGTACTCCACAAAGTCATCCTACTAATGCCTAATCCCCCCCCCCCCCCTGGTAAATGCTATCCCGATCTTGCTTCCTCCTACTTGTCCCCCTATCCTTTCCCATCCTTTCTGCCTCCACTTGTTGCATACTATCAGAGACGGTGTCAAAGGCACTAAACAACGTCTGTACTGTCTCTGTACAAAGGGTACCACCACAGCAGAATCTGTGTTGACCTGAAGGTGCAACAGCATACTGCTGAGGTCATTCCTCTGCTTGTTGTCTACACCTGCCAGCATGTTCTCGGTCAGTACATGGCCAAGTGCTGCCGTACAGGTTATTACACAAGGCTTAAATCAATGGCCTCTTGCACAAGTTGCAGTTAAAATGCATGTTTAACTGCAAGTTATGTTTTTAGATCTATTTGGATTTGTTTTAAATCATCCAAATTAAAAATAAATTTAAAGGGTAACTTAACTTTTGTGGGGGGAAAAAATGGCAAATAAAGAAAAAAGCTTTTGTCATTGTTTCTTAAAGTTCTTTCTAAATCCTGCGATAACTCGCGGCAGACCTCTGCAATGTTTCCTGGGAACAATGACAAAAGCTCCCAGGAGACATTGCGGCATCGAGGAAGTGAATATAGCGTATACAATTGCATCACAAGTCATTTTGCAATTGAATGTTATTAAAAATTACCTTTCCTTTTTCAATCTGCAGCTGCTGTCATTTTCTGAAAATGCAATGCAATATGGCTACCTGGAGGAGTTCTGTACACAGACTGTGTACTGACCACCCCCCCAGAAACATAATTTCCTGCTTGTGTGATTTGGCTCACAAATTTTGCCAGAAGTGTGCCTAAGATACAAGTCAGATTTCCGGCATCCCCTGCAACAAACATTACATTTTTGGTGAGATAGTTTGAATAGGAACATGTGTAAAGGGATGCAGGTAAATATGCAGCGCTACATATAGTAAAGTGAAATGTGGAAAAAACACTAAACAGTATACACCCAACTGGGTGTGATGGTGAAACAAATTATAATGAGTCCACACTTGAAATGATCAAGTCACACAAAAAATCCAATGTAATGAAAGTGTCCATCATAAGTGGATGTACATAACACAGTAGAGATGTCATAAGATTAAATGGACCATTCCAGCGACAATTCTTCAAGCCAAAGGTATGGATAACATACGCTTACCAGAACTGTTGGACCCGATAACGCAGGGATCCTCAAACTACGGCCCTCCAGCTGTTGCGGAACTACACATCCCATGAGGCCTTGTAAAACTGTGACATTCACAGACATGACTAGGCATGATGGGAATTGTAGTTCCTGAACAACTGGAGGGCCATAGTTTGAAGACCCATGCGATAACGGATCGATCGAGCATGCGGTATCCCAACCGGCTAGTGGACCAAACTGTAAGCGGAAGTCCTGAAGAGTGTAGAGTACGCCTCACTGGTATCCGGATGGTGTTAGGGAGCCAAAGTGGAGAGAAGGCTATACTAGGTCCCTCTATGGCTTGGTTCCTTAGTTCACAGTATCCCAGCTTGATCTACTCATAAACCATCTTCATTCAGAAAAAAAACATTGTAGTTTCATTTTCAAGTTCAGTCTTCATCTCTGTGTGGAGCAATACTACTGACTTTCAGCTGAGTCCAGAACCTATACAATTCAGCATGAGAAAGGAGTCTTGGGATCTGCTGCTGCTCTAGACTCACCAAATTGGACAAACTTAGAACCTCTAGCAGGTTATATGTGTTGCCATTGAAAAGATATATAGAGATATATATATATATATATATATATATATATATACACCTTTTCTGTTTGTCCAACTTTTTGAGTCTCTCAAGTTGGTCCCTATCACTATATATATATATATATATATATATATATATATATATATATATATATATATATATATATATATATATATATATATATATATATATATATATATATATATCTTTCATATTCTTTATTGATTTTCTTCAACATTTAAAAACAACAGATGGTTACAATCATCTATTTTCGTATATTCTTTTTACCATTTCTGTTTAACATATTTCATACATATCTTCAATATTCAACCTTTTTTGTTTTTCCCTTTTCCCTCCCTCCCCTCCCCCCTCCCTACACTAACTATCTGCTTTATTGGGTTTTCTTTCACACGGGGTATCCCATTTCTTCCAGCCAAAGGTTCCACATTTTACCAAACTCCCACAAATACTGCAGCTGCTGACTTTTAATATTAGGACACTTACCTGTCCTGGAGTCCAGCGCCGATCGCAGCAGAGGACGAGCGATCGCTCGTCTCTCTGCTGCTCCCCCCGCCATCCACGCTGAGGGAACCAGGAAGTGAAGCGCTGCGGCTTCACTGCCCGGTTCCCTACGGCGCATGCGCGAGTCGCGCTGCGCCCGCCGATTGGCTCACACGCTGGGAGCCGAGTGTTCCCAGCACACAACGGGGGACAGACGGGAAGTCAGAAAAACCCGTCTTTTGCCCGTAGCGTGTGGCCGGAAGTGGGTTCAAATACCTGTCTTTAGACAGGTATCTGCACCCCCCTCCTCCCTGAAAGGTGTCAAATGTGACACCGGAGGGGGGAGGGTTCCGATCAGCGGGACTCCACTTTAGGGTGGAGAACCGCTTTAATAGTATCCAAATATCCCCTTCCAATACCTGAACAGTTTCGGGCACCTCCCATATCATATGTATTAAATCTCCTGTATCGTGGCACCTGGGGCATCCTGCATCCACTCTCCATCCAAAGTTAAATAATCTTAGGTGTATAATATGTCCTATGTATCAGCATCAGGAATGAAAACCTCTGTGCTGGCGAGACTGTAACCAAATGTCCTCTTAACAATACCTTCCTCCATTGATCTTCTGTTATAATCCCTAGGTATTCCTCCCATTTTACTCTACTTTTGAGTTTTTCTGGGCCTTCAATACTCTCCTTACATATGTATGAGTAGACCTCAGAAATAAATCCCTTTGTCTTACTCCAGTTACCCAGTTTCTGGAGGTTGAGTCTTAACCCATATTGGCCCTACTGAACGTCTAGAGCAGTGGTTCTCAACCTTACTAGTGCCGTGACCCCTTGATAAAATTTCCCAAGTTGCGGGGACCCCTAAAGGTAAAATTTATTTTTGTGGGTTGTCGGCATCCAAGGTAAGACAAGTAATTTGTGCCCCTAACCCATGGACATTTAGCGCTCCCTGAGTCCCTTCCACTCGTACAATATTAAAACTCCTTATGGTACATTTGAGGATGTACCCCTCTATCTCTTTGTTCTCCTTTCTTTCCCTCCCCCCCGATCCCTCTCTCTAGCCGTCTTTCGCTACTTTTTTCTTTGTACCTTCCCCTCTTTTTCTCTCCCTTCCATGCGTTCTCTATTTTAATTTCTTCTATTATTTCTTGGTGGGGGGTGGGGATAGTAGGATCAGTGGCGGTGCTGGCAGGGAGTTCTGATCAGTCAACCTAGGTGCTCTTAATCAAGGTCATCTGCTGATCTGAGTACTGTAGTGGAGACTTTTAATGGCAACTATAATTACAGGTAGTGTTACTCACTGTGTCTCCGCATTCACAGTGTCTCAGACTTTGTAGTGTCTCGTAGCAGTGACACCTATGCTGAAATCAGGAGATAGGGTCTCCTCCAGCCTCTTCCACTTCACATTCCTCATGTAAGCTGACTTCTAGACCCCCAGCCTTGCCGTGAACTGAATAGGCGGCTGCGGGCTTCAGGAACAGCCCATGATTTGGTGACCCCCTGGCAAATCATCATTTGACCGCCAAGGGGGTCCAGACCCCCAGGTTGAGAACCACTGGTCTAGAGCATGTCTGATTTGGAGGTATCTGTAAAATGTATGTTTGGGTACATCGTATTCCTTTCTAATTGCAGCAAATGTTTTTATAGTTCTTCCTTCATATAGCTGTGCCAGTCTAACTATCCCCTTGGCTGCCCATTCATTTATTTTTCCAACTGACTCCAGTTCCTGCAGGTTCCTATTATCCCAAAGTGGTGCATATTCTGTCATTCCTCCCTGCCCTCCTAGTATCTTTACTGCTTTCCATACTTTAAGGGCTATCTTAACCCTAGGAGTTATATTAATAAAAGAATTGGCCTCCAGTACCTCCACCACTGTCTTATGGGGTGCCCCTAGAAACCTCAATCCCCCGTTTATATCCCCTCCTGATTCAGTTCTCACCCCTATATGCTGCAGCTGTGCTGCCAAAAAATAGCATTGTGGGTGTGGTACTGCCATTCCTCCCTCTCGTGTAGGTAGTTGCAATGTTTGCAATTTGATTCTAGATTGACCCCCTTTCCAAATTAGTTCTCTAAACAAAGTGTCTATTTTCCTAAACCATTTCTTGTGTATCCATATTGGTGCATTATGCAGTATATATAATAATTGGGGCATCCACAGCATTTTAATCAAGTTGCATCTCCCCGCCACTGACAAGGGAAGGTACCGCCAGATTTGGATTTTCTTTTTCAATTTAGACAAGAGGGGAATTAAGTTATTCTTTATATATTTATTGGGATCACTTGTTATAAATATTCCTAAGTATTTGTAGAGTCTGCTGTATTTTACAAGGCTATTTAATATAATCTAAACTAATAATCTCAAGAGATATTCACAGGTTCCCTCTATCTACTGCATACATGGATTCATTGATCTACGCCTATTAAGACACACACACACGCACTGCTGCTGGTAAAATGAACCTCCGTGTTTATTCCCAAGGAAAATAGGGATAATCCGATACCACACATTAAAACATCATAATATACATACATATACAAGAGAAATTCATAGATATTTATCACATCTGTAAGATAAGCTGGTTAGCAGTGAGCCTAGAGCTCCCATGGCCGGTATCAAGAGGGAGAAAGAGCTATAAGGCCTTGGCCTGGCCACATGTCTTATACCCAAGATGGCCACCAGGTTTCCATGAAGCCTTTGGCCAGCCAAGATCCTCACTCACCTAAAATCCAAGAGAATAGACAGCTCTCAATGAGCCGCACTCACTCAACACTCATTCAAAACTCCCTCCCAGTTGCCTTCACCCAATCATTGCACTTTCGTGATCATTTCCTTAGTCCATCCCTGCCTTGCCAATTCTTTTGATCCTTGTCCTAACAGCTGTCTTTCCCTAGGCTTCTTGGAGACGAGTGTAACATATTGCATTCCTGCAGGGGGGGGGGGGGATCCTTGCTTGCTTGTTTGACTGGAATCAGAGAATGATCACAACTCATTCTTTGCAACAGTATTTAATTGTCTCGACTATCTCCATCTGGGGGATTTCTGCTAGGGTTTGGCTCTCTATTGGATCTATTGGCATTAATGCTGATTTTCTCCCAGTTTTTTACCAATCCTGATAATTTCCCAAAATCTCTTAATATAGTCATTGCCTGTTTAATGGAGTAATTCGTGTCCCCGAGGAAGAGGAGAACATCGTCCGCATAAAGTGCGATTCTCTCCTCCCCTGTCGGTCTCACGAATCCCTCCATTTTTGTATCTGCTCTTATTGCAATAGCCAGTGGTTCCATTACCAGAGCAAATAATAGGGGTGACAATGGGCACCCCTGCCTCGTGCCCCTCTCTAACTGAATCTTACCTGAATAGTCATTATTAACTCTGATTCTCGCACTGGGACCATTATAAAGTATTTTAATCCACCTAATAAACACTGGGCCGAACCCAAAAACTTCTAAAGCATGCCACATTTACTCCCATTCCACACTATCAAAAGCTTTGGCTACATCTAAGGACATTACTGCTCTTGTTCCCTTGTTCTCTGTTGGTATTTGTATATTAAGAAATACCCTCCTAATGTTCATGCTAGTTGATCTGCTCGGGATAAACCCAGTTTGATCTCGATGTACTAGTCTTACAATAATTTTATTTAACCTGGTCGCCATTACTTTGGCCAATATTTTAGCATCTGCGCATAAAAGGCAAATGGGTCTATATGATGTGGTCTCTAACGGGTCCTTCCCCCTCCTTATGCAGTACTATTATTGTTGCTTCAGTCATCGAGGTGGGCAGTTTCCCCTCCTTCAATGCTCAATTCAACACTTTAAGGAGTTCTGGGAGCAGTATTTTCCCATAATATTTATAGGTTTTCACAGGGAGCCCATCTGGTCCGGGTGATTTCTGATTTGCCATTTCTACCACTGCTGTTTGTATCTCTTCAAGGGTTATTGGGGCCTCCAATTGCTCTTTTTCTATCTCGGTAAGGGTTGGTATTTCTAAGCTCTTAAAAAAGAGTTCCAACTCCTCCGCTCTCACCACACCCTGCGATTTATATAGCTTGTCATAATATTCTCTAAATGTGTCTGTAATTTCTGACACTCTGGTAGATATTTCTCCGCTCGTTTTTTTAATCGCACTTATTGTGGATGGGGGGGAGTTGGTTCTCACTAAGAGTGCCAGCATTCTCCCAACATTTTCTCCTTCCCCAAATGCAACTTGCTTCTGAAATAATTTCTTGTTCTCTGATTTTCTTCTCATTACAGTTTTTTATAATCTTGTTGCTTATTCAACCATATTCTTTGCTTATCTAATGTTGGGTCTTCAATATATTCCGTTTCGGCGTTCGCTAATTCCTCTCTTATCCTATTTTCCCATTCTCTTGATGCCTTTTTGTTTTTTGCCACTTGCTGGATACATAAACCCCTGAGGAATGCTTTTAATGCATCCCACATCACATCCGGTGTCGCAGTTCCTTCATTGAATATAAAACTCTTTTAATTTCCCTAATGTCTCCTCTGGTTTCCCTATTAATTCAAACCACAACGGACTGATTTTCCATATCCTATTAATCCTCTTTGTCTCCAAGCTCACAGTTATTGTTACCAAAGAGTGATCCGATACCCCTCTGGGCTGGTATTCAATTCCCTTTATGGTTTGACATTCTTCTGCATTACCTAGTACCAAATCTATCCTTGAAAGTGTATTATAGGAGCTAGAACAACAAGAATATTGTAACACCTCTGGATTTCTCTCTCTCTCCATACATCAAACAATCCTGCTTCCTGTAGAAACAGAGACAGCCGAGTCTCAGAGATATTTGGTTTGTTTCCCCTTGGAAATCTGTCCCTATCTTTATTTATAACCTCATTAAAATCCCCCACTGCTATAATTGGGATACCCGGCTTATCCATCATAAAATTCATTCGTTTGTACATAACTTTCAGTTTAAATGGCGGTGGGATATATATATATATATATTTGCTAAAAACATATTCCCTGTTCTCAATTACACAGTAAAGAAAAATATACCGCCCCTCTTCATCAATACTGATCTGTCTGCAAGTAAATGACACTCCCCTTGAGTAAGAGGTGTGTACTGAGTGGTATTGATATTGAAATTTCTTACTCTGGACTTGTTTCTTGATTTCATTGGTATAATGTGTTTCCTGCAGGCAGATCAGTCCTACCTCATATACATCCAGCATATCAAATACTGCAGCTCTTTTAACTGGAGTGCCCAATCCACGGACATTCCAGGATCCAATTCTCAATACTCGATTGCATAGGAATCATCCAAGTAAAGGGGGGAAAAAAACAATAAAAACTGTGTCGCATCCTATGAAATAAAGGGAGGGAAAAAAAAAAGGGAAAAACATTCTTGAATCAATCTGTGTACGTGGACTCCTAATTTTTGTTTTATATTCAGAGGGTATAGCCCTATGACTTTCCCACTTTTAATACTTATTTTACTCATACATTTCATTGTGCTCTTGTGAGACATCTGTATAGATGTGCTATCATTTCTTAATTTACTTGTGTGTTTTATCTTCATTTTATAAGGTGTTTTTTTTGTTTTGTTTTTTTTAGATACTTTGCCCTCACTGTGTTCAAACCCCCCAAAAATACCTTGCCCCCCTCCCACCTTCCTATTCTCCCTCCCTCCTCCCCCACCTACCTAGGTAATCCCCAGGAGCTTTTTTTGTGATTGGTCCATACATCCCCAATCCTCTCACTACCATACTCTCCCCTCCCCCCATTCATTCCACATACCAAATTCCTTTACATTGTATTCCCAGTCCATTCTTCCTCCCTCTTGTGGTGTATGTCCCCCGACACCTCTATAATACATTTTATTTAGTTTAATTAACTTCTTCTCCTTCCCCCCCCCCCCCTTTAATCTCCCTGTATCCAGGGGTCAAGTCCTGGGGAAAAAAGTGTGGGAACTCCCACCCAAGATCCACTCCCCCACCAAAACAAAAATTATACGCTCATATGCATAATTACTAAACCGCAAGTTCTTTCTAAATCCCGCGAATGACAAAAGCTCCCAGGAGACATTGCGGCATCGAGAAAGTGACGGAATACCCGCACACTACCCGATGAATCCATATACAGGCAGTGGCCAGTAACATAAAGGATTACTAAGGTTCGCCTGCCCCTGACAGTGACTCGAGCTTGGCATCGCCGCTTAGTGAAGGATTGGCTCGGGCGGCTCGGCTGCTCTAGTCCTGCAAAGGGAACGGAGTTCCTGCTGTGAAAAAAGTGCAGGAACTCCATTCCCATGCGTTCCCGCAGGACTTGAGCCCTGCCTGTATCCCTTCCTTAAGTGTCCCTTAATTTTGTTGAGAGTTGATCCTTTTTATCATCCAGCCATGCCGTTGCACCTTCTGGGGTATCAAAGAAAAAAGTCCTATCCAGTGCTGCTACTCGTAGCCTCGCTGGATATAACAGGGCATATGCAAGTTCAAATTTCTGCATTTTGCGTTTGATGTCTATAAAGCTTGCCCTCCGCTTCTGTAGAGAGGGTGAGAAGTCAGGATATAATGAGACCCTAAATCCTTCATAAAAATGTTCCCCACTTCTCTACTCTTTCTCAATAATGTTACTTTATCCCTGTAATTCAGGAATTTCATTAACATTGATCGTGGGCGTCCACTAGAAAAGGGGGGGGTTTAACCGGAACTCTGTGTGCTCTTTCTATCAAACTGTTGTGTGAAGCATTCTCTTCCAAATAATTTTATAAACCAATTTTCCAGGAACTCTGTTGGATTAGTCCCTTCACATTTTTCCGGTAGTCCCACTAGTCGCACGTTGTTCCTGCGAAGCCTGTTTTCTATTTCATCAATTTTCTCATCGGATTTGTTCTTTCATTATTTTGACCTCTTGTTTTACTGGGTATAATTCGTCCTCTATTTGGGATATCCTTCCCTCTGCCTCCGTTACCCTCTCATTTGTTCTGGAGCTCCTGTCGCACTGCAACCAACCCTTCTTTGATACCCTTCACTCGCAGTGGGAAGGGGGTTTGGTGCTGGTTCTGTCTCCACCTCTTTATTGGCTACAACTGTGCTTTTACTGCTGTTTTTTGGTTATAATAGTCGCTATTTGTCCTTGACTCTTGCTGTCTGTTGTTTTTACCAGGGTTGTGGATCCTGTCTTAGCAGGTGTATGGTCTGCTGTGTGAAAATATTTTTCCAATTTAGCAGTTGCTGCAGTAGCTTGACTCCCCTTAATCTTTATCCTTGGCTGACCGAAGAGCTTGTGGCCCGGACATCGTGGCCTTTCAGGCTTTCAGCAAGCAAGGAGTGGTCCAGGAGGACAGCAAGGGAGGAAGGGGGGAGGAGGAAACAAGACTCCAAAAAAAAAAGACACTTGTTACTGCACTGGGCTTGGTTCTACTATGCAGGATGCTCTAAAAACTCAGAGTGCTACAAATATTGCATGCGTTGTAGTTGCTAAGCTTAGCTGACCGCTTTATCTTCTGCCGCCTGTACAAATGTGCACAAATGTCCATGTATCTTATAACCCGTGGCTTATAGATTGAATCTTCAGTGGTTCTCAACTGGCTGCCATATATAGCATGTCGGTACAAAAAGTCACTCCTACTATACTGCATGCCATATAATGTATCCCATTTACCAGGCCTGTGGTCTGTAGAAAAACTATGACAATATACTGCGCTGCAATAAGCGTTTAGAGGAGAAAAAAAATCATTCCTTGCACTTCTTTTAATACAGTCTCTTAACCAGGCATGTTTCTTTAACTTCTTTAGCTTTTAGCAATATGCAGTATACCACGTGCAATGTGAAATGTGGGTGCTATATGCAATATGCAGACTTATGATGGTCATCCACAGTTTTATTTACTCACGTAGCCTTGGGATGTGCCTCTCAGGGATTTTCCCAGGGCACCGTCCGTCCTCTTTCAGTCCTCTGTCTCACTCCAGCACCAGGGGTAGCATGTCTCATAGGAAGCAGCAGTAGGTAAGAGGCAGCGAATCAATGGCACCTTGTGACGAGCGTGGGGCGGCAGCTCCAATCGGCAGTGCCGTACGATGTATCCAGCAGTCTCTCCCCTTCAACCCTCCAGCAAGCGCACAACCAAAGGAGGGAACCAGAGAAACCAGGGGGTGGTCGCAGATGCACGTCGCCACCCAGAGCCCCCGCATGTAACACGGGATGATCGGACAAGGGAACGCTCACCGCAGTTCGCCCCCCCCCCGCCCGAGGACTATGCAGAATAAGTAGGAACGAGGCGGTATCGGAGCGGGTTAGCGCGAGTCAGGGCTGAGCGGGTCTCGGGGCATCCAGATCAGCAACTCCCGGTCATCAGCAGAGGAGCATAGCTAGCGCCGTCGGGTGCAGGGAGACGCACACCTCAAGCGTCTCACACCTCCATCCGGTCACGCCCCCCGGTCCCTATCACCCTTGAAAGGGGTCTTGCTTATCAGAACCGAGATGTCTTGTGGTTTCCTATCGATGTCCTAGCCACTCATATGGTTGGGATATTGGCACTGGATCAACCTTCAGTTGAGGAATATTGTGCCCATTGTTTTTTTTTTTTCCCCCTGGTTGACACCATCCGGATACCAGTGAGGCGTTCGATCGATCCGTTATCGGGTCCAACAGTTCTGGTAAGCGTAGTTTATCCATATCTTTTTGGCTTGAAGAATTGTCGCTGGAATGGTCCATTTAATCTTATGACATCTCTACTGGGTTATGTACATCCACTTATGATGGACACTTTCATTACATTGGATTTTTTGTGTGACTTGATCATCATTTCATGTGTGGACTGATTATAATTTGTTTCACTATCACACCCAGTTGGGTGTATACTGTTTGTTTTTTCCACATTTCACTTTACTATATGTAGCGCTGCATATTTACCTGCACTCTTTTCGAAGTTGTCACATTCCTATGCAGCTGCTCCCCTTTTTCCTTTTTGGTTTGCTTGTGTTTTTTTGGGATAGCGCAATTATTATTCACATTTACATGTGTAAAGAGATGCAGGCCCAGGAGATTTCCTCATTTAGTGCTCTGCAGCCGCACAGCTGATTGATAATTGTGAGACCACTCCCATTAGACCCACTCAGAGGAACAAACAATGATTTCTTTAGAAAACAAAGGTTGTTACAATCTATGCAATGTACATGGAACCCAGGGGGAATTTTTTTTTTTTTTTTCCTCCAACAAAAGTGGAGTTGCGCTTCAACGTTCACTCTAGTAGAACTCTTGGAAAATCTTGGGGTGGAGAGGCCAAAAGCCATGCCACAGCTCCAAAAGTATGGGACTGTGATCTGAAAGTGTTATCATCTTTAAAGGGGTTGTAAAGGTTAATTTTTTTATTTATTTTTTCTCTGAATAGGTTCCTTTAAGCTAGTGCATTGTTGGTTAACTTGCCTTTTCCTTCAATTTGCCTTCTAAATGTTTTTTTTCTTTGTTTTCTTTGTCTGAATTTCTCACTGTTCCTCCTCAGTAAGCTGTTCTGGCTGACTAACCACCGCTCGGCGGATGATGGGGGCAAGCTTACTGATGATAAACAGGAAGTGAGAAATTCAGAGACAGGAAAAAAAAATTAGAAGTGAAATCGAAGGAGAAGGGAAGTGAACCAACAATGCACTAGATCAGGGGTCTCCAAACTTTTCAAACAAAGGGCCACTTTTTTGTCCTTCAGACTTTAGGAGGGCCGGATTGTGGCCAGCGGCAGGGGGCAGAAAATGTCCTGAACCCAGCACCAGTGAGAATAAATGTGGCCTCAGGGTTGGTGGTCAGGAGGAGGAGGAGGAGGAATAGGGCCCCTATCAGTAGAAGGAATAGTATCCCACCATTGATATTAGTAGAAGAAATAGTATCCCATCATTGACATTAGTAGAAGAAATAGTTCCCCATATCAGTGGGAGGAATAGTGCCCCAAGGGCCGCATAAAGGCTAGCAAAGGGCCACATCTGGCCCTCGGGCCGCAGTTTGGAGACCCCTGCACTAGATTAAGGGAACCTATTTAGAAAATAAAAAATAAACCTTTACAACCCCTTTAATTACAAAATGGTTATGCTTTCCAGTCAGTTCCTTCATTGGAGAAAGGTTGTTTGTTCATAAAGGTTATCTTGTTTACCTCAGGTGTGTTTTCTTGTAGACGACCAGGAAAGCATGACATTTGGCTGGTAAAATCTAGAACATTGTAAACACTGTTCTTTTTATATATTTGGGAGGGAATTTGGTGAGACTTCAGCTCTTTCATTCTATGAAAGTTTTACTTTATCTCCTTGAGAGAAAGTCTTATGTTTTATTTCTTCCACAGGTGGATAAACTTGGTCGTGGGTACCAAGGTGATCCGTCCTCTGCCCTCCTTGAACTTTTGGATCCAGAGCAGAATGCAAACTTTCTGGATCATTACTTGGATGTACCTGTTGACTTGTCTAAGGTAACTTGACTACAGTTCTTTTAGCTAGCACATAAATCTATAGCTTAAATTCGTAACACTCCAGCTCCATCCTATTTTTATATCAGATCTCCATATTTAGGGTGTTGATCTTTTGTCTTACTTGAATTGGAAGCAGTAAGTTGTGTTCTCATAATAATGAGTTCTATAAACATTTCCCAGGTCCTTTTCATCTGCACAGCCAATGTTACAGAAACTATTCCAGAGCCTCTGAGAGATCGTATGGAGATGATCAATATATCTGGATATGTGGCCCAGGAGAAATTGGCCATAGCAGAGGTAAGCTATCCCCTGTATTTTTTATATGTATGTACTGTGGGTGTGCGTCTGTGTACACACAACAAATACTCAGTTTAAATGCAGAAACGCTACAGCAAATCGAAACAAAAAATTGATAAAAAGAATCTGCCTGTCTGAGCTACTAGCTAAACTCAAGTAATTTCATGACCCACAGGGTGTCTCCTACTGGGTTCACCAAAACAGGCAGCACACCTACATTTTTGTGTTTTCTCATTATTCAAACTTTTAAAGGGGTTGTAAGGTTTCGTGTTTGTTATTAAAAAAAAAAATATGTTATACTTGCCTCCACTGTGCAGTTCGTTTTGCACAGAGTGGCCCTGATCCTCGTCTGCTGGGGTCCCTCGGCTAGCTTACAGGTGCTCTCCCGTGATACAGCCGGCAGCTATAGCTGCCAACTTTATCACTCGGCCCGGCGTGCCGCGACAATTGGATGTGATTGACAGCAGCGAGAGCCAATGGCTGTGCTGCTATCAATACATCTAATCTAGCCAATCAACGGCCAGACTCCGTGGAGAAGAGGACGCCAGATACACGCACAGCAGGTGAACGGGGGGCTCGTCATTGCCGTGTTTTTTCACCTTAATGCATAGGATGCATTAAGGTAAAAAAACACAGCCCTTTACAACTACTTTAACCTAGCAGAAGGCTTCCACAGCAGAGAGAAAACGAAGCATTAGTTGACTTGCATATACAAAGACCTGTTTACACCTCAGACGAATGAGTTTTGGCTGCTAGGTAAGATGTGGACATAGAAATGGAGGCTTTGTTTCACCCAAAGTCTTCTTCTGGGCTCCAGGACCCAGAACGGCACTTATTGGGATCTGAGAAAAGAAAAGGCTTTCTCTGCCTCACTATAAACTGTTGACAAGACTGCTACCAGGCCTGTGTGTGTGTGTGTGTGTGTGTGTGTGTATGTGTAGAGATATATATGATCAATTTATTATTAAATCTGACTTCTTATTTATCAGTTCATAAATCCTAGGTACATTATAAGGTCACATTTGCATAACCAAAAACGGTTTTATTTTCAGAGGTATCTGGTGCCACAGGCACTTAATTTGTGTGGGCTGGGTGAAGGAAAGGCTCAAATCACATCTGATGCACTTACTGTATTGATCCGGCAGTATTGCAGGGAGAGTGGAGTACGGAATTTACAGAAACAAATAGAAAAGGTGGGTGAAGTTTTAACTATATATATATATATATATATATATATATATATATATATATATATATATATATATATATATATATATATATATATATATATATATATATACATACTATATTGGTTGAGAGCGGAGCAGTGGATATGAGCGTTCTTGTAATTGGCTCTTCTTTATTTACTTAGGTTCTTCGGAAGGCTGCCTATAAGATTGTAAATGGGGAGGCTCAGTCTGTGGATGTAACCTCATTCAACCTTCAGGATTTTGTTGGAAAGCCGATCTTCACTGTAGAAAGAATGTATGAGGTCACTCCACCTGGGGTTGTGATGGGCCTAGCATGGACTGCTATGGGTGAGAAACAAAAAGCCATTTCAGTACTACTTGTGGTGTTAATGGTTCCATTCATGTTTGTAACATTGGTGAAACTGCAAGTGCTTACGTTTTCACAAGCAGTTACTTTGACATCCATTGTTGCCTGCTCAAACCTTTCTGCCTCTGTGTAGCGCTGTCCTTGGGGATTGAGATAATGTAGAGAGCATTTTTACATGTACGCTGGGGTACTCTGCATTAGTGGCTACCAAAATTTAATGAGACCCATCAAATCTCTCTGCCCCCTCTGTCCTGTATCCATAAACCTCTATGGTTTGCACAGTTCGTTTGTGTGACTGCATATTTGTGACACGCAAGAATCTGACATTGATTGAAGTTTATTTCAAATGCGAATGATTGCTAAATTGATAACCACTAGTTGGTGAACCCATCTGGTAATATGTCGTTTGGCAGGAAGGAGGAAAAAAGGTAGCTGGTTTAACCATTTTCTGCCAGGCCTTGCGCTCCACTTTTACTCCCAGGTAGCCAGACCATTTTTGCTATTTTTTCATTGCTTTTTTTTTTTTTTTTCTCCTTGCAGCTTAACTTTGTAAAAGACCTCCCCAAACCATATATTTTCTGAAAGCACATGACCAATAGAATAAAAAAAAGGTGCTACGGATTTCTAAAGTGATTGTAAAGCTTTTAAAATAACAATCATGTCATGTCATACTTGCCTGCTCTATGCAAATGGGTTTTGCACAGGGTGGCCCTGATCTTCCTTTTCTGTGGTCCCCCCACGGCGCTCCTGGCTCCACCACTTTTTGAGTGTGCCCTTGGCGAGCCTCTTTCCATTGGGGCGCTCGTGCGGGCGCATTGCCGAGTCCTGCTGCTTCGTCAATTAACACAGACAGCAGGACTCTGCCACGCCCCCCAGCTCCCATGTCAGTGATTTTGATTTACAGCAACGGGAGCTATTGGCTCCTGCTGCTATAAATCTATCCAGTGAGGACACTAGACAGCGGCTGGAGCTTCTGTGCTCGTCCCCGTCGCTGGAACTAATGGGTTCAGGTCAGTAAAAGGGGGCTGCTGCAGCACAAAAGCTTTTTCATCTTCATGCATAGAATATAAAATGATAAAAATACGCTAAAATCATTATTGGCAGATACAAACACCGCATATTTTACAAAATTCCTTCTAAATATCAAAACTTAACCTGTATTGAGTTAATAAATATTTGCAAATTTTTCAAGTGGAGCTCCACCCTAAAGTGGAACTTCCGCTAATCGGAACCCTCCCCCCCTCCAGTGTCACATTTGAAACCTTTCAGGGGGAGGGGGGTGCAGATACCTGTCTAAAGACAGGTATTTGCACCCACTTCCGGCCACACAGTCTGCGGGTAGACTGCGGGCAGGACATCCGATTCCGTTTTGTCCCCGTTGTGTTCTGGGAAACACGCGGCTCCCAGAACACAGTGGGGACCAGTGAGCACGGCGCAGCGCAACTCACGCATGCGCCGTAGGGAACCGGGCAGTGAAGCCGCAATGCTTCACTTCCTGGTTCCCTCACAGAGGATGGCGGTGGGGGCAGCAGAGTGACGAGCGATCGCTCGTCCTCTGCTGCCGACAGCGCTGGACTCCAGGACAGTTAAATGTCCTAATATTAAAAGTCAGCAGCTGCAGTATTTGTAGCTGCTGCCTTTTTAATATTTTTTTTCCGGCGGAGATCCGCTTTAATTGCGCCATTTTGTGAAATGATTAAAACCTGATGGTGTGCTAAAATGTAAGTAAAAACAATTTACTCAAAATCTGGAGGTTATAATTTTTCGCTTGCAGACCCCAAATCATACATATTCTGAAAGCACGTGACTTGTAGGGGAAAAAAAAAGCGCTACTGTTTGTTTTAGGCCCCACAATAGTTGTGCAAATGTTTATAAACTCGCTATTTTCACAAAAAATACACTAAAATCTTTTAGGGCAGCAACTAACGATTAGTTTCATAATCGATTAGTTGGCCGATTATTGTTTAGATTAATCGAATAATAGCCTTTAAAAAAAAAAAATTAGCATTTTTTTTTTTTTGGGCCAATTTGTTGTTGGGCAGATTACAAGACACAAATTGCCACAAAAACACATTACATGCTTTTCTGCAGCTTCTCCATTAAAGTATATTGAACCAAAAAATAAATAAAATAGCACGGTTTTGCGTTAAAAAGTCCTTGCCCTTTCCAAATATGCAGCAACTGAAAAAAAATCATGGATGTGAACGTGTCCCATAGGAAAACATGTAAATGAACTGTAGCATGTTTCTGCAAAAAACAGAGATGTGACCCAGGCTTGAGATGTTTAGTAACATAATGGGGTTATAAAAACAAAAAGTACAAAGAGCAAATAATCGCTACTGTAAGGGGTTCATTTTTTTACTGTGGCACAGTGAAAGTAATATTTTACAGTAGTGATTTGCTTTTTTGTACTATAAAAGGCTAATTTTAGTTTTTTAACCCCATTATGTTACTGGCCGATTAATCAATTATGAAAATTGTAATCGATTAATTTTTTATAATCGATTAGTTGACGATTTAATCGATTAGTTGTTTCGACCCTAAAATCTTAGTGCACACATACACAATGTAGCTTACAAAATTCCTGCTAAATTGTTTACATTCCGTGTACTAAAGTGTATGCCCATTGGGTGCCGTGTTTACCGTCCAGATGTTCTGTGCATTTCCATGCAAGCAGTCCCATTCATGTCAATTGGGATTCAGCGGCTGCACGGGCACAGACGCTAGACGCTCACTTCACAGTGGGCATTTGGCGCCTAATTAAGCTCAAAAATCAATCAATCAATCAATCCAGTCTGACATCAGTGTGGGTGCCCGACCCCGAACGCAAACGACGTGCGCTCAGGAACATGCACTTCAACCCACACAGATGTCAGATTGGAAGCAGCGGCTGTGGTTGTGCAGTTGCTACATCCCAATGGAGATGCACGGAACACCTGTGCATCCCCATACAGGTAAACACTGCCTCACAGGGGCGTACGCTGCAGTATGCCCTGTGTGAACAAGACCTTACTGTTATAATTTTTTATTTTATTTTTTTTATTGTGTACTTTAGGGAGGGGGGGGGGCTTTGCTTAAGATATCAGAGGTCTAAACAGACCCCTGATGTCTCATTTTTTTAATAAAACAATTCTGAGACCGAGAAAGGGACTGAAGACCATCCCTTTCTCTGAAACCTCAGCTTTAATGCATATGAATGAATAGAAGTCTCTGTATAGAGACTCCTATTCATTCAGAAAATTGAATCATAGTAAACACTGTTCACTATGCTCTATTGATGAATGGACATAGGATCAGTACTGATTGCTCACTATGCCCATTCAAGGAAAGGGAGGGGGCTGGTTAACATGTTTACCAACCCCCCTCCCCCAAACACATACCACTCTCCACCAAGACAACTTCCAATTTTTGGGGGGAAAAAACTCATCAATTAAAAAAAAAAACATAAAAATTAGCCCAATTTGTTTGTATAAAGTGAAGGATGATGTTACGCCAAGTAAATAGTTGCCTAACATGTCACCCTTTAAAATTGCGTCTGCCTGCACAATGACGGTGCTTAAAATTCTCCATAGGCGATGCTTTAAACCCCTTTTACAGGTTACCAGTTTGGAGTTGCGCAGGAGATCTGGTGCTAGAATTATTTCTCACACTCTGAAGTTTGCGGAAACACCTCACGTGTGGTGCGATCACCATTTACATATGCGTGCGGAAGTAACAAACGTTTTCGCATTTGCGCGTAAGCACTATGGGACGGAGGCGCTTTAAATATTTTTTTTATATTTGTTCTATACACAATCTTTTCTTTTTTTTTTTTTTTGTACTAACTTTATTACTATCACATAGAAAGTGAAAAACATCCTTTGTGACCGCATGGGCCATAACAGATCCCAGCCTCCACGATTGGACTAGAGAGCCCAGGAGAGGCAGAAGCGGGAGGGGGGTGGAACCACTTTCCGCCACCCGCAGAAGTGATTGAGTGGCTAATTAGCCACTCGGATTACTTCTGCCTGAAACGGAATCGCCGGCTGAAAAGAATGAAGCTGGTATGATGCCTGTAGGTGCAGGCATCATCCCAGTATAACCACTTAAACCCAAGGACGTACAGGTAAGTACCTTGGGAAGGAAGTGGTTAATTACAGTACACACATAGAACTATGAAATTCATGTTACCCAAGATGAGCCACTAGTAATGGAATTACCAAAAAAAAAAAGAGTCTTAAAGCAGAGTTCCACCAAAAATGGAACTTCCGGTTATCTGGTTTCCACCTAAACCCCCCCCCCCCCCCCTTTGTCACATTTGGCACCTTTTAGGGTAAGGGGGGAAGCAGATACCTGTTTAATCCCACTTCCAGCGAAACATCACCGCAGGTTCCGCAGCGATCTACGCCATGTCCAGCCCCTCCTCCGTCCCACTGCTGTCTTCTGGGAGACGCACAGGTCCCAGAAGCAGGAACCAGTCAGGACACGTACCGCGACTCGCGCACGCACAGTAGAGAACCAGGCTGTGAAGCCTCAAGGCTTCACTTACTGATTCCCTTACTGAAGATGCCAGCCCCTGCACCCGGGAGCCAAGGGACAGATTGGCTTCGGGTGAGGACCTCGCCGGAGCCCTGGACAGGTAAGTGTCCATATTTTAAGTCGGCAGCTGCAGTATTTGTAGCTGCTGACTTTTAATATTTTTTTTTTTCCGGCAGAACGCCACTTTAAAGTGGATAAAAACCTGATTCATGAAATTTGACCTGGGCACATGTACTGTATCTCCGTAGTGTTTACTTGTCTCTCTCCAAAGTCCTACGTCCCATGTTTTTCTGCTGTTTCGTCCCTCTGTTATCAGCATGATAACATCTGACAATTTCTCCGACAACCGAGATAATACCAGCTTGAAATTTGTGTCTGGCTGGGTGCTATAAATAGATTAGCAGAGAGCTCGCCTTGCCACAGCTCTGCACATTCTTTCGTTCCTCTGGCTATTTGGAGGGTGGAGGTGGTGTGGTGTGGTGTGGTGTGGTGTGTGTGTGTGTGTGCCTTTCTTCCAATCGGCTGTCACACATCAGTGTATGCCAAGACTACACTCCCGGTGCTGAATGAGGAAGTTAAAATTCTAACAAGACGTTAGAATTCTAAAGACTATAGAATGCTGAAGGTGGCAGATATACATGTAGGGAGATTTGTTTTATCCCTGTGTATCATATAAAGCTGTTCACTTCACTGGGTATAGGAAGAGGGTTTACGTCCACTTTAATGGAATTACTTGAATGGCACCAAAAGTTAAAATATTGAAAACTGTTTGCTTTGTTCTTTACACTACCAACAGAAAACTTGGGCAGCTGCCCTTGACCTAAGGAAAATTACTTAATTAGACCAGCAGAAAAAAAGCTTTCATCAAACTAGATTATCTGATTTTTAGCCATAGCAGTCGCATATCTCTTGATCAATTACAGAAAAATATATTCCGTATATACTTGAGTATAAGCAGACCTGAATATAAGCCGAGGCACCTACATTTACCACAAAAAAATGGGAAAACGTATTGACTCGAGTATAAGCCTAGGGTGGGAAAAGCAGAAGCTACTGTAAGTGGAAGAGAGGGTCAACAATGTCCATCTGCAGGGCCTCACTGTGCCCATCTGCAGGGCCTCACTGTGCCCATCTGCAGGGCCTCACTGTGCCCATCTGCAGGGCCTCACTGTGCCCATCTGCAGGGCCTCACTGTGCCCATCTGCAGGGCCTCACTGTGCCCATCTGCAGGGCCTCATGTACCTGATCTCCCGCTGTCTTGCAGTCTTAACTGCAATCGGCGGCAGTCCAGTGTAACAAAGCCCCGCCTCCTCCTCATCTGTGATAGACGGAACACTGATTCAGTTTCCCAGCAATGAGTCAGTTCAGTCTATCGCAGACGAGGAGGAGGCGGGGCTTTGTTAAACTGGACGGCCGACTTCTGACTGCATGACACAGCGGGAGACTCGAGTATAAGTCAAGAGGGGCTTTTTCAGCACAAAAAAAGTGCTGAAAAAGACGTCTTATACGCAAGTATATATGGTATTTGGGAAGAAAGAAAATATTGAAATATGGATGTCTCGTTACAGATTTGTGAGCTTTCCTGCCGCATGCTCTGCAAGTTGCATCCATTTGCATGTAAACGAAGATCCGTTACTGCTTTTTCTTTTTTTTCTTTTTTTGTATAGAAATCAAAATATAAGGCCCTTTTTTCAGAAATAAAAGGCTGCTCGGTCTGAATTTGCCAATCTTGGTAAATTCTCGATTTTATAAACTCAAGCCATATATTAAAGAGGAAATAAAGCCTTCCTCTTCAATTGTACCTACCGGTTAGGCCCCTTTCACACTTATACGACTTCAAAGTCATGCGATTTTGCCGCGATTTGGGATCAGTACAACTTCGAATTTGACACAACTTTGGCATTAACTAATGAAAACATACATGATGTGAGGCAATTCCTTTTCCTGCCACCACAGTTGTCATTGCTGCTGTAGCTGTGCATGAGGAAAAAGAGGAGGAGAAGCGGAGAAGACGTTGATATTGGGTACATCCCATCATTGCCAATTGTGAAGATAGGGGTCGATTTGGGGTCCTCTATAATGAAGAATAAGAAGAATACTCCTTACATTGGTGGTCAGTGGGGAGAACGCTCCTTACATTGGTCGTCAGTGGGGAGAACGCGCCTTAAATTGGTGGTCAGTGGGAAGATCGCTCCTTACATTGGTGGTCAGTGGGAAGAATGCTCCTTACATTGGTGGTCAGTGAGAATAATGCTCCTAACATTGGTGGTCAGTGGGAAGAATGTCCCTTACATTGGTGGTCAGTGGGAAGAATGCCCCTTACATTGGTGGTCAGTGAGAAGAATGCCCCTTACATTGGTGGTCAGTGGGAAAGAATGCTCCATACATTGGTGGTCAGTTGGAAGAATGTCCCTTACATTGGTGGTCAGTGAAAAGAATGTCCCCTTCATTGGTGGTCAGGGAGAAGAATGCTTCTTACATTGGTGGTCAGTGAGAATGTCCCCTTCATTGGTGATCAGTGGGAAGAATGTCCCCTTCATTGGTGATCAGTGGGAAGAATGTCCCTTACATTGGTGGTCAGTGGAAAAGAATTCTCCTTACATTGGTGGTCAGTTGGAAGAATGTCCCCTTCATTGGTGGTCAGTGAAAAGAATGTCCCCTTCATTGGTGGTCAGTGAGAAGAATGCTTCTTACATTGGTGGTCAGTGCGAATGTCCCCTTCATTGGTGATCAGTGGGACGAATGTCCCCTTCATTGGTGATCAGTGGGAAGAATGTCCCCTTCATTGGTGGTCAGTGAGAAGAATGCTTCTTACATTGGTGGTCAGTGCGAATGTCCCCTTCATTGGTGATCAGTGGGACGAATGTCCCCTTCATTGGTGATCAGTGGGAAGAATGTCCCCTTCATTGGTGGTCAGTGGGATATTGCCTTTGTAGTTTGTCTTTGTAGTTTATCTTGTCTTTGTAGTTTGGGTCACACAAATCATAAATAGCTGGGCACTCACGGATAAATCGAATGATTTGCTCATTATCAAGGACGTCTCCTTTTTTTTTCCTGTTTGGAGCACATTGTTCCTGAGAGAATAACCAGGAAGTGAATGTGTGGTGGAAAAATTTGCTTGAGAGGGGCTACTATGCTGAAAGGATTGGGTGGGACAAGGGTTAAAAAGCTGCTTGTGCTTACAAAGTTGTACTGAATTCATGTCCATATTATTCAGGTACGATTTGCATGCTACTTGAGGGTTTAACAAACTCGCATGGAAGTTGGACTAAAGTAGTGTAGGGATTACTTTTGAAGTCGGCACTACTTAAAGTCGTGCCAGTATGAATGGTGTTCATTGAAAATCATGGAGAATGACTTGTCATACGATTTTGCAGTACAAAATCGTGAGACAAGTTGTACAAGTGTGAAAGGGTACTAAGCCTATAAAAAGTCTTACCCGTAGGTACTGTAAATATCTCCGAAACTTGCACCATATAAAAGATATTTACTATATACTTTGCCGCGACGTCATCGACGCATGCACACTGACGGAACGGTCCGCTCGTGCTGTTTCTTCAGAGCACGTGCTGTGACCAGCAGCACCCGCGTACACGTGTGGGAGGGATGTAATCGCGGCTCTGGCCAATCACATCGCCAGAGCCCACGAACCCAGAAGTAACTGTAGGAAACAGGTCGGCTGTGTGAGCGGTGTGACAGCGCCAGTCCAGGGCATCCTAATGAGCTAGTATGTAATGCATACTAGCTCATTGTGTTTTATTTTTTTAGTTTTTATTGGAAAAAAATATTCAATTCGCAACTTACAATCAGTTCAAGATAATACACAGATATGAACTAAAAATTAGTACATCAGAATAGAAAAATCTCAAACTGTTCCAATCTTAATACATAATGGTCAATATGGTAAATAGGCAACTGAAGACAGTCATCAATAACACACATAGGTTCCATATGAGCATCACAGAATCGGATGAATCATGTAAAAGGCAAATATCGGTACCAAGAAGAAGCTAATCAAAAGGAAAATAAGGAAAAACAAAAAATGTATATAGAAAGAAAGAAAAGAGAAGGCACTCAGGTCAATCTGATATACGAAGCACAAACCAAGGGGTCCATTTAGCATCATAGAGTGGAATCGTGTCCCTGAGGGTGTGATGAATTTTCTCTGTTAACATTATCTGGTCCACCCTGGATTTAATCTGAGCGATTGGTACTGCGTTGGATTTCCAATGCAGGGCAATTGTCCAATGGACTGCAATACAAATGGTATGAAATAACCTCATAAGGGGTTTAGGGGTATCTGTGATTTTTTCAAATAGCAAACAATGAGTATGTGTCAGAGCCATGTGCCTCCCTGCCAGCTTATCCATCAAATCTAGGACTTCTTTCCAGACAGGACGTAGTTTCTCACATTCCCAAAAAACGTGTAAAAAAGATCCCTGAAGGGGACATCCACGGAAGCATAGGGGGGAGCTCTGGGGGAAAATCTTGCTTAAAGCGGTAGTTCACCCTCACTCACATGATTTTACCATCGAGACAGGCATTGTAGCGCGAGCTACAGTATGCCTGTCCCGATTTTTTTAACCCCGGACTCACCTTGTAATCGTACATTATCGATTTTGGCTCCCGCGGGGAATGGGCGTGCCTATGGAGAGGGAGGATGATTGACGGCCGGCCCTGGCACGTCACTCTCCCCGAAGACAGCCGGAGTAGGTCTCGGCTCTTCACGGCGCCTGCGCACAGGCTATGCGCAGGCGCCGTGAAGAGCCAAGCCTATTTCGGCCATTTCCGGAGAAGCGTGACGCGCCAGAGCCGGCCGTCAATCATCCTCCGTCTCCATAGGCACGCCCATTCCCCGGTATCTTCGATGTACGAGTACAAGGTGAGTACGGGGGTAAAAAAATCGGGACAGGCATACTGTAGCTCGCGCTACAATGCCTGATTTTATGGTAGAAGAAAACAAAAAAATTTTTTTTTGCGTTCATAGGGTGAACCCCCGCTTTAAACGAAGGGGAGTGAGATACCAGCGGGTGTACAGCTTAATGGCCGTTTCCCTAACTGAGAGGGAAATGGTGCACTTCCTCAAATTCTGCCAGCTAGCATCCCAATCCCTCTGTTCATATTCCAGGCCCAGCTCCTGACTCCACTGGGTCATATGTTTAAGGGTGGAGTCCAGCCCGACAGCCCCCATGGAACTATTTTTTTTTTTTTTTTTTTTTTTAAGTGTGGGCTTGGTTTTTTTACAAATTTTTACGATAACCCTGTTCAACATTTGTTAATTTCAGGTGGTTCTACCCTGTTTATTGAGACTTCTCTTCGACGTCCATTGGACAAAGAAAAAAAAGATGGCTCTCTTGAAGTAACAGGACAGCTTGGGGATGTTATGAAGGAAAGTGCCAAGATTGCATATACATTTGCCCGTGCCTTCCTGATGAAGAAACAACCAGACAATGACTTTTTGGTTACCTCCCACATTCACTTGCATGTTCCAGAGGTAAGATTTACTTTTGAAAGTGCGAGTATTAGCTGTGAAAATGATCATTATTAAATCATATTTTGATGTTGCAGTAATAAAAACGCTAGTAACAATTAACAATAGAGCCCTGCAGCCAAACTTGTGGTCTGAGGCAATGTGTGTCCATTTGGTTATTGGTGCCTGGCCTTTTCCAGACCTCAGAAGAGAAAGTAGGAATGAGAGCATTGATTTGTAAAGGGGCCATAAGTGCATTAAGCTGTATGGTAACTAAACTGTGTATATGTACTGTTGGTATGAGATCTTCTCAGTGACCAATTATGGAAAGTAGTTTAAAAGGTAATCTATGCTCTGTCCAACATTTACATGAGATTTTATATTTAAACCTTTTTACCATTAAAAGTTAAACACATGTGCATAATTAACCACTTGACCTCCAGAAGATTTACTCAGACAAGCAATTTTTATTTATTTTTTGCAATACGGCAATGTTATTTCAACTGACAATTGTGTTTTAACCACTACCTGACCAGCCGCCGCAGTTATACAACGGCAGGTCGGCTCGGCTGCATGAGATCACGTAGATATACGTCATCTCGCATTTCAGCCAATAGGGGCGCACGCTCGCCGCTGGAGTAAACGCACAGCTCCCGGTCCTGTCAGGGGGAGAAATGACGGATCGTCTGTTCATACAATGTATGAACATCGATCAGTCATTTCCCCTAGTCAGACCCACCCCCCCCCTTCAGTTAGAACACACACAGGGAACATAATTAACCCCTTCTTCACCCCCTAGTGTTAACCTCTTCCCTACCAGTGGCATTTTTATAGTAATCAATGCATTTTTATAGCACTGATCGCTATAAAAAAAATGCCAATGGTCCCAAAAATGTGTCAGAAGTGTCCGCCATTAGGTCGCAGTACCGATAAAAATCGATGATCGCTGCCATTACTAGTAAAAAAAATATATATATATATATATATATATATATATATATATATATATATATATAAAGAAAAATGCCATAAAACTATCCCCTATTTTGTAGACGCTATAACTTTTGCGCAAACCAATCAACTTATTTTTCGTAAGAAAAATGTAGAAAAATACGTATCAGCCTAAACTGAGGAAAAAACGTTTTTTTATACATTTTTGGGGATATTTATTACAACAAAGTAAAAAATATTCATATTTTTTTTCAAAATTGTCGCTCTATTTTAGTGTTTAGCGCAAAAAATAAACGCAGAGGTGATCAAATACCACCAAAGGAAAGCTCTATTTGTGGGGAAAAAAGGACGCCAATTTTGTTTGGGAGCCACGTCGCACGACCGCGCAATTGTCCGTTAAATCGACGCAGTGCCGAATCGCAAAAAGGGGCCCGGTCATTGACCAGCAATATGGTCCGGGGCTGAAGTGGTTAAAACATGTTGAATAAAAACATTTTTAATTTCTTCATAAATTTAGGCCAATATGTATTCTGCTACAAGTTTTTGTTAAAAAAAATAAAAATAATAATCACAATAAGTGTATATATTGATTGGTTTACAGAAACATTATGGAACCTACAAACTATGGTATATCTTTATGGAATATATTTTTATTTTATGCTAGTAATGGCACAACTCGGTCACTTATAGTGGGACATCGATATTGCGTCGGTCAATCAGACACAAACTGAAACCTTTGACACTTTTTTGTTTTCAATTTATTTTTATTGGTTCTTTTCATAAATACAAAAAAAATGACATTTAAACAAGATTCTATCACATTGTATATCTATTCCTACTCATTATTCAATGTACAGAATATGATCAATATCTATAATCCACATTTATAAAAAATTCTTTACCATATATGCCTCCATATATTCTACTATCTTACCTTCTTATTCATCCTTTCACGCATTCATCCACCATCCACCATCGACCACACATCCCAACCTACTCCTCCCCCCCCCCCCCCCCCCCCCCCCGTACCCCCTCTATTCTCTCCCTTTCCATATACAAATTTTATATTCCTTTTACAACAAGGGTCTCAAACTGGTGGACCTCCAGCTGTTGTGAAACTACAAGTCCCATCATGCCTCTGCCTGTGGGCATCATGCTTGTAACTGTCAGCCTTGCAATGCCTCATGGGACTTGTAGTTTTGCAACAGCTCGAGGGCCGCCAGTTTGAGACCCCTGTTTTACAATAACCCTTCATATTCTGCCCGATTTTCCATTTATAAATATTCATTCTATTTGAGAGCTGAAATTCATCCCATTTGTGCCATAATTTTGGCATCGGACTATTTATATATCCTTCTTCTCTTATCTGTCTTTCGATATATTGTATTTCGTTCACTTCAAATATCCAATCTGCTATGTTCGGGCTTTTATTTTTTTTTCCAATTGCGAGCTATTATTGTTCTAGCTGCTGATGTCATATGATGAAAGATATCCTTCTTAATTCTCTTTATTGATTCTGGCATAACAATGAGATATCTATATTTAGATTCCTTTCACTTTTTCATATATCTCGTATATTGTTTTCCAGAATTCTCTCACCTTATGACAATCATACCAAATATGGTCATAGTCCCCCTTTCCGCCTTGTATCTCCAACAAATAACTATTTATTGTATTTAATGCTACAGGGCTCCAATACCATCTCATTGCTATTTTGTAGTTTCTTTCTTGATATTTGCTGTAGATGTTTTGTGAATTATTTCAAATATTTTCTTCCATTCTATCTCTGACATTGATCTTCCTATTTCCATTTCCCAGTTTTTCATTCCTGTGACACTTTTGGGGACCATTGACACCAATACGGTTATCAGTGCTAAAAATATACACTCGCTGTACTAATGACACTGGCTCGGAAGGGGCTAAACTTCTAGGGCGATCAAAGGGTTAAATGTCCATAGCCAGTGTTTTTGTGTACGGTTAGGTGCTTTTACTACGGGAAGAGATTTTGTTCCCTGCTATGCAAGAACACAAAATCCATTCTTTCTCCCCTGTATAACAGTGTAAATTTGCTGGCCCTCAAAGTAAGTCAATACACAGTAGGGCTGCACGATTCTGGGAAAAATGAGAATCGCGATTCTTTTGCATAGAATGAAAATCACAATTCTCTCACGATTCTCAATTTTTTTTTTTAATTTAAAGTGGTAGTAAGCCCCGTTCTTGTGTTTTTTTTTAAACCTACCTGAAAGCCATAATGAGCTAGTATGCACCGCATACTAGCTCATTATGAAATACTTACCTTGGAACGAGTCGTAGGGAACTTACCTGGTCTACGCCGAGGGAGATGTCATCTTGCCTCGGCGTGTCTTCCGGGTATCGCCGCTCCATCGCTGTGAGTGGCTGGAGTGTCGATGTCGTCACGTGCGGGAGACTTCTTGCCGGCAAGGTCTGGCGACTGCCGGGCCTTTAGCCGAGGATCCCTCCTTCGCATGTCGATGCAGTCAGCAGCGCATTGCGAGGGGAATATCTCCTAAACCGTTCAGGTTTAGGAGATATTCTTTATACCTACAGGTAAGCCTTATTATAGGCTTACCTGTAGGTAAAAGTGGTAATACAGAGTATACTACCACTTTAAAGTTATTTTCAACACAAAACGGAGCTTGTATGCTTAAATAAAGTATATGTAAATCTGACAGGCTGTTTCCATGTTACATTTTAAAAGCCGCAGCAAACCTGCTGACCTCACATGTTTAACTAAATGTGAAAATCGGAGGTATTCTGTCACATTAGCAAGCATGTGAGGTTTGCTGCTGCTCTTAAAATTTAACATGGAAACATAAGCTCTGTTTTGTGTTGAAAAATAACTGTGAAAGTTATTACTCTGTTGGGTGTAACAAGATGTCCGCTTGCCCCCCTTCTAACTAACATTACTGTACAGGAGTGTGGGGCCGGGGACTTTCCTATGGCCGCACCCGAAAATCACGTGTCATCCGGCCTGGAGATCATCGGGGGGGAGGGTAAATTTACGATTAATCGTGCAGCTCTAATACACAGACATTGATGTCTAAACCGCTGGCAACAAAAGTGAGTACACCCCCAAGTGAAAATGTCCAAGTTGAGCCCAATTAGCCATTTTCCCACCCCGGTGTCATGTGACTCGTTAGTGTTACAAGGTCTCAGGTGTGAATGGGGTGCAGGTGTTATCGCTCTTTCTCATATTGGTCACTGGAAGTTCAACATGGCACCTTAAGGCAAAGAAGTATGAGGATCTGAAAAAAAGAATTGTTTCTACATAAAGATGGCATAGGCCAGTGATCGCGAAGCCTTGGCACCCCAGATGTTTTGGAACTACATTTCCTATGATACTCATGCACTCTGCAGTGTAGTTGAGCATCATTGGAAATGTAGTTCCAAAACATCTGGGGTTCACTGGCCTAGGCTATAAGAAGATTGCCAAGACCCTAAAACTGAGCTGCAGGACAGTGGCCAAGACCATACAGTGGTTTAACAGGACAAGTTCCACTCAGAACAGGCCCTGCCTTGGTCGTATATGAGTGCTGCCAGCATTGCTGCAGAGGTTGAAGGGGTGGGGGGGTCAGCCTGTCAGTGCTCAGACCATACGCCACACACTGCACCAAATTGGTCTGCATGGCTGTCGTCCCACAAGGAAGCCTCTTCTAAAGATAATGCACAAGAAAGCCCGTTAAGAGTTTGCTGAAGACAAGCAGACTAAGGATATGGATTACTGGAATCATGTCCTGTGGTCTGATAAGAACAAGATAAACTTATTTGGTTCAGATGGTGTCAAGCGTATGTGGCAGCAACCAGGTGAGGAGTACAAGGACAAGTGTGCCTTGCCTACAGTCAAGCATGGTGGGCGGAGTGTCATGGTCTGGGCCTGCATGAGTGCTGCTGGCACTGGGGAACTACAGTTCATTGAGGGAACCATGAATGCCAACATGTATTGTGACATACTGAAGCAAAGCATGATCTCAGAGACTGGGCCGCAGGGCAGTATTCCAGCATAACGACCCCCCAAACGCACCTCCAAGACGACCACTGCCTTGCTAAAGAAGCTGAGGGTAAAGGTGATGGACTGGCCAAGCATGTCTCCAGACCTAAACCCTATTGAGCATCTGTGGGACATCCTCAAATGAAAGGTGGAGGAGTGCAAGGTCTCCAACATCCACCAGCTCCGTGATGTCATCATGGAGGAGTGGAAAAGGACTCCAGTGGCAACCTGTGAAGCTCCGGTGAACTCCAAGCCCAAGAGGATTAAGGCAGTACTGGAAAATAATGGGGGCCACACAAAATATTGACACTTTAGGCCCAATTTGGACATTTTTACTTAGGGGTGTACTCCCTTTTGGTAGCAGTTTAGACAATAATGGCTGTGTGTTTGAGTTATTTTGAGGGGACAGCAAATTTACACTGTTATACAAGCTGAACACTTACTTTACATTGTAGCAAAGTGTCATTTCTTCAGTGTTGTCACATGAAAAGTTATAATAAAATATTTACAAAAATGTGAGGGCGGTGTACTCACTTTTGTGAGATACTCTGTATATATAATGTGCAACCCTCAAAGTTTCCATGTGCCTACTCACATTTTAGTGTGACCATTGTGAAATTAGACCCAAGATTATTATTTTTTTTTTACTATATTTACACAAAATACATATAATACATGTGAACTTTACAAACCATTTTTTATTTAATTTGTTTGCCATTTACGACAAGTGATTTACAGTATTTCTCTTTCTAGGGTGCTACACCAAAGGATGGCCCTAGTGCAGGCTGCACTATTGTTACTGCTTTTCTTTCCTTAGCTTTGGGACATCCTGCTCGCCAAAATGTGGCAATGACTGGAGAGGTGTCTTTGACAGGAAAAATCCTACCTGTAGGCGGTATCAAAGAAAAAACTATAGCCGTGAGTATGAGATAAAGTATAAAATTTTTCTTCAAATTCCCTTGTTTACTCTCTGCTTGTATCACTGTGTCAGTAGAAACATTCTGAAGATCAGCCAATGTCTTGTGAACATTAATGTGTTTAGTAAAAGATATTTTACAGTGGGAATGCAGCAGTGTTAGAACAGCAAAGCAGATCAAAGATGAGAGGACTTTGTTCCAGATATAGTAAAAAGTCAACCATACATACACTTTTTGTGTTTTTTTTTTTTTTTTTTTTTTACTTAAAGCTGGTTTTTAAAGTGGTTCTAAAGACTCAAGGTTTTTCACCTTAAAGTGATAGTAAAGCCTTGTGTTTATTTAAAAAAAATGTTTTACTACCTCCTGTTTATTTGTTTCGCACAGAGCAGCCCAGATCCTCCTTCTCGGGTCCCTCGCCAGAGCTGCTGGCCCCTTTTCACCTGCCGAGTGCCCCCACAGCAAGCAGCTTGCTATGGGGGGCATCCGAGGCACTGCTCTGTGTGTCTATTTAGACATGGAGCCGTGGCCCCGCCCCATCTCTCTCCTCATTGGCTCACTGACTTTGACAGCTGCAGAAGCTAATGGTGCCCGCTGCTGTCTCAGCCAATTAGGAGGAAGTTTCCGGGATAAACAAGATTCTCATGCAACATCGCTGGATTGAAATGAGGCTCAGGTTAGTATTTTATCTTCGTGCCTAAAATGCATTAAGATAAAAACAACTTCTGCCTTTAGGGCCACTTTAATGCATTCTATGCATAAGGTGAAAAGCCTTCTGAGTGCAGCTCCCCAGCCCCCCATATACTTGCCTGAGCCCCATCTTGATCCAGCGATGTGCATGAGAGCAGTGCCTTTCCCAGGTCTCTCTTCTCATTGGCTTACACAGTGCTGTTAATGAGGAGAGAGCGGGGGCGAGGTGAATGGACACACAAAGCGTGGCTCGGGAGCCCCATAGCAAGAGACTTGCTTTTAGAGGCACTCAGCAGGGGGCTGGAGTCAGATGCGCCGACAGGGGACCCAAAAAAGAGAATCGGGGCTGCTCTGTGCAAAGCCATTGCACAGAGCAGGAAAGTATGACATGTTTATTTTTATCTTGAACTCTTTCCTTCCTGGAATCACTTTAAGTTGTGGCTGGCTTGCAGGCTGAATTATTCATTATTGTTTCTTGTACATGATCTCCTACCACAGCTCTACCCACTGTTGCAACAAATGTTCTCTACCTCTGCTGTTATTCTTTGTAATGTAAAACTCTGGCATTGGACATTTTAAATATCCCACAAATGGCTTCACCACAGACCTTGGGCACCATAACAAAAGAAAAAGTATATTCCCACAATTCAGGTGTAGACCTATAGATGTATTGGCTGCCCCGCAGCAGTCAGCCTTTTTATATGGTGATATCTAGAACTTTATAATCAGAGATGCAGCATAACCGCATTTGACACCACATCTCATTACTACATGTATACAAAATGAAGGAAGGCAACAAAGGCTAAGAACTTTAAAGGTGCCAGTACTTTTAATCCACTCACTGTAGACTGGTCTCCGTTTAGTGTGCATGCAATGGGTCCAGTCATAGAGAATAATTGCTCTCCAGGCATTGGGCATGTCATTTTTAATTAATTGGGAAGGGCTATGGGGAAACAAGTTATAAGTTAGGGTTATGATTTCAGTCAGTCTTTTAACTCAAAGAAGAGCATGTTTATAATAATTTTTATCTCTTTGCAGGCTAAAAGAGCAGGTGTCACCTGTATCATCCTACCATCGGAAAATAAGAAAGATTACTATGACCTGGCTGAGTTCATCACTGAAGGACTAGAGGTGCATTTCGTTGAGCACTATAAAGAGATCTATGACATTGTGTTTCCAGCTCCCTGATGCCATCCCTATCCAGGATCATTCATTTCAGTGTAAACCACTGGAATACCGTGCTTGATATTGCTGCTGCGCAGCCCACATTTATTATGGCTTAATTTACTCTTTGCCATACTTATTTACATAATGGTATTCAATTAGTAAAGTAATTATTAAAACATTTTAACTACAACTTTGTACTGAAGTAATGGCTATTCTGTTTCTCTCGATCACTGTGTGGTAAATGAAGAAAAGTAGGACCAAGATTGTGCTATTTATGAACCAACATCTTAATAAATATTTGTTTAGCCATTTTTCAGACACTGGTAATCCTTCTTCCTTATTCTAAAGTTTTATATATTTCTTCTCTTCTGCAATACCGGTTAATTGGATAAAAAAGTATTTAACAATCACAATGTTCAGTTTACTGGAATGGGTTGTGTTTGACTTGAAGCCAGTAGTTGGTCATTTTGGGCAGTTTTAGCCCTTTCTCGGCTGCTAGCGGGGGGGGTAAATGCGCCCTGCTAGCGGCTGAAATGCGCCGCAAATCCGCCCATAGCATCGGTAAAAATAGTGTCATTTTACCGCCGACGCAATGGGCGGCACAGTGTGAAAGGGCTCTAAGGCCCAGATTCACATACAATTACGTTGCTCCTGGGCAGCGTAACGTATGTGATTTACGTTGCACCGCCGCAGGTTTACAGCGTTAGTGCCTGATTCTCAGAACACTTACCTGTAAACTTGCGGCGGTGTATCGTAAAAGCGCTCGGCGCAAGCCCGCCCAATTCAAATGGGGCGGGCACCATTTAAATTAGGCGCTATCCCGCGCCGAGTGTACTGCGCATGCTCCATCGGGTAAATTACCCGACGTGCATTGCGTTAAATGACGTCGCACCGACGTCATTTGCTTAGACGTTAACGTAAATGGCGTCCAGCGCCATTCACGGACGTCTTACGCAAACGACGTAGATTTTTTTTAATTTCGACGCGGGAACGACGGCCATACTTAACATTGGCTGCGCCTCCATAGACCCAGGGGCAACTTTACGCGTCGCAAAGGCTACGGAAACTACGTAAATTCTTTGCGTCGAGCGCGCGTACGTTCGGGAATCGTCGTAATTTGCTAATTTACATAAGCGACGGGGAAAACGACGTCGGCGACACCTGGCGGCGGGGGGAAAAAAAATGCATTTAAGATCTGACAGCTTAAGAGCCTTACGCCTGTCAGATCTAATGGGTATCTATGCGTAACTGATTCTAAGAATCGGTCGCATAGATACCCGGGGCCAGATTAGGACTTACGACGGGGCAAATGGTGTTGCGCCGTCGTAACGCCTTTGAGAATCTGGCCCTAATTTTTTTTTTTAAGTAAGCAGCCATTGTTGTGGGGGCTAACCTGGAATGTGACCTTTGGGTGCTGAGCTCAACAATGTGGTGCTTTACGGATTTGTGTGTACTGGTAAATTCACCACAGAGCGCCATCTATGTCCAGAGCCATGCCTCAGCATTGACCCCCATCTCCTAAAGAACCATTTTTAATAGGCTGTGCGGGTTGAACACCAGGAGCTACCTCATTACTTGGACCATTAAATGTGGTAAATTCCCTTTTTTTTTTTCTGCAGAAAGGGCAGTTATTTCTGAAGGATTGAGTACAGACATCCACTGAATAGGGTGTCGTGTGCGCGCTCTGTACTCTGATTCTGAGTATTGAGGCAGCACCTTCCTACTGTTGATTGCAAGAAACATGGAGGACTATTCATCCCTGCTGCATGCTTCCAGTGACTTAGGCACCTTCGGCTGCCTGACCCTACACCTGCTACCCAAGCAGCTGGGTTTGCATCAGGGGCGGACTGACCATTGAGTCACTCGGGCACTGCCCGAGGGCCCCATGTCACTAGGGGGCCCCATCAGGGTTGCCAGGCTCAGTAAAACCAGGCACAGTATGTAAAAAGCTATGTTTTTTTTACATCTGTCCCTAATATGTCTGAAACCAACATGCTTCTGATGTGAAAATCCTGAGATTTTAGCTGCCCCACCTCTGCACTGGCCTCCTGGCGTGGTGGCCATCTGTAAGCCCAGGGGCCCCATAGTCTTCTATTGCCCGGGGGCCCCATGAGTTGTCAGTCCGCCCCTGGTTTGCATGAATCCGAGTCTTGGCCTATGTACACTGAGTTATGTTGCCTTCCAAACTGTGATGCAACATGTCCGATTGTAGCCAAATGGGGAACAGTCTCGCTGTTCCAGGTGCCCCCAACTCGCATTCCACTAAGTGTTCTAGTACTGCATTCAGTGTGCCCCCTGAGGTGCCTAGAATTTTTCTGGAGTCTGTCTTCCTGAGATCCATCATGCATGGCTGTTTCTTCTGCTTAAAGCGGAGTTCCATTCAAAAGTGGAACTTCTGCTTAATCCACTCCTCGCCCCCTTACATCCCACATTTGGCATGTCATTTTTTTTGGGGGGGGGGGGGTGGGGGCTTCAGGAGGAGTGGGACTTCCTGTCCCACTTCCTCCCGTTGAGGGGCTGCTAAGGCGATACGTCATATCGCCTTTTGGCAGCCCCTCCCTGTAGGCGATCGCCTGGGACACGTGACAGGTCCCAGGCGATCGCCTGTCCAATCTGATAGCGCAGCGCCGCTCGCGCATGCGCAGTGGGTGCCCGGTCGTGAAGCCGAACGCTGTCACGGCCGGGTGCCCACACTTAGAATGAAGACGCCGGCCGGAGAGGGGGGGAGAGAGGAGCGGAGCCCCGGCCAGCGCGTCGCTGAGACGTGGAGCAGGTGAGTGTTTGTTTATTAAAAGCCAGCAGCTATACTTTTTGTAGTTCCCGACTTTTAATAAACATTAAAAATGACTGGAACACCCCTTTAACCCAAGGAGAATTTCACTGCAATTATACAGGACTTAATGGGCCAAATAGCACTGAATGCTGACTTTCATGCCAGAAGCCATAAGCAGGCTACCACGCTACGCCTTTTTCTGCAGAATCTCTATATCTGTGTTTCTCAACTCCAGTCCTCAATGTGCCCCAACAGGTCATGTTTTCAAGATTTTCCTTTAAGCCTTCATTCACCGAACCCATCTAACGCTGAGTCTGTAAAGTCCTTGACAAAAGAAGCTACATCTGAGGAGTGCCCGTCTTCTGCCGTTACTCCTGAATTATTAGAGACCATCTCAGCTTTTATTGATGTGGTACGTAAACGCCCCAAAACACAAAGAACAGCTTGTAGCCTCTGCCAGTGCCATATCAGTCTGGGCTTCTGAAGACCACCAAGACCTTTCTGAAGCACCCATTGTTTGACGTATTCCTTTATGAAGACTGTGAAAATATATATCAAAAACAATATACAGAATATGTATATATTCACCGCGCTACTTCAATAAGCATATAAATGGCAGCCAACACAACAGAATTAGATCAATCCTGCAAGTGAAAAACATAGAAAACAAAAAAGTGTAGCGCTAAATATGTGACAAATTAAATAAATGTTAATTAAATAAAAAGGATTATAAAAAATCTATCTTATAATCATGTAGTGTTAACACCAAGGTGCTCCAAAGTCCATAGTGAATGGTAAACCATGACAGTCTTAGTGAGATTTAAAATTGAAAAAAATTCCAAAAAAGATGTGACATATTGTGAAATATAGAAGTGAAATTTGATAGTAGATCCACCACCAAGGTATAAACTGGAGGCTTACCAGAGAAAGTGGACCTAAATAAGCGTATACTTAAAGCGGTTGTAAACCGCATAAACTTTTTTTTTTTCCCCCAAACCTGCAATGCAAAAGGCATAATAGGCTAGTATGCACCGCATACTAGCCTATTATGAAATACTTACCTCGGAACGAGGTGTGTACCACTTACCTGGTCCACGCCGAGCAGGATGTCATCTTGCTCCGGCGTGTCTTCCGGGTATCGCCGCTGCAGCGCTGTGATTGGCTGGAGCGGCGATGACGTCACTCGTGCGCGCGGGAGATTTAAAAGCGGCAGGGTCCGGCGGATGCCGGTCCTTCAGCCGTGGATTCCCCCCTGCGCATGCGCCGCCCGCATTGCGGGGGGAATATCTCCTAAACCGTGCAGGTTTAGGAGATATTCTCCTTACCTACAGGTAAGCCTTATTATAGGCTTACCTGTAGGTAAAAGTCCAAATAGTGGGTTTACAACCACTTTAATAGGTCATGAGTGCTTATAGAGGATAGCGGTGTCCCGGTTCCAAAGCAGCTTGTAGACAGGGGGGTAGACCTCTGTGGGTTTCCACTGTATCTAAAATTGATGAAGGATGGGGCCAAATAACAACCAATGTTGACCATGGGCAGTATCCACAAAATCCGGAGGCTCAAGGTGTGTATAACAAAGGAAAGAAAACGAGGATGCACATAGTGTAAATCTGTTTGGACAATTTACTTGGCAGCAAAGGTATAAAAATTACACTCACATTTCAGTAGATGTAAACAGGCATGTAATAATATAGCAGTAGGGTCAGCATGGAGTACCGACACGTTTCGATCTCTAGATCGTCATCTGGGGTAGATTTCAAACAAGCTCTACATGTTTCGCGGGTGACTGCTTCATCGGGAGCTATTGGTATTTTCATCCACGGTAATGGATACGGTTCAATGTTGAACTCAGAAAAAGATATTAATTAAAGTAGGTAAGGTGGGCTTTTTATGTTTCTCGGATGGTCTTGGTGGTAAAGGCAGCTGGGAATCTATCCAAAAGAGCCAATAGGTAGGTACACTGGTAAGGTTGTTTGAACAGTAAAGATATTAAAGTCATCAAAACAGACGTGTTCAAGTAGAAGGGACAATTATCCCATAGGATTCAGAAATTAAATACTGAAATGTGTAAGAACCAGGAGAACCCATATGGGCTGCATGGAAAGGAGCATCAGCAGGACCGTGAAGCCAAGAACGCCATACGTGTGGGACATCAACTCAGATTGATAGTATGACTAGTATACTAGCTCATTATCAATTACTTACCTTAGATCAAAGCCCCCGCAGCGGTCCTCGGACAACGTCCTCCGCCGCCGCCATGATACCCGGAGTGACTTCCAGGGTATGTGACTGGCTGGAGCGGCGATGACGTCACTCATGCGCATGGAACGGCACGATCCCCGCGCATGCGCACATTTCCGGCAGGCAACCGTTGAAGAGCCGCCGCACTCAGTGCGCCGTAGGCATCGGTGCCCACTTTTCTGCAAATATCTCCTTAACCATGTAGGTTAAGGAGATATTGCAAGCACCTACAGGTAAGCCTTAATGTATATTTACCTGTAGGTGCAATTATGACAAGAGGGTATACAACCACTTTAAGTCTTCATCCTGCAGATAGATTGTCTGATGTAATATTTTTATAGTGTATTTGTTTGAGACCTAGTATCCATCGATTACTTGCAGCCAAAATGATTAAACACCTTTGTAGTGATGTACAGTTTAAAGGGTAGGTTCACCATTTGTACACTTTTTTTTTTTCTTGTCTAAATTCCAGCTCCCCTATGCACCAATCCCATTCATGTACCTTTTTTTTACGAAAATATCAAACTTTTTTTATTAAATCTACAGTCACTTATTTTCTTGTCTTAATCCACGTTTCCAGATGCTTCCATTAGTAATGTCTGTCTTCCTTACAGACTGTAGGTCATGACACATGAAGGAGCTGACCAGCTGACCTAATTAACTCACACCCTGTATCACCCACCCACTCCCAGGTGCATGTTTTTTTTTTTTTTATGAAATTCAATCACCCTTTTCACCAAATACACAATCAGATTGTATTGTGTATGGCCATGTTTATACACCTAAAATTACTTGTTGCGCTTTCAGCGCCATTAATTGTTAACGGCACACCAAACACAGAAGCAAACACATATTTTGCCATATGAAAAAATTAGAAACAAAGGTGAATACCCTGCGCTGCCGGTTGTGTGTAAATGGTAGCTGCCAACATGGCTCATTCAAAAAAATGCAAAAGACAAAAGGATATATAATTGTAGCGCTAAAATTTGACTAAGTGAAAATCAAAATACCATACTATGTGAAATTTAAAACACATATAACAATAATAAATTATTGTGCATAAATCATATGAGTCCCTCTAATGGGGGGAACAAGGAAGTGTGCCTGGATGGCACGTGAAGCAAATGATCTGATACACCTGCTAACTGATGACAAAACACAAGTTCACTAAAGTGCTGAAATATATATGAAGGTTCAGCTGAACAAAAAAAATGATAACAGATTCTATATGAAAAGACAGTTCATCAGCATCAAAAAGTCATTCAAGTGAGTGAGTGAATGGATGAAAATTCCGTGACTTCTTTAACATGACTATCCCACCACCGGAGAAAGTGCAGGCTTACCAGATCTCGTTGACCAATGATGACATATGCCAACAGAGGTCAATTAAGGCTTTTCTATGACAGATGTCAAAAACAATCCTTGGCAGGAATCATGCGCCAGACTGGTTGAAATATCTTTCAGTAGGATAGGTCCCCAGGAGTGACAAACTTACATTTGGCTGGAAATTTAAAGCTCT
This sequence comes from Rana temporaria, assembly GCF_905171775.1. Taxonomy (NCBI): domain Eukaryota; kingdom Metazoa; phylum Chordata; class Amphibia; order Anura; family Ranidae; genus Rana; species Rana temporaria. Next base: position 431,853,955 of record NC_053489.1, on the reverse strand, counting down.
TGCATGCAAATAGGGCGACAGTGGAGTCCTCCCTGGCGAGAATTCTACCACTGAACCACCAATGCGCCACGTCTGAGGACTCCACTCCACTGTCGCCCTATTTGCATGCAAGAGCTTTAAATTTCCAGCCAAATGTAAGTTTGTCAGCTGTGAATAAAAATTTTATTTACAACTTAAGTACAACTTCCAGCTCACTCCTGGGGACCTATCCTACTGAAAGATATTTCAACCAGTCTGGCGCATGATTCCTGCCAAGGATTGTTTTTGACATCTGTCATAGAAAAGCCTTAATTGACCTCTGTTGGCATATGTCATCATTGGTCAACGAGATCTGGTAAGCCTGCACTTTCTCCGGTGGTGGGATAGTCACGTTAAAGAAGTCACGGAATTTTCATCCATTCACTCACTCACTTGAATGACTTTTTGATGCTGATGAACTGTCTTTTCATAAAGAATCTGTTATCAGTTTTTTTGTTCAGCTGAACCTTCATATATATTTCAGCACTTTAGTGGACTTGTGTTTTGTCATCAGTTAGCAGGTGTATCAGATCATTTGCTTCACGTGCCATCCAGGCACACTTCCTTGTTCCCCCCATTAGAGGGACTTATATATGATTTATGCACAATAATTTATTATTGTTATACGTGTTTTAAATTTCACATAGTATGGTATTTTGATTTTCACGTAGTCAAATTTTAGCGCTACACATATATATCCATATGAAAAAATGAGGGGCAAAAGCTGCAAAACGTACAGTAAAAAACACAAAACGCGAAAATGTCACATTAACGACATGTAGTGCAGCCAATTAAAATCAACAGGCTGCCCTATGCGTGTCACAGAAAAAATTAGACAAAATGTGTGCTCCCATTATGCTAGATGTGAATGGGGCCTGAAAGTGAAATTGGTGCAATAACATAAGAACCATGAGGATCCATTCACATCTGTGCGTTTCCTTGCATTTCAGAAATGCTGTGCACCAAAAATCACAGTAAGAAACACACCAGGCTCCACCCTAAAAAAAAGTTCTGAAGCTTCTTTGGGGCGACTGCTGTGTGTAGGGCAACCCATTCAGGTGGATGGGCTGTCCTATGTCTGATGAGTGGGGAAAAAAAACGCATGTGGGAATGAGTTCCTGCTATGCAGAGTTGTGAACGGGGCTTGACGGCTGAGTGTTTCTGTCCACTGCCTCCTATGTACTTGTATAATGATGGCCAGACACTATGCAATCTGATTGTGTATTTAGTGAGAAGGGTGATCACTGATTGATGTCATTTTAAAAAAAAACATGCAGCTGGGAATGGGAGGGTGGATGATGCAGGGTGTGTGCTAATTAGGTCAGCTGGTCAACTCCTTCCTGTGTCATGGGGGTAGATTCAGATAGATCAGCTGATCTTTAGATCTGCGTAATCTATCTGATTTACGATTCGCCGATGCAAGTTTTAGAGGCTAGTGCTGTATTCAGAAAGCACTTACCTCAAAACTTGCGGCGGCGTATCGTAAATCCCCCGGCGGAATTCAAATTCCGCGGCTTGGGGGAGTGTACTATTTAAATCAGGCGCGTCCCCGCGCCGATTTAACTACGCATGCGCCGCCGGCTAAATTTCCCAGCGTGCATTTCTCCAAATGACGTCGCTAGGACGTCATTGGTTTCGGCGTGAGCGTAACTTGCGTCCGGCCGTATTCTGAATCGACTTACGCAAACGATGTAAAAATTCAAAACTCGGCGTGGGAACGATGGCCATACTTAACATAGGATACGCCGCATATAGCAGGGGTAACTGTCCGCCGGAAAAAGTCGAACGCAAACGACGTAAAGAAAAAGCGACGGGCGGGCGTTCGTTTCTGAATCGGCGGAAATCCTCATTTGCATATTCGTTGCGTGTAAAAAAAAAACAAATGCCACCTAGCGGCCAGCGGGAGAATGCAGCCTAAGATCCGACGGTGTAAGTCACTTACACCTGTCGGATCTTAAGGAGATCTATGCGGAACCTGATTCTATGAATCAGCCGCATAGATCCGACCGTCGTATCTCTATCTGAATCTCCCCCACGATCGCTAGTCTGTAAGGAAGAGATTACTCATGGAAAAGTGTATTAAGGCCGGGTTCACACTAGCGCAATGTGGGAACCCTGCAAATCCACTGCGGGTTCCCGCATCTCAACCGACTCGCACGGCTGTTCACACTGCCATATTAGAACTGCTGGGGAGAGTCATACAATGTTACCGACACCCCCAGTTCAGCCTGCATATCGCACTGCGAACTGTCAGTTCGGGCATGAATCAAATCGCATGGGTGTTCACACCCATGCGATCCGATTCTGGTGCGCACCAAAAAAAGGGTCCTGTGCGTGTTTGGTCCGAGTGCGGTACGATGTCAGCCATGCTATCGGTATGGCTAAAATCGCACTGTGTAGACATCGCATGTGATTTGCAGTGCGGTGCAAATCACATGCGAGATCGCACAGCGCACCAGTGTGAACCAGCCCTTAGGCAAGAAAAGTAAGTGACTGTAGAGTTAATGAAAAGCTTTTATATTTTTGCAAAAAAAGTATGACAGCTATCTTGGTGCATAGGGGCGCTGGAATAAAAAAAAAGTGTACAAAGGTGAATTTACCCTTTTAAATTTGCATATAGAATGATTTAGTGAATACTCTGTGTGTAAACACTTGACATGGTGAAGTGCTTTATGGGGCTCACATCTTCTGCTGCATTGTATGTATTTTATTGATCTTCTAAAAGAAGTTGATTTTTGCTGGAGGAGATCCTATTTCTCTGCATAAATTTCAGTTGAGAGTTGGACTAGCATCTAGAATTCTGGCAGATTGTAGTTATAGTGGACCAACTCTAATAGCCGAGAGTAATGACACAAAATTACAGTCATAGAGCTGGGAGCAGAGAAGCAAAAATGTGTAGCGCTACAGTCAGATAAATGAACAACAATGTGAATTGTGGTTCTACATATAAACACAAAAAATTCCTGTAAAGAAATTCCTAAGTGCAGCAAATGAAAAAAGTCCAATATGTGCAATCAAATAACATCAAGTCCATATGAACAGAAATCACCACGTGCAAAGATGGAGCGAATCTTGGTTATACTCCAATTATAAGCAATCCAAATGTGAATGATCACCACCACCAATAGGGACAAATGGAGGTTTACCAGAGCTGATGGACTTGAGATGACGTACGTCATACAAGTCTAAATAGGCTTAAAGTACCAGGCAGGGTACACGAAATCAAGGGATAAAATCATCCAAGGCATTTGCTAGAAGCTTGATGTTAACATTTCATGCATATCCATAAGCCAGAAAACCTTAGGTCTTTCAAACTCCGCAGTGAGCCGGATGGTTAAAAGAGACAAGAGAAGAAAAATGGCCACATAGTGTAAACCGGTAAAAAACTATGTAATTTATTAAAAAAATCAAGTACACTCACATGTATCCTGAGTTAAAATCGCATGGTATATAGTTTGAGGCGGCAGTGGAGACGACCCGACGCGTTTCGTGTTAGTAACACATCATCTGGGGGCAGCTCGCGGGCAGATGGATCCCTAAGTATTTCAACGAGGATTGGCACCAGGTAAAAGAGGAGGCAGATTGCAGCTGCGTGCGCAACCCCAGAGGAACATTTAGTGACAGAATCTCCGATTTGGCATAATTAATCTTAAAGTTGGACAAGAGGTTGAATTCTTTCAACTCCCCCATAATGTTAGGCAATGAGACCAAGGGTTCAGACACATAAAATAACATGTCGTCCGCGTAGGCTGACAATTTATTTTCCCTCGCGCCTACCGTAAAGCCCTTAATGTTGTTATTGAGGAAAAATCCGATTGAGCAATGGTTCGAGCGTTAGAGCAAACATGAGGGGGGACAATGGACACCCCTGTCATGTCCCATTGCTAATCGGGAAGGCGTCAGATAGAAGCCCATTCACTTACACTCTGACGGACAGGGAGCTATACAGGGAGGATATCCAGGCCAACATGTTGGGGCCCAGGCCGAGCCTGGTCAGAACTGTTTTCATGTACATCCAATCCACCCTGTCAAAGGCCTTCTCGGCATCAGTGGAGAGCAAGAGACACGGGTGCGTTGTCGCCTGTGATTCCACCCAATGTATGAGTTGGAGCACCCTGTTGGCGTTATCTCTAGCCTCCCTGCCCATAATAAACCCAGTTTGGTCAGGGTGGACAACTGACAGGAGGATCGGTTTAAGTCGATTGGCCAAAATTGTGGCCAATATCTTAATATCCGTGTTCAAGTGCGATATGGGTCTGTAACTCCCCGGCAGGGAGTGATCCTAACCTTCCTTTAGCAGGACGGAGATGTGCGCCATAAGCGCCTCAGAGGGCATTGCCGTACCGGAGGCCAGGGCCGTAAAGTAAGCACACATGGGGCCAGACAGCACCTCCACATATTTTTTATAGTAGGCGTTGGTATAGCCATCTGGGCCAGGGTTTTTCCCATTGGGGAGATCCTTCACCACCACCAGAATCTCCGCTACGGCAATAGGGGCATCCAGCTGTTTGCCTACCGAGGCCTTCAGCTGTGGGGACTGCGCTTCCGTGAGGTACTGGTGAATTCGGGCCACCGGTTGCGGTTCCGAAACGCTGGGTATTGCGTCTGGGAGGTGGTATAGCTGGGCATAAAAGTCCTTGAATGCGCGGCTATTTTGGATAAATGAACAACGGGAGCCCCCGTCACATACGTAAGTCTATGCACGTGGCCCAAGTCCCGCTGTCCCTTAAGGGCCCTAGCCAACATCCTCCCACATTTTTTACCGAATTCGTAAAACTTGTGCGTCAGGTATCACAGCCGCGCCCTAATTTTGGAGTCTAGCAGGTTAGCTAATTCCTTGCGAAGGGAGACCAGCTCCGCCGCCATTGTCAGGGTAACAGTTTTCTTATGTGTGAGTTCCGCTATGTGGATTTTGGCTAGAAGGTTCTGCAATTCACCCACCCGAGCTTTCTTCAGTCTTGCCCCTTGGGATATCAGCTCCCCTCGAACCACCGCCTTGTGGCCCTCCCAAATAAATCCCATGCCCACCTCTCCTGGTGTATTTTCTGCGAAATACAGGTAAATGTTATCTGAAACCTGCTTTTGAGCGACTGCATCATCTTCTAGAATGCCGTCGTTCAGACGCCAGGTCCATGAACGTGCCTCCACCGAAAGGGGATGCAGGGAAATGGAGACCGGCGCGTGGTCAGAAATGGTAATGGACCCAATGGAGGCTCCGGCCAAGGAATCAAGGGAGAACTAGTCCATTAACAAAAGGTCTATGCGGGTGTAGACATTATGCATGGCCGAGAAATAGCTATAGTCTCTATCCATAGGGCAAAGCAATCTCCAGCAGTCCACCAAATGGTGTGTCTGCAGGGATTTTCTGAAATGTTTCAGAAAGGCAAATGAGTGCGTTGGAACGGCCAGAGGAGGTATCGATAAGGGGGTCAGGGCTGACATTGAAATCTCCTCCCAGGATGAGATGACCATCCCGGAAGGTAGACAAGGACTCCAAGACAGAGTCCAAAAAGGCAATCTGTCCGCTATTCGGGGCATATACTGCAGCAAGGGTAAATTTCCGGCCAGAAATGGTCCCCTTGACAAACACAAATCAGCCCTCCAGGTCTAGCAATTGATCCACCATGACAAAGGGACAATGTTTGTGTACCGCTATAGACACCCCCCCCCCCCCCCGGATTTAGGACGAGGGGAGTTACTAAGGTACCAGGATGGGTAAAGGTGTGTGGGAAGGCGGGGGACAGAGTCAGTGCGAAAATGCGTCTCCAGCAAAAAAAGAATATGTGCCCCCATGCGTTTCATTTCAAAACACAACTTACTGCGTTTCATCTGGGAGCCCAGGCCACGTACATTATAGGATACAACTTTCATAGCAGCCATGACAGGGTATCAGGGAGAGGAGCCACCCAGCCATCGACGAGGAGAGGAAGGGACCACCCACACATCTCAGCCAGCAGCTTGGAGCACACAGGGCACAACGAGCCTGAGCAGGAACCTAGGGAACAGAGTACAATTACAGCAGATGCATAAAACAAAGAACACAAAAAAATGTGAAAACAAGTACACATAAACATGATAAAACAAAACGCCCAAGGGGCACAATATAGTGCAACAACACCATTGGTCGGGAGCCACCGCCGCCTCCCAGAAACGAGACGGCGAAGGGGCCAGCGAGCAGAGGCAGTCCCCAAAAAGGGAGCATAACTCCAAAGCAGTTGACCTATTGGGGGGTAAGTGACAAGGCACAAAGAACGAGTCCGTTATGCGACCTGCGGGTGGCAAGTAGAGTAAAATCTACCCCTGAGCCCAGGGGAGAATAATGATACGGCGGCTGGGGGGGGTTTCTTCAGGGAACACCGAAGAACATCTCAGGGGCAAGCAACATCAGAAACATCAGTTCACGCTTCCCCCTGTGGGGGGGGGGACCACGGCGACGCTTGCGGCGGCGAGCCGGAAGCCACTGCTCAGGGCGGTTGGGTAGAGGTTAGAGATGAGATCCGCATTCGATTCAAACGTATGTTCGACTCGAACATCGTCTGTTCAACCGTTCGTCGAAATACGAACAAAACGGGTTGTTCGCGCCAAATTCCAGTGACGCGCCACGGCCCATAATTCACTGCGGCATTGCGCGCTGATGATTGGCCAAGCATGCACTATATGACCCGCATGCTTGGCCAATCACAATGCGCAAAAAACGGAGAGCCATAATTGGCCAAAGCCAGGGTGGCTTTGGCCAATTATGGCTCAGGGCTTTAGTACACGCCCCACACTATAAAAGGCTGCCTGCAGGGCGGCTTTGTGTAGTGTGTTGCGATGGTGTTAGTGAATAGATCAGTCCGAGAGAGAGAGAGAGAGAGAGAGAGACAGTGTCTTTTTTTTTTCTAGATAGATAGAGCAGGCAGGCTAGTCAGTTTAGTTAAAGTTACAGGGCCAGATTCAGAAAGATCAGCGGATCTTTTTGCTGGCGTAACGTATGTCATTTACGTTACGCCGCCGCAAGTTTTTCAGGCAAGTGCTTAATTCACAAAGCACTTGCCTGTAAAGTTGCGGCGGCGTAGCGTAAATCACGCGGCAGAATTCAAATTCGGTGGGTAGGGGGCGTGTATCATTTAAATGAAGCGCATCCCCGCGCCGACCGAACTGCGCATGCGCCGTCTGTAAAATATCCCAGTGTGCATTGCTCCAAATGACGTCGCAAGGACGTCATTGGTTTCGACGTGAACGTAATTGACGTCCAGCCCCATTCACGGACGAGTTACGCAAACGACGTAAAATTTTCAAATTGCGACGCGGGAACGACGGCCATACTTAACATTGGATACGCCACCTAGGGGGCATGTTTATCTTTACGCCGGCATACCTCTTACGGAAACGGCGTATCTTTACTGCGACAGGCAAGCGTACGTTCGTAAATCGGCGTATCTACTTATTTGCATATTCTACACCAAACTCAATGGAAGCGCCACCTAGCGGCCAGCGTAAATATTGCACCCTAAGCTACGATGGCGCAGGCCGTCGTATCTTAGGCAGGTTTAAGTGTATCTCAGTTTGAGCATACACTTAAACATACGACGGGCTTAGATTCCGAGTTACATCGGCGTATCTACTGATACGCTGGCGTAACTCTTTGTGAATCTGCCCCACAGTGTGTAAAGGATATATATACATCCCAGGTGTTGTACATATATTTATACACTGTATAGTTTAGCTAGATCAGTTCTTCCTATCCTAATTTACTGTCTATCAGTTAATTGTGCTAGCTGCAGTATTCTCACGTGGTGTATTGCCTGTGTCCTGTAGTTTGCACCTAAAGTTACTTTGTGTGTACCAGTACTGCAATTGTGCTCTGTAGTTTTGCACCTAAAGTTACTTTGTGTGTACCAGTACTGCACTTGTGCTCTGTAGTTTGCACCTAAAGTTACTTTGTGTGTACCAGTACTTCACTTGTGCTCTGTAGTTTTGCACCTAAAGTTACTTTGTGTGTACCAGTACTGCACTTGTGCTCTGTAGTTTGCACCTAAAGTTACTTTGTGTGTACCAGTATTGCACTTGTGCTCTGTAGCTTGCACCTAAAGTTACTTTGTGTGTACCAGTACTGCACTTGTGCTCTGTAGTTTGCACCTAAAGTTACTTTGTGTGTACCAGTACTGCACTTGTGCTCTGTAGTTTGCACCTAAAGTTACTTTGTGTGTACCAGTACTGCACTTGTGCTCTGTAGTTTTGCACCTAAAGTTACTTTGTGTGTACCAGTACTGCACTTGTGCTCTGTAGTTTGCACCTAAAGTTACTTTGTGTGTACCAGTATTGCAATTGTGCTCTGTAGTTTGCACCTAATGTTACTTGGTGTGTACTGCACTTGTGCTCTGTAGTTTGCACCTAATGTTACTTTGTGTGTACCAGTACTGCACTTGCGCTCTGTAGTTTGCACCTAATGTTACTTGGTGTGTACTGCACTTGTGCTCTGTAGTTTGTACCTAAAGTTACTTTGTGTGTACCAGTACTGCACTTGTGCTTTGTAGTTTTGCACCTAAAGCTACTTGGTGTGTACCAGTACTGCACTTGTGCTCTGTAGTTTGCACCTAAAGTTACTTGGTGTGTACTGCACTTGTGCACTGTAGTTTGCACCTAATGTTACTTGGTGTGTACTGCACTTGTGCTCTGTAGTTTGCACCTAAAGTTACTTTGTGTGTACCAGTACTGCACTTGTGCTCTGTAGTTTGCGCCTAAAGTTACTTGGTGTGTACTGCACTTGTGCTATGTAGTTTGCACCTAAAGAAACCCATGCTATTTTTCTCAGTGATTTTCATCCATATTGCAGGGACCAGACTGTTTTTCTTACAGTAATTTCATTTTGTGCAGGGACAGTTCTAAACACGTGCCACTACTATAGACACCCAGCAGGTACAATATTTAACCACTTAAGACCCGGACCAAAATGCAGCTAAAGGACCTTGTCCCTTTTTGCGATTCGGCACTGCGTTGCTTTAACTGACAATTGCGCGGTCGTGCGACGTGGCTCCCAAACAAAATTTGCGTCCTTTTTTTTCCACAAATAGAGCTTTTTTTTGGTGCTGATTTGATCACCTCTGCGTTTTTATTTTTTGCGCTATAAACAAAAATAGAGCGACAATTTTGAAAAAAATTCAATATTTTTTACTTTTTGCTATAATAAATATCCCCCAAAAATATATAAAAAAAAAAAAAATTTCCTCAGTTTAGGCCGATACGTATTCTTCTACCTATTTTTGGTAAAAAAAATCGCAATAAGCGTTTATCGGTTGGTTTGCGCAAAATTTATAGCGTTTACAAAATAGGGGATAGTTTTATTGTATTTTTATTTATTATTTTTTTTTTACTACTAATGGCGGCGATCAGCGATTTTTTTCATGACTGCGACATTATTGCGGACACTTCGGACAATGTTGACACATTTTTGGGACCATTGTCATTTTCACAGCAAAAAATGCATTTAAAATGCATTGGTTTTTGTGAAAATGACAGTTGCAGTTTGGGAGTTAACCACAGGGGGCGCTGATGGGGTTATGTGTTCCCTGAAGTGTGTTTACAACTGTAGGGGGGTGTGGCTGTAGGTGTGACGTCATCGATTGTGTCCCCCTATAAAAGGGATGACACGATCGATGACAGCGCCACAGTGAAGAACGGGGAAGCCGTGTTTACACACGACTCTTCCCGTTCTTCAGCTCCGGGGACCGATCGTGGGACTCCAGCGGCAATCTGCGAGTCCCACGGTCACGGAGCTTCGGACCGGGTCGCGGGAGCCCGGCTAGGCTTAAAGAGCAGCGTACCTATACGTTAATGTGCCCAGCCGTGGCATTCTGCCGACGTATATCGGCGTGAAGGGGTCCTTAACCACTTAAAGCGGAGGTTCACCCTAAAAAACAACTTTCTACCATGCCATCCAGCATACTAGCGTCAGCTACAGTATGCCTTTATTTTTTTTTTCTTGCGCTGTACTCACAGTTTAATCCATTAGTTTCGTTTCAGACTCCCGCGGGGCGTTCCTATGAAGAGGGGAACATGATTGACGGCCGGCTATATAGCCGGCCGTCAATCATGTTCCCCTCTTCATAGGAATGCCTATTCCCCGCGGGAGTCTGAAACTTAACTAATGGATTAAACTGTGAGTACAGCGAAAAAAATAAAAATAAAGGCATACTGTAGCTGACGCTAGTATGCTGGATGGCATGGTAGAAAAAAAATTTTTTTTTTTTTAGGGTGAACCCCCGCTTTAAGGACAGAAGGTGTTTTTCAGATTCGGCGTTTACAAGACTAAAACATTTTTTTTTTGCTAGAAAATTACTTAAAACCCCCAAACATTATATATATTTTTTTTCTAACACCCTAGAGAATAAAATGGCGGTCATTGCAATACTTTTTGTCACACCGTATTTGCGCAGCAGTCTTACAAGCGCACTTTTTTGGAAAAAAAATCACTTTTTTGAATAAAAAAATAAGACAACAATAAATTTGGCCCAATATTCTCTAGGGCTAGAATTATTGAATTATTGCTCTCGCTCTAACGATCGGGGCGATACCTCACTTGTGTGGTTTGAACACCGTTTTCATATGTGGGCGCTACTCACGTATGCGTTCGCTTCTGCGCGCAAGCTCATCGGGACGTGGCGCTTTAAAAAAAAATGTTTTTTGTTTTCTTATTTATTTTTATTGATTTTATAATTTTTTACACTGAAATAATTTTTTTTTTAAAATGTATCACTTTTATTCCTACTACAAGGAATGTAAACATCCAGGTCACACTGAAGCGGCGGCCCCTCTCCCACCACCGATAACGGCGATCTTGCAGCAAATCCGCCGCGGAGACCGCCATTATCGTTTACAGGACCGCTCACTGAAGAGATGGATATCTCGGTTGTGGCAGCAGCTGCTGCTGTTACCGAGATATCCATCTTTAAAAATAGGACATATATATACAGTGGGCGGTCGTTAACCGGTTAAAGGAATTTTTCATTTTTTTTTTCACTTTAAGCATCATTAAAATCGCTGCTCCAGAAAAAAACTTCCGTTTTTAAAACTTTTTTTTCCATTGATACATGTTCCCTGGGGCGAGACCCGGGTTTTCAAAGACGTTTTCCGACAATAACTTGCATATTGGGCTTTAAAATTAGCACTTTTGAATTCGAACATTCGAATCCCATTGACGTCAATGGGGTTCTAAATGTTTGCGCGAACGTATGGTCCGTTCGAAGGTTCTGGTACAAACCGAACGGGGGGGGGGGGGGGGATTCGGCTCATCCCTAGTAGAGGTATATCCTGCGATCTCCTCCAGTCCGGAATGTCCACTTGAGGCAACCCTAGGCACTCCAAGAATCGGGGCAGGTCATCTTTGTTGCGGAGGGTATGCATCTGGCCATCTTTAGTAGCAGAGAGGCTGGGCATCCTGCATGGCCCCCAAAAGAGGCTTGAGAGCAAGGCATTCCATCAGCGTGCGTCTAGACAAATCCGGAAAGAAGGTTAACTGAGCCCCATCAAAGTCCACATGCCTGGTCCCTCTGACTTGATTCTTAATGCGTTCTTTTAGGGCAGTGTTTCTCAATTCCAGTCCTCAGGCCCCCCCAACAGGTCAGGTTTTCAGGATTTCCCTCAGATGAAAAGGCTGTGGTGATTACTAAGGCAGTGAAACTGATCAAATCACCTGTGCAAAATAATGGAAATCCTGAAAACCTGACCTGTTGGGGGGGCCTGAGGACTGGAATTGAGAAACACTGTTTTAGGGAGTACTTGTGCAATTTACAAATAATGTCCCGAGGCTTATCAGGGTCATCGGAGGGAGGGCGCAGGGCACGGTGTGCCCGGTAAATTTCAATATAATCAGGTGCCTGGCGGCGTAGTATTTGCTTAAAGCGGAGGTTCACCCTAAAAATATTATATACCGTTACATCCAGCATACTGCTGACATCTACAGTATGCTGTTTTTTTTTTTTTTCGTTGTACTTACCCTGTTATAGTTCTTTTCACCCGGCTTCCGGGTTCTCACTGTACCGGGGAGTAGGCGTTCCTATTAAGATGCGTAGATGATTGACGTGCGGGTAAGGCGCGTCACGTGTTCCAAAAAAAGACGATCTGGGACTCGGCATTATACGGCGCCTGCACAGTCAGCTCTACACAGCAGGTGCAGGCGCCGTATAGCGCTGAGTCCTAGTTCATCTATTTTCGGAACGCGTGACGTACCTTACCCGCACGTCAATTATCTACCCTTCTTCATAGGAACGCCTACTCCAGAGCCAGATGAAAAGATCTATAACGGTAAGTACAGCAAAAAAAAAAAAATACCAGCATACTGTAGATGTCAACAGTATGCTGGATCTAATGGTATATAGATGATTTTTAGGGTGAACCTCCACTTTAAAGACCCCCTGCAGAGTGGGGATAATCTCTCGGGCCTGTCGCTTCAGGTAGACCTCTGATGCGGATGTTAACCCTGCAGCTCCTGTTTTCAAAATCATCCATCTGATCAAGCAGGGCTTCAAGCCTGCGATCCTGCCTTTTACAGTGATCAGTAAGAGCCTGCAGAGCAGGGGTAGTTTCTTCCCACTGTGTCTCTAATCCTCCCCTCAAGGTGAGCGGTGTCAACCTGCAGATCCTCAATGTCCTGCCTCAGGGCCTTCTCCACTGTGTGAGCAAACCGCTCTAAGTCAGCTTCAGTGGGGAGGGAGAGAATGTGCGAGTGGATGTCTTTATCCTCCCATGGGTCATCCCCATTCACAGGCTCATCAATGCTTTCAGAGCCGGAGGGGGGTGAAAGAGTGAGGCAAGGCAGACACAGGCACATGACGGGAGCTGATGGGGGAGGCAGCCCTGGCAGCGTGGGTGCCGGGCGCCATCTTGGATATACTTGCCGTGTCTCCACGAGTCCCAAAAAAGGCCTCCAGTGACTTGGATTGTCCCCTCGGTGTCCGCTGAGGCTGCGGGGACTGCTTGCGCTTCGGTGGCATTGTTCGGTGCTAAAATCCCCTCAGGGAAGCCGCTGTTCAGGCTGAAGAAAAGCGCGGCTCGCACGGAGCTCAGGAAGAGCACGTTCTCACTCGCTCATGCTGCAGCCACGCCCCCTAACCAGCATGATTTACTGCATATACAGACTGATTTTACTGTTGTGCGTTTTGTAACACTTTAATGTTGGTTCCAATAGAAAGGTGTCAGAACACACAGTGAATCAGTTTGTTGCAGGTAGGGCTGTGTAGCTGCAGACCAGTTAGGTTGCCCATGCTGCCCCATGTCCACCGCCCAAAGTGTCTACAGTGAGCATCAGAACTGGACCACAAAGCAATAGAAGGTGGTCTGGTGAAGCACTTTAACATTTGGGTGGCCAGGTGTTACTTACCTGGGAAAGATATGGCACCAGGATAGAGTATAGGAAGAAGGCGAGGCAGTGTGATGCTTTGTATAGTTGAGTCTGTGCCTCCAGGCTGTTCCAGCAGCAAAAGCAGGGCCTACCAATTGGGTGGGTGGTCATAATGTTGTGGCCAATTGGTGCCTGTTTAGTGTCAAGTTTTCAGAAATGTGTTGGTGTCTACCTTTAACAAACTCATGGGTGAAGATCTCATTCTACTGAATATGGCTGAGGGTTCCCCTGCCAATTTTCTATCCCTGGATCGTACACAATAGAGAGGGCTGGAACATGAAGTTCTGCCCAAGACGAGATCCTCCACAGCAAACCTTAAAAATCTTTGGTGAAGATATAAAATTGGGATGTGCAAGTAGTGATTTGAGGGATTTCCTAAAATCAATCCACTGATGCCCAGAAATCACCCTGGTAAAATCCATACTGAATTTTTGTATCTTCAGGAACTTGAGATACCCTGGAGGTTCAGAATAGGTTAGATATCCGCTTTGGATTGCCAACCGTAAACAGGTTGAAAGCCACGAGACCTCTTCCCGATTCTTTAGAAAGGCGCATACACATCACACAGACCAATTAGCCAGTCACACTGAAGCGGTGCCGAATTTGCAGCGAATTCTGTGTTTTCTGCACCACATCAAAAAAAATAAAAATAAAAAAACCCTGTTCATGCCAACCACTGCATGATCCCCTCCCTTCAGAGACTGAGATGCAGGGCATTATTCCAACATAACGACCCCAAACACACCTCCAAGACGACCACTGACTGCCTTGCTAAAGAAGCTGAGGGTAAAGGTGATGGACTGGCCAAGCATGTCTCCAGACCTAAACCTTATTGAGCATCTGTTGGGCATCCTCAAACGGAAGGTGGAGCGCAAGGTCTCCAACATCCACCAGCTCCATGATGTCATCATGGAGAAGCAGTAGAGGACTCCAGTGAACTCCATTCCCAAGAGGGTTAAGACAGTGATGGAAAATAATGGTGGCCACACAAAATATTGACACTTTGAGCCCAATTTGGACATTTTCACCTAGAGGTGTACTCACTTTTGATGCCAGGCAATTTAGATATTAATGGCTGTGTGTTGAGTTTTGAGGGGGATAGCAAGTTTACACTGTTTTACAAGCTGTACACTCACTACTTTACATTGTCACATGTATGATAAAATATTTACATAAATGTAAGGGGTGTTCTCCCTTTTAGAGATAGTTTAGGTGTGTGTGAATCCATGCAATGGAGAAAGTACTTCTAGAGAAAACAAGAGAACTGCTGCCTCTTCGCATATGGTCCTTCACTCAGACTCCTCAGTCAATTGATGGCCTCCAAATTCACTTGTATGTATAAATTGGATCATGTAAAGATTCAAAGGAAATACATCGTGCTCTCCATTTGCATAAAGACTCATTTATTAAAAGGAAGAACTACTCACAAGCACGGCACTGTGTCCCAGTGCACAGATTAAGGTCATGTAAAATACACATAAAAGAACCAGGTGGGCGGCTGATCTGACATCACAGGACAGCCACCCACCTGGTTCTTTTATGTGTATTTTACATGGCTTCAATCTGTACACAGTGCCGTGCCTGTGAGTAGTCCTTCCTTTTAATAAAAAAGTGTTTATGCAAATAGGGAGCACCATGTATTTTCTTTGTATAAATTTGATCAAGTAAAGATGCATACGAGTGAATTTGGAGGCCATCAATTGACTGAGTTTGAGTGAAGGTCCCCATGTGAAGACATTACCTCATCTTTACCATTACCCTAGCCAAAGGATTGCGTGAATGACCTTCTGTTTGCTCAGAGGTCCATACGTTCAGGTGAGCAGTTTGTACCTCTGGTGAAGGAGACACTTATATGGATGCACAGTGATTGTTTTAAGCACCCTATTCACTGCCTAAGGCAGTGATAGCGGACCTTGGCACCCCAGATGTTTTGAACTACATTTCCCATGATGCTCATCTACACTGCAGAGTGCATGAGCATCATGAGAAATGTAGTTCCAAAACATCTGGGGTGCCAAGGTTCATGATCACCGAGTCCTCCTCTTCTGTTGTCATTCACCATCAACAGCCTCTGACCTCAACTTGTTATATTTTTGGACTTGTCCATGTGATTTTAATTTATTCAATTTTTCGAGCGCTGCACTGCTTTTTATATGCGTTTTATCTAAGGACTTTTATATTGACCTCCAGTGTTTAGCTGCTTTCGTTAGGATTTGCGCTGTCTGATTTTTTCTATTTCCAGAAAAGAACCTTTAAAGGAAAGGGGTCATTGTCTGAGAATAAGGATTACCAAAATAACCTCATTAGGCAATTATGCTACTATATTCAGGCGAGTAGAATTGTATTAGCAAATACTTCAGGAAGTTGAAGACATACTGTATGTTTGTGCCCAATTGGGGTATTGTGGGAGTTTGTAGATTTAAATCTGTTCAGCTATGCCCCGTGCAGGCCTTGCTGTATGTACATTATGTTGTAAGGGCTTCCACATTGTAAGGCCAACACATTTCAACCTACTAAAGCTGGCCATAGATGAATCGAGTCTATATTCTTTCAAATGTAGGCATGATGGGACAAATCCTTAAAAAAAAAAAAAAAAAATGGGATATTTCTTGGAGAACACATTTCAAATATATATATATATATATATATATATATATATATATATATATATATATATATATATATATATATATATATATATATATATATATATATATATATATATATATATACACACACACACACACACACACACACAGAGGGAGATAACAGGAAGTGAGATGAAATCTACCCCTAGGAAGGGAAATTCTCTCCTGTAAGAGTTAGTACGAGAAAAAAAAAGGTGTCTCCACTGATACTTTGTCACCAATCCTCGTTTCCCTACTAACCCAAAATGATCAAAATAAAATGGTCATTGGTACAGAAAGAGAGATCTTCTGAACAGGGGCACAGACCGCAAAACAAACGTTACAGGGGTGATAACCCTTCACTATGCTATCTAAAAAAGCGTAAAAATAGATTTTTTTGGTTGGAGCTACACTTAAAAAATGTACCTGTTCCAACTTAGGCTGCTTTCACACTGAGGCGCTTTGCAGGCGCTAAAGAGAGAGCGAGAGATTTAAGTGACCATGCTGTCATTAAATGGGTGTTGGCCTAAAGCAGGACCTAAGAAAGTGGATCCTGGCAGATGAGATTTTTAAGCCAGAACATACACATTAAATTAAAAAATGTACCGTATATACACTCGAGTAGAAGCCAACCCGAATATAAGTCGAGGCACCCAATTTTACCACGGAAAACGTATTGACTCAAGTATAAGCCTAGGGTGTCCATCTGCATGCCTCACTGTGCCCATGGCTAGACGGACGTTTAACATGGGAGTCTATGGAAGGGGTGCCCGGCTTTAAAAAAGGGGAGGGGTGGGGCTCCCTAGCCATAAGGTCCCCCAGACAACAAACTTTGCACACTTGTAGCTAAAGAGTAGGGCTACATGTGTGCCAAGATTGGGGTCCAGGGGGGGACCTACGGCCGGCACCGGTTCCCCATAGTCCAGGAGATCAGGCGCAAAAAGGTGACTCAAGAATATGCCGAGGGGGGCATTTTCAGCACAAAAAAGTGCTTAATAACTAGGCTTATACTCAAGTATATACGGTAATTGTACAAGCTCACTGCACAGCATTATAATAAAATACCATTTTGAAAAACACAACCCAAGTAGGAAATTATCTTTTTTTAAAGGTTTAATTATGGATTTCGCTTTACAGTTTAATCTTTCTTGGCTGCAGCCTTTCTCATGGCAGCCAATACATTGCTGAGTTCTTCTCTCTTTCTCTTGGCACGGATGTGAGTTCCAATCTGAAAAGAGAGAGAAAAAAAAAAATTATTGTAAAAGCTGCAAGGACCAATGGTCAGATTGTCATTTTTTTTTAAGTTGCAAACTCGGACTATAATCAACAAAATAAGCCAGTGCCAAAAGATCACATTCCAGCAGGATCTGAGTAAAGCCTCCAAAGCTAGGCTGGAGAAACAGCAATTAGGATAGCCGCCATTTAGAAAGGACTTAAGAAGCCAGTATAAGATACATTTTTCTCAGCATAGCTGAAGAAAAGATGTCCATTCTTCCAGGACACTTAAATTGGGGCATGCTGGATAGAGGAAGAGATATGCAAGGGGCTGGCTCGATTAATTTTGTTTGTCTGTGTCCAATCACTGTAGTTGACACAAGACACCTCGGGCTGCAGCTTGGGCAGGTGGGATTTAGGTGCATATCAGCTCCTGGATTTCTTCTAGTACAGCTTTCCTATAAAAGGTCATCTGTCAAAGCCCCTATCCTTAATCCTGGGCTACACAAAGTCAAGGACATTATTGCATTTTAGTAAAAGTGAGATTTAGTTTCTCTACTTTTCTCCTGGATAAAACCATGCATTCCTAGAACACAATAGCACTTTCCATCCAAAACTTCACAACTGTATTCTTCATGTTTACTGCTACCAGATCAATCGCTTACCCTTTTTTTGATGAATTTAAGAGCTCTTTT
This sequence comes from Rana temporaria, assembly GCF_905171775.1. Lineage (NCBI taxonomy): Eukaryota > Metazoa > Chordata > Amphibia > Anura > Ranidae > Rana > Rana temporaria. Next base: position 431,836,019 of record NC_053489.1, on the reverse strand, counting down.
GTCCTTTGACACCTTAAGCAACTCCATGGCACGTCTTTCATATGGAGCGAAGCCACATACTTCACGGATCATGTCACGGACAAACTTGGTGTGCTTTGTCAGGCGCTGGAAGACAAATTATTGCAGACCTTATAGAAAGAACAATATTATGCTGAAAACAAATATCAAAATGACCATTTATGAAACTGCTAAATTAAGATGGTAACACATTGGCAGTAGGAAAAAGCACAGGACTTGTCAGATGGTTTAAACAGCTGGAAGGACAATTTCATTTAGGAATCCGCAGCGGACTCAAGTTTAGGAATGAGCTTCAGATTGAACATGCAAATCCATAATTAGGCCAGTGCACCCATCCAGACACCAGCTTCTGGTTTTAAACAAAGCAGCCAGGCTTCATACATAATGTTATTGGCCGACTATAGTCAAGGCAGGTCATCGTGATTGACAAGAATCTACATGTCTGAAGGACGTGGTTGGCATTAGATACTTGTCAGGGGGGCATTGAATAGTTTTTTCCCTCAAATTAAAGGACTTTGGCACTGAGACTTGTAACTTTTTTTTGGGAAGGAGTAATAAGTATAAAATGTTGAGACAACTGTACATGCCGACAATGTTTTATGTTGCACCTTAAAGCAGAACTTCACCCTAAAGGCAAAGTTCTGCTTTATGACTTACTCTACCACATTTGGAATATTAAAATCGTTTTTGGGATTGGGCATTTCATTTTAATTAGTTACCCGCTCTCACACAGATCGCCTACATGATCCGAGTGGCAGTTCAACCCCCTCCCCCCCCCCCCTCTTTGCCCACAGCCTTCTAGGAGATATGTCACGGGTCTCAGAAGGCTGCAGGACCATTCACAAAGCACACGCATACACAGTGGCAAGCTGGCAGCCAGCTTCCCACAGAACATGGCAGCACTTAGGACATTAAGAGCAGCAGAGAGCCTGCCTGGGTGAGGACAGCACTGGATCCTTGGATAGTTAAATTCTAGGTAAGCGACTTAACTTTTTTTCTCTCTATGGTGAAAATCCTTCAAATACGGCTACACTATGAAACATGGTCTAAAAGGTAAAGTTAGGTTTCACAAATGGAACTTCCCTTGTTTCCAAAAACACAACACACACAGCTTTAATGAGTCTACATTTTACAGGAAAGGTAATATGGCAGACATACTATAAGAAAAGCAGCTTGAAGGGGGGCACATCTGATTGTAAAGATTCTACTTGAGCTTTAACTAAAAGTGCCTGGGTTCTTCTGTAGTCTAGCTTGTTTAAGGGAAATAATCACATTCCCACATCGAAAAAAACCTTTGCTAGCAGTGCTAGGCTTCAAATAGTCCAGCGATTATATACGGCAAAAAATAAATGTAGGTTATATGGGCACAGTCATCTCACTACTTTGTGTGAATTTCATGCTCAGTTGCATGTGCAGACTAATGCATTCACTCACCAAGCATCTTCATCTGAAGTCAGCCCATCACCCCTTATATATGCCTCTGCCACAACACTATTCAGTTTCAGCAATGAAGACAATGATACAAGTCCGCCTACCTAAGCTGTACCCCTTCCTGAGCTGCATGTGCAGGATATCAATTCATCTTACACCATGTGAAAATGCTTGTTTTTCACAATCATGGAACATTGAATTTTACTACTGTCCAAGCAAAGTGTAACCAAATTCAAAAAGGAAACTGCAATTTATATACTCACCCCTCTCCTGCGAGAGTGTCTAGCCTTGGATACATTCTTGGTCACTGGATGGCCTTTATTAAGGCCTACGGCCATTGGGTACCTGATAGCCATTCTGCAGATAAAGAAAAATCTTTTAGTTTTCACATAAATATAAAAAACGCCAGAATCCCTGACTTTTACAAATCAGTGTCACACAAAAATGGCTTACCAACATTGAAAGTGTATCCCTGTAACCAATCTGATTTATTCCCAAAACTTACTAGATTCAGGTGACAAAAACTCCAGCACAACTAAAGCCAGCCATAGACTAAGCAAATTTCATGCAACCACGGATAGTGTTGACAGGGAAATCCCATCTCCACCAAGAGAAGACAGCGATTTGTGCCATCGGCTATTACAGCCACTTGCAATAATCGCATGTAAAATTCAATAGGACGGTCATACTCAAGTTGATTGATCAACTTGGGTACATTCAGCCTGCCTATACATGGTTAATAGGGATATCCTTCCTGTTGGTAAATTGAATTTTGACAGCTGCGACTGCTGATATTCAAAATACACAGATCAGTGGCTGCAGCCTCTGATCAAGAACATTTCCCCCTAACAGCAGAACCAGGAACGAAAGCCGCCAGGTTCCACAGCTACACCCGTCCTGTTCTGCTTTACTTCAGCAGGAGATCTCTTCACAAATCCCCTGCTGAACAGATTTGACATCATGGCCTGTGTGAAAGGACTCTTGGAGTCTATTAAAGCGACACTAAAGTTAAGATTAAAAAAAAAAAAAAAAAAAAATTAAACATGTTTTATTTACCTCCACTGCGTGGCTCATTTAGCAGAGTTGCCCAGATCCACAACTTCTGGGGTACCTCGGCGGCTGTCATGGCTCCCCCTGCGCAAGCATTTTCCACCTTCATGCGAGCGAGCTTGCATGGTGGAAAGCTCTTGCGGGCACGCTCCCGTGATACAGCGGCGGCCATAGCCGCCGACTGTATCACTCAGGCACTCGGCACATTGCGTCATTGGATGCGATTGATGGCTGCGCTGCCATCAATCCGTCCAACTTAGCCAATCAACGGCCAGGCTGGGAACCAAAGAGGATGACGGGGACGACCACGGGACTTCTGAGGGGTGAGGTACGTAAAACGGGGGCTCGTGCTGTTGGATGTTTTTTTTAACATTTACCTTTACAACCCCTTTAACACCAGCCCCCTGCACAAGTGTCCCCATACCAAGAGGCTTGCTATGGGGGGCTTGGTGAAGAGGATCTAGGCTACTCTTTGCAAAACCATTAGCAAGCAGTAGAAGACTTGTTATTAAAAAGTAAGCTTTACAAGCACGTTGACTTTCTCTTTTCCCAGAACACATGTGTAGCTGTGCTCCTCTAATGAAGCCTGTACTTGGAATACATAGGTCTCCATGTGTGCACTCCATAGGAAAACAATATTTGTTCCCCTGGCATGCTGCTGCTCTTTTAGTCTCAGAAAGTTGTAATGAGGTCTATCCTTCATTCTACTAGTCTAGCCATTGGCCTAGTCTGACAGGCAACATGTTTAGAGGAGCTTTGTATATGTACCCAGGTGTCAGGCCATGCCTGCAGGACACTGTCACCAGCACTATCCCAGCCATGTCCGCTCTTCTACACTTTCGCCATTATTCCTGATCTATCACCAACACACTGCGCCCATAATCACACGTCCCGGCAGCCCAGTTCCCCTCCTCCACCACTCGGTGTGATTTTAGCCGACCACACCGCGGATGGACGAGATACAACGTAGATTACAGTTGCCTATTCCAGTCTCATACCTCTTTGCTCTGATGGCGTCCACACCGGAAGGAAGGAGCAAAACCGGAAGTTCCGTACTTTACAACGCTCCGTCCTCCTACGTACACTGTCGTAATGACGAAAGCAATGAGGCGCGGGTATAGTACGCAAGCGCTATAGCGAGTTCACGGGTCGTAGGCTACAACGCACGCGCAATTGATACACTGCAAGAAGGAATCGGACGGCTGAATTTTTCGCGTGCGCGTCATTCGGCGCCTTATTTGGCACCCTGGACTCAGGCAGAACGTACTAGCCTGGAGTTGCTCGTTCTACCTGGTTGTAGGTGCTGCTATAGTGAGGGGAAAGTAGAACTGGAGGTGTTAGTGCTGGCAGAATGGGAAGAGAGATGGATTCACGTTAAAAACACTTTCTATGCCTGTCCGCTCACCAAATGGTAATAGTTTAAGGCGACCTGATTTTTAAAATGAAATCCGGGGACATATATTTTTTTTTTACTAGTAAGGCTCCATTCACACCTAGGCAGACAAATTCGCGGCGTTTTGTCGCCGCAAATCGCGGTACAAATAGCAGTGTTTTGTACTTTTGCCGGTATTGTCCGCCTAGATGTGCCCCAGATTGACCCCCTCTATGGAGATGCTTCCCATCTCCTAGCCGAAAGCCGCCTGAAAAAAAGGTCCGGGACCTTTTTTTCAGGCGTTCGGCGTGGAGATGTGAACCATCTCCATAGAGGGACATGTGTTCTCATCCCTCTGGCGGCAGCGGCGTAGCACTACAGGCGTAAAAACGCCTAGGTGTGAATGGGGGCTAATGGTGGCAATCAGCGACACTCTGCCCATCGCCACTGCCGCTTGCCTTACAGCCTGTCAAGTCTTAAGCCCCATATACACAATCCGAAAATCGTACAAAAAATTACGCATTCAAATCGATCATACGATAATCGGATCGGGGGTGAAAAATCTCGCGCCAACTAGATATATGAGAATGTAATAAATTAATAATAATAATGTGAATATTAATTAATAATTAAATACTAATGTTAATGAGCCGCTCCCCAAAAATCAGTGAACTGAAGCAATATTGGGTAAAAGTGAAAACTAGGGAGCGCTGCAAGTGTTCAAATAAAGCTAAATATTCATAAAGATTAGGGTTGTCCCGATACCACTTTTTTAGGACCGAGTACAAGTACCGATACTTTTTTTTCAAGTACTCGACGATACCGAATACCAAAACTTTTTTTTTAAATGTGTCCCCAAATGCAGCGATGTCCCCCACGAATGCAGCGATGTCCCCCACAGATGCAGCCATGTCCCCCACATATGCAACCATGTCCCCCACATATGCAGCCATGTCCCCCACATATGCAGCCATGTCCCCCACATATGCAGCCATGTCCCCACATATGCAGCCATGTCCCCCATATATGCAGCCAAGTCCCCCATATATGCAGCCAAGTCCCCCCACATATGCAGCCATGTCCCCCATATATGCAGCCAAGTCCCCCCACATATGCAGCCATGTCTCCCCGTACCTAAATGCCGCCTAGTTAATCAGCGTGCGGGGAACATTACAACTGAGCTTTCATTTGAATAGCTGTCTGTTCCGCGTATAGACACTCCCCCTTGCTCGGGATTGGACGGGTGATCTGCACTTTGATAGACAGATCACCCGTCCAACCCCGAGCAAGGGGGAGTGTCTATACGCGGCGGGGAACAGACAGCTATTCAAATGAAAGCTGTAATGTTCCCCGCACGCTGATTAAATAGGCGTTGCGGTATGCAGCGACGGCGGCGGGGGGGTAGTATCGAATCTGGCACCGGGGCATTTGCGGGAGTACAAGTACTCCCGCAAATGCTCAGTATCGATACTGGTATCGGTATCGGGAAAACCCTAATAAAGATAGTTCAAGATGATTGCAATCGTAACCAACAATAAATTGAATGGAAAATACCATAACAGACAATGTGAGTAATAACCTGAATAACCCCCAAAAACATGTGGTTATTATTAATGATAAATATACAAGATAATTAATAAATGTGCAAAAGAGTCCATTTAATAAAGTGCTAGTGCTCAGTATAGCTTGTGCTCGAAGGCTGATTCAAATCCACTATACAAGGTTTCCACCTCCACCAAAACGAAAGATGACCCCAAATGTGCTCAAGGATGGCACCTTACCAAATGGTGTTGACCTGTTTACTTAAAAAGAGGTAAAAAATAGCATGCATCACAAGCCTTGGACTTCATGCGTGGCTCTTAGTCCCTTGATTCAGCCAGACTCCATTACCATGAAGCAAAACAGAGAAGAGAAAGGATCGCCATAGTATAATAAAGTTTTTAATAAAAAAAAATTTAAAACACACAGCGCCAAATGGCCCCTTACTCTTGTTGGTGCCTGGTCACGCACTTCCAGTCCCGCTGGCTCTCTGGATCCAAAAGGTGGAACGCACACTATATGCCAGCTTCCCCAGCGTGGAACCGTCTCTCCACTAATGAAAAAAAATACACCCCCCTAAGCTCGTAGGAGCTGCAGAGGGGGTGGGGGGTGTAAATTAGAATGTTTATTTTTCATTCTGCACTGACTGTCTTTGAAATTGCCCCAGCCCCTGTTCAAATACAATCCGGGGACAAAACCAGGGACAGACTTGGTCCGGGGACAGTGTCTTTAAACCCGGGGACTGTCCCCGGGAACCGGGGATGTCTGGTCACCCTATAATAGTTTTTACATCAAGGTATAAAACAGGAGCTCAGTGAGAAGAATATAATTATTAAAAATAATTTGTTAATTTTTTTTTTATTATCTACTCACCTTTTTCTGTTATCGTCTGACGGGTCTTGTCATAATACACTAGGGTCCTCTCCCGTGGCGAATGGTCCTTGGAAATGTAGAGCGCTATGCTGACATGTCATCCGCAGCTGTACATAGTGACCAGCTCATATCTTCAGCTTGTTCGATTAAAAAAGAAGCAAAGGTTTTATTAGTTTTTTCGGAATCATACTTACCTCGGCGGACATGCTGCATCTGTCCCCCAGTGCTTCTACACTGAGAACCGAGCGATCGAACACTGCCCAGAGAGGCTTGGCTCTGATGAAGAAGCTCTGTGCTTTGAAACGCGTCAGAGCGGGAGACCCTTTTCACCACAACCCTGGCTGGTGGTTGTGGTGGTCTGCAGACAGGGGGCTTATTGGAATCTGGAAGCCCCCTTCAAGAAGGGGGGCCCCTGGATCCTGGTCCCACCATGTGATTGAGAATGGGGTACATTGTACCCCTACCCATTCACCCTAAAACTAAGTGAAGTGTTAAAAAAAACAAGAGACTTTTTTGACAAGTCCCTTATTAAAAATGTTGACGGTTGTAGCTCCAACATGTCTTCTTCCTCCTGTAGTTTCTTCTCCCCCTGGTGCTGTCTTCTCCTTGTGTCGTCTTCTTCCTCGCCACCGCTTACCCACTAAAAACAAAAAAAGGCTGATCTTCTTTTAACGCTGTCTTCCTCCGTTGTGTTGTCTCCTGCTGTCTGCCATTTCTTGTATAGCCATGTGGCATGGCCATCTGATGACGTCACCAGAAGAACCCACCCCTTGACGTCACAAATAAAACGTTTTTGCTTTACACACACTAATGATGTTCTGCTTTGTCCAAATAAGAGAATTTGATTTAATTTGTATTTCTATGACGCTTTTCTCCCTGTGAATTCAAAGCGTAGCCATCCTATAGACGTCCTCGGGTTTGTGGGGGTAAATCTGAATGATGCCTGCAGCTACAGGCATTATTCAGATATTGCCGTTTTTGTCCGGCGATTCCCTACACCATAAGAACAATCATAGCAGCTGTTTCACCGCTTGATCGTTCTTACAGGTGGCGAGACGTCACCTGTCCCGCCGCCCTCCAGTGCTTCTACCGACTCACCTGAAGGGTCGGTGAAGAGGATCTGCCGGCCCCGGTTCTTGACCATAGAGATTTCCGGCGGAACAGATGGTCGCCGGAGTCTCTATGATCATCGGAGGCTGGGTGCGATATTATGATGTCTTTTTTTATGATGTTTTTTTTTTTCTAGGCTTCTCAGTCTAGAGGTGAGATGTGGGTTCTTATTGACCCCACATCTCACTGTAAAGAGGTCCGATCATGTCGTATCCCTTTTACAAGGGATGTTTACATTTCTTGTAATAGGAATAAAAGTGATTAAAATTTTTTTTTTTTTTTAAAGTGTCAAAATAAAAAAAGTTAGTAAAATTAACAATAAAAAAAAATGTTTTTAAAGTGCCGTCCCCGTGTGCTCGCACGCAGAAGCGAACGCATACGTAAGTCCCGCCCACATATGAAAACAGTGTTCAAACCACACATGTGAGGTGTCGCCCCGAACGTGAGTGAGAGCAATAATTCTAGCCCTAGACCTTCTCTGTAATTTAAAATTTGTAACCAGTAAAAAAAAATTAAAGTGTCGCCTATGGGGACCGAAGTACCAAAGTTTAGCTCCATTCCACGAGCACTTTGGCGCGAACGACCCGTATACTGTATACTGTCATATATTGTTCGTATCGTTGTTTCTTTTTTTTTTTTTTTTAACCACTTGCCAACCAGGCCAATTCTGACACTTCGCTCCTACATGTAAAAATCATATTTTTTTTGCTAGAAAATTACACAGAACCCCCAAACATTATATATGTTTTTTTAGCAGACACCCTAGAGAATACAATGGCGATCATTGCAACTTTTTATCTCGCACAGTATTTGCGCAGCAATTTTTCAAACATGTTTTTTTGGAAAAAGAACTGTTTCATGCTTTAAAAAAAAACAAAAAAACAGTAAAGCTATTCTATTACACAAAAACAGGTAATGAAAACTTTTGGCCGAAAAAAAAAAATATGGGCTAACGTTACCGTTTAGTTTTTTATTTGTTAAAGCATATTTTTTCCCCAAAAAATGTGTTTGAAAGACCGCTGCGCAAATACCGTGTAACATTAAATATTGCAGCAATCGCTATTTTATTTCCTAGGGTCTCTGCTAAAAAAAAAATATATATAATGTTTGGGGGTTCCAAGTGATTTTCTAGCAGAAAATACAGGATTTTTACTTGTAAGCAACAATTGTCAAAAAAGATTTAGCCTTTAAATGGTTAAACTGAGAACTCTCCTACACGGAGTTCAGTTCATTGATAAGTAGCAACCAGTGATGAGCTTCGCGTTCGATACGAACGTATGTTCGACTCGAACATCGGTCGTTCGATCGTTCGTCGAAACTCGAACAAAACGGGTCGTTCGCGCCAAATTCGAATGACGCAAAATGTCCCATAATTCACTGCGGCGTTGAGCGCTGATGATTGGCCAAGCATGCTGTATGTCCCGCATGCTTGGCCAATCACAGCGCGCAAAAAACAAAGAGCCATAATTGGCCAAAGCCAGGATGGCTTTGGCCAATTATGGCTCAGGGGGGTTTAGTACACGCCCCACACTATAAAAGGCAGCCTGCAAGGCGGCCTCGTGTAGTGTGTTCCGGCTTTGTGAAAGAGAGGAGCAGTCAGACAGTTAGAGAGTTGAATTGCACAGAAACGCAGTCGCTCTTACTGCGTGTGTGCTGTTTAATAGCAACTAAACGCAGTTGGTGTCACTGCGTGTGTGCTGTTACATAGCACCTGAACGCAGTCGCTCTTACTGCGCGGGTGCTGTTTAATACCACCTAAACGCAGTTGGTGTCACTGCATGTGTGCTGTTACATAGCACTTGAACGCAGTCGCTCTTACTGCGCGGGTGCTGTTTAATACCACCTAAACGCAGTTGGTGTCACTGCGTGTGTGCTGTTACATAGCACTTGAACGCAGTCGCTCTTACTGCGCGGGTGCTGTTTAATACCACCTGAACGCAGTTGGTGTCACTGCGTCTATTTTGTTACATAGCACCTGAACGCAGTCGCTCTTACTGCGCGTGTGCAGTTTAATACCACCTGAACGCAGTTGGTGTTACTGCGTCTATTTTGTTACATAGCACCTGAATGCAGTCGCTTTTACTGCACGTGTGCAGTTTACTAACACCTGAATACAGTTGGTGTCACTGCGTCTGTTTTGTTACATAGCACCTGAACGCAGTCGCTCTTACTGCGCGTTTGCAGTTTAATACCACCTGAACGCAGTTGGTGTCACTGCGTCTATTTTGTTACATAGCACCTGAACGCAGACGCTCTTACTGCGCGTGTGCAGTTTACTAACACCTGAACGCAGTTGGTGTCACTGCGTCTGTTTTGTTACATAGCACCTGAACTCAGTCGCTCTTACTGCGCGTGTGCAGTTTAATACCACCTGAACGCAGTTGGTGTCACTGCGTCTGTTTTGTTACATAGCACCTGAACGCAGTTGCTCTTACTGCGCGTGTGCAGTTACATAGCACCTGAACGCAGTTGGTGTCACTGCGTCTGTTTTGTTACATAGCACCTGAGCTCTTACTGACTGAAGTTGATTGATACATGTTCCCTGGGGCAAGACCCGGGTTCTGAAAGACGTTTTCCAACATTAATTTGAATATTAGTCTTTAAAATGAGCGTTTTTGAATTCGAACGTTCGAGTCCCATAGACTTCAATGGGGTTCTAAATGTTCGCGCGAACCCGCGGTCTGTTCGAACGTTCTGGTGCGAACTGAACCCGGGTATGTTCGGCTCATCCCTAGCCGTTACGTAACGATTGGCCTCCTGAGGGTAACTAGTAATCTACCAGATTACTTTTACCCTCTCGGCAATGCCGTTCCCATTACATGGGCGGCGTTACCGAGATTACATTGAACGTGTGTTCTCCAGCGTCACTCACCAATGGAGGCACATAGCAGCGGGAGGGGGATGAAAATTACGTCTGTCGTCTGACTCCATACCGGAATCCCCAAACCAGAGGAGAGATAAACTACAATGCTGCACACATACGTACCTGTGTAGTGGTGGAACGCACATTTGGCATCCTGAAGTCCCGTTTCCGATGCCTGGATAAGTCCGGGGGGACCCTGTTGTATTCCCCAAACTTTGTGTGCCAGATCATCGGTGCATGTTGCATTTTGCACAACTACGCCATGAGAAAGGGCCTGGAGATTGACATACGTGATGACCTGACCCCCGAATCACACAGTCACCTCCTGCCCGAGGCTACCCCATCTGCTGAGGGAACAGCAGTCAGGAGTTGTCTCGTGGAACGCATCTTTCCACGTTAAACTCACACATTCATCATGGCACACGGACAATGCACGCATGCACACCACTGTGGTCCCTAGCTCACACACACCACATCCACATCACATTGGATTAGCCCAAGTCCACCATGCAGGACTTGGGAGCAGCAACGCAGCGCCAAGGCTCCAATTATGTCGCTGTCCATTCATACCACATTCACACGGTCGTGGGGATAATTTCTCCCCAACGACCGAGGGTGACACCCATTTGCTGGCAGGAGTGTCACCCCCACATACACACACCAGTCACAGTATACAACTAAATCAAAAAACTCAGCACTTGAGCATAAAAGAAAAGTCAAGAAAAAAATCATCTGCCCTGTCGTGGGCTACGCCTGGTGCCTAGGCTCCTGGGGCGCAGTTGCCTGGGGGGAGCCTCAGGTAGGGGGGGTGGGGCGTCTGGTGGTGGAACATCCCCCGGTCTCTCTCTGGCTACCTGGCTGCCCTCCAATGCCAGGGCTATGCGGTGCAGGAATATATTGTCCGCAGCTGGCGGGTGGTGGTGCTGCGCAGGTGGCTCCAAACCTCAGTCACCAGGCCTGATGTGGTGGCCTGCAGCTCCCCCAGACAGGTCACAATTGCTGTGCCGTTTCCCACCACATCCTGCAGGCTGTCAGTGATGGCGGAATTATGTTCAGCCTGCTGGGTGAGGGCCTGCTGCACAGCCAGGGTACAGGCAGCCTGGCTCTCGGCCGAGGAGATCACCCACTAGGGAACCCATATGGTGGGTCTTCCTGGCCTGGTCCCTCGCCAGATGATCTTTCAATTCCTCCGGATCACCCCTGGTTTTTCTTGTAGCCTTCCTGGGGGCAGGAGAGGCTTGGGGCCGGCTGTAGGGGGTGGCCCTTGAGGGGCTATCCCTAATGGAGGTGGTAGCCCTTGAGGGGCTATCCCTGATGGGGGAGGATGTTTGGGAGGGTCCAGGTATGGGGATCTCGTCCACAAGGTATAAAGCATCTTCAATACCAACGTGCTCCTCCTCTACTTCCTCAAGAGGTGAGGTAGGGGCACTCTCCACCATGGATGGTGTGGGTCGCACATCACCCGACGACGGCCCAGCTCCCTCCTGCACATCTGTGGATGACACAAAACATTCACATGTTGGTGGACCCACACACTTGTCACATGTTCCCATGCCCCCCACACATGCTACACACCGGAAAGAAGATAAAACACACTTACCTGTCCTCAAGGGCTGATCAACTGAATCAAAGCCCTCCAGGCCCTCAACCATCTCCCTCTCCAGGCACCTGGCAATGACCAGATCATCAGCAGTCAGGGAGATCTTAGCGGCTGGTCCACCTCCTGTGCCACTGGCATGCCTCCTGATCGCCGCCAGCTTCTCTTTTACCAGACGCCGCAGATCGTTGATTTTTTTTTGGATATATGCTTGGGTTTCCTAGCCGCCACACCAAGGGCATTCACCTGCGTGGTGATCTCCAACAAAATTGGATCTTTTTGGACCTTGCTGGTCGTGCCACTCTGTGCCCCATAGAGGCACGCGCCGTATTTCTAGAGGCCATCAATAATTAAAGCCTTCTCCTGAGGGCTGAAGTTTTTCATCCTGCGGTCCGTAGTAGTCCCTGGTGCAGACATACCTCAAGAGACAAAAGTACTAGCAGTAAAAAAAATGCTTGTGTACTTTTGCACTTGACGGGCGCATGTCTGGGCGTATTTATGCACTGGGCGTAGGCAGTGGACCGGCGTATCTTAGGGGTTACGCCGGGCGTAGTTGTGAGCATGCGCAGAGGGGCGAGGGACATACGTTGACGTCACGGCGCATGCGCCGTTCGTTCAGCCCTTCATTTGCATGGGGTCATGCTTCATTTAAATGGATCACGCCCACTTCCTTCCTACTTTGACTTAGGCCAGCTTACGCCGACTAAGTTACGTTACGCCGGCGCATCGTTGGGAGCATTTGCTTTCTGAATACCATGCTTGCCTCTCTGACTTGCGTCGGCGTAGCGTAAAAGAGATACGCTACGCCTGCCTAAAAATGCGCCAATGTATCTGAATCCGGGCCACTGTGTTGATTTACTAAAGGCAAATAGGCAAAATGGCCATTTTACAAATAACATTTTCCTTAGCTTAGAGAATGAGGTGAAGTTTTCAATCGCATGCAAGCAAAAATACTGTTTTTATTTATTTTCCTTGCATGTTATTGGGTATTTTTTTGCAAAGTGAATTGTCACCACACTCTCTAAACTAAAGGAAGATTACCTTGCAAATTTCACAGCCCATTTGCTTTTAGTAATTCAATATCTCTCCTGTGTGCAATTCAAAGAAGGCTCATACATGCTACACCTTGTAGGCCCACTAGATGGAACCATAATACCCTCACTTGTTAAAATGCTCTGCTGAAAGTGGCAATAACCCAAGGAAATGTATTAAATTGCAACTTACCAAATCTCAGATGCAGTAGCTGCATTCATTTTCTTTTTTAAGATTTTTTTCATTTATTTTCACCTGTTAATCCAGAAAGTAAGTCTGTTATTGTTCATCTTACTTGAACAGACGAAGCTGTTCACACAAAGTAGCCGTTAGACAGTTGAGACAAACGATGAACACTGCCAGGGGTGCTTACAATGGTAAGATTTTATTCATTTAGGGCCAGTTCACACCAGACGCAGTTCCGTACACTTCTGTGTGCTTTTTTTCTGCACAAAATGCATGCACAGTGTTTTTCATGTATTCCAAAGACTCTAGTTCACACCATGCAGTCAGTTTCCGGTCAGTTTCTGCACCGAAAAACTGACCAGAAACTGATTTCATGGTGTGAACTAGAGCCATTGGAATACATGGAGAACACTGTGTATGCATTTTTTCAGAAAAAATGTGAACGGAACTGCGTTTGGTGTGAACTGGCCCTTATGTAAAACCTATATCCCAAAAAGAGTTTAGCTTTAATTTGTTAGTCAAAATCTAAATCTGCAAGCCCAACACTACCATACTCCAGACTGACAATGCTGCTGTCCAATGGTGTTTGCTTTATTTCTTCAGCCAGAATATAAACATCCTAAAACAGGAAATGGTTCAATTTTTTTTTTTTTTTAAATAACAAACATTGGGGTAGATTCAGTTAGATTTGCGCAGTTTTTACGGAGGCGCAGCGCACCGTTTTCCCGCTGCGCCTCCGCAAATTACCTGTGCTACCCTTGATTCACGGAGCAGTAGCTCCGTAAATTGCGTAGGCGCTCCGGCAAAATGCCCGGCGTAAGCGCGCGCAATTTAAATGATCCAGTAGGGGGCGTGGATCATTTAAATTAGGCGCGTTCCCGCGCCGAGCGTAGTGCGCATGCTCCGTCGGGAAACTTTCCGACGTGCATTGCGGTAAATGACGTCGCAAGGACGTAATTTGCTTCAAAGTGAACGTGAATGGCGTCCAGCACCATTCATGATTCACTTATGCAAACAACGTCAATTTCAAATTTCGCGACGCGGGAACGACGGGTATACGTAGCATTGGCTACCCCTGCTAATAGCAGGGGCAGCCTTACGCAAAAGTGCAGCTCGTTTTCTGGGGTCCCACGGCGGCTCTCTCGGCTCCTCCCCGCCTCAGATAATCCCCTCTGGGAACGCTCTCCCAAGGGGGTTACCTTCCGGGCGCGTTCCCGAGTCCTGTATTTGGTGTCCAGCATAGCTACCAACTACAGGACCCGGTCCCTGCGTCATTGGATTTGATTGACAGCAGCCTGAGCCAATGACTGCGCTGCTATTAATCTATCCAATAAAGAGCCGAGAAGACCGGGCAGAGGAAGAGCGCGTTCGTGACATGGAACTTCCAGGGCTCAGGTAAGTAAAACAGGGCGCTGGAGGGCCGCAAATCGTAAGATGTTTTCCTGACTGGCTCCATGGCAGCATACGTGTGGGTTAGCCCCGCCTCCATAACTACCCAATAGGACCCCTCCCCTATAAATCTTAGCTGTGGGCTCTCAGCCTTGTTCCTTTTTTGTCCTCCTCCGTAGGACCATGTGTTTGGTTCTTCTACCCAAAAAAAAAAAAATTTATAACATATACACAACTCATCCTTTGATCAAGCTCGGCCAATGAATTCTCCAATAAGCCTTGTCTGTTAAGCAGGGTATGGAATGCATGGAATAGCGCTGAAGTTATGGAGTCTATTGCGCAAGATTGGTATGCCTAGCGGTGCAGGTAGCCTTCTTTTATCTAAAGACCGGTGTGTGTCCCTGGCCGAATGGATCATGGTGGTGATGGTGAGCAGTATCGTTTTTTTCATGGCAGCAGTGTTTATGTTTGTGCTTTGTTTTTCCTTGTTTGTTTAAAGTCTTTACTTGCCCTGTGAGCGTCTGGTTCCCTTGCGTTTCCAGCCGCCGCTCCCTTTGACTTCCGGGTTCTGTCTGCGTTCTACACAGACAGACCAGGACTGAAAGCGAGGCCTGGCTCACACGCGAGCGAGGCCTGGCTAGCGCATGCGCGAGACTCGACTCGCGCATGCGCACTGGTTACGGCTGACGCGGTCATGGCGTCATACGCTTAGCCCTTAAAGCAGAGAGAGAGACATGTGTACACCGGGGGCGTGCGTCCGTACGGCGGTTCCCGGTGTACTGTCCTGTCCACATCTAGGTAAGTGTTCTGGTGCGGTTTTTGACTAAAAACCTTCCTCATGTTTCTACTTGACATCTTGTCACTTTCCTGTTACAGTGTCTATTCAAGGCTACATGGACATCTCTTTGCCTCTCAGTGGCCAGCCCTCCCTCAACAGGTATGGCTAAGGGGAAAACTATGTTTTCTGCACCTGCTGGGGGGGAAGAGAGTGGAGTATAGGGACATAGTGTGACTATTTGTGTTTCTTTTTCTCTTCATCTCAGCCCTTCTAGGTCTGACCAGCAGCATAATGAGTCCCACGGTCGCAGCGGGTCTTCTAGGTCACATCACCGGCACTCATCCTCCAGACACCATAGTTCATCCAGAACTGGTCATGCTAGTAGAAATACTCCTCATCTCTCCCCCCATGATGAAAGATTGGAAAATTCTTGCTGGGGGTGCAAGGCTTCGTTATCTATTAACAAATCCCTTTGTGATCATTGTTTCTCTAAAGTAGCCAATGAAAGGGGAGGTGCAGATAAACACCTGGAAGCTCTTGTTAAAAGGGTCGTGGATAAATCCCTGCAGGAGAGAGATACTATAATACAGCAGGACTCTCCTATAGACCCAATGATTCCCTTATTGGATCAGGGACATTTACATGAGGTCTTCGCAGCCACTCAGGCCAGCCAGTCGGCTGCTTCTCCTTCAGAAAGTGGTTCAGAATTGGAGGATACAGTAATAGGCTTTGATTATGCCTTAGTCCCTGCCTTAGTGAAAGCTATTAAGGAAGCCTTGAATTTGGAGGATCCAGCTACTTCCCCCCCTAAACAGAGAAAACTCTTTAAACAGCTCAACAAGGAGCGACATTATTTCCCGTTTATTACGGAGATAGGCGCCATTATTTCCAATGAGTGGAGTAAACCTGATAAAAAAGGCTCTATGCAGTCGAAGATTACAAAGTTATATCCCTTCAAACAAGAAGATGTGACCCATCTTGAAGCTGCCCCGTCAGTGGACGCAGCGTTGATGCGTTTGGTGAAGTATGTGACCCTTCCCTTGGAAGACACAGTTTCTTTTAAAGATCCTTTGGAAAGACGGATCGATTCGGACCTAAAGAGAATCTACTTGACAGCAGGGTCCGCTTGTAAACCCATTCTGGCTATAGCAGCTGCCTCAAAAGCCTTAGAAGCCTGGTCTGACAGTGTTAATGATTCCTTGAGAAGCATTTCTGAGGACACAGCTAAGAATTCTCCTATCCAGGAAATTAGGCTAGCGTCCGCTTTCTTGGGGGAGGCCTCTATTGATATTACTCGCCTAGTGGCCAGGGTGATGTTGTCGGCAGTCACTGCCCGCCGTGCTTTGTGGCTCCGTCCATGGTCTGCGGATGCAGCCTCAAAGCAGGCTTGGTGCCGTATTCCCTTTGAGGGCGGGTCCCTCTTTGGCAATAAACTCGATAGTGCCATCTCTCGGGCCACGGGAGGTAAGTCGGGGTTTCTCCCTCAAGACAGGCGTTTACAGAATCAAAAACGCACCTTCTTCAGACCACAGAATACAGATCGCTGGAGGGATGCACGCAACTATAGACCCGGTCGTGAATTCTCTGGACCATCAAGACGGTCTCGTCGGGCCACACTTGGATCTTCAACAGCGTCCCCAGGCTCAGGTTTGTTCCCACGAACCTTCCAGGCACAGAAGAGAAAAAACAAATCCTTTTGGCCTACGTGAACTCTTTATTAATTCAAGACGCAGCTGTCAGTGTACCAAGAACAGAACGAGGCGAAGGCATGTATTCCCCTTTATTTCTAGTGCAGAAAAAGAACGGTACTTGGAGACCAGTAATAGACCTAACTCATCTCAACCGGTTTATTCGGAAAGAAAAATTCAAGATGGAATCTCTGTTAATCATCCAACAGTCGGTCCATCCAGGGGATTGGTTAGTGTCAATAGATTTGAAAGACGCTTATTTTCATGTTCCGGTGGCAATAGGTTTTCAAAAATACCTCCGCTTCTCGGTAGGCGACCAGCACCTACAGTTCACCTGCCTACCCTTTGGCCTCACGACCTCACCCCGGGTGTTCTCCAAGGTCCTGCTAGCTGTCGTAGCCCTTCTGGGGGTGAAAGGAGTTCGTCTTCATCATTATTTAGACGATCTATTGCTACTAGCCCAAGACAGAAATCAACTGATAGAACAGAGAGATCTAGTAATTACCACTCTGCAAGAGTTCGGATGGCTAATAAATATGGAGAAAAGTCATCTAGTCCCATCACAGACCCTAGTGTTTTTGGGTGCCCTCTTCAACACATCAATAGGCACCATCTCATTACCGGAGGAAAAAGTTACCACGATCAGAGGCAGGATCCGCAAAGCTTTCGCTGCTCCTCAGCTATCTGCCCTTCATTGTCTGAAGTTAATCGGTACCATGTCAGCCACCATTCCAATGGTGAAATGGGCCCAGTGGCATACTCATCCATTCCAGAAACGATTTCTCCAACAATGGGTCTCCTCCAGGAAGAGTCAGCGCATCACGATCACAAAATCTATGAGAGGATCTCTTCTATGGTGGCTTCAGGGGAAGAATCTCCGCAACTGCCATTCAATTCGTCCCATCACTTGGGTTACAATAACATCAGATGCCAGCAATCTGGGCTGGGGCGCCCATTGCCTTTCAGAGATAGCTCAAGGCAGATGGAGCACACCCTCTCACGGAATTGTTTCCAACATACTGGAACTACGAGCCGCCTTTCAAGCATTCCTGTCCTTCAGCAATATATTGACAAAATGTTCAGTGATGCTCAGGCTGGACAATACGACCGCAGTGGCCTACATAAGGAAACAGGGTGGAACTCGCAGTTGGACCCTACTTCGAGAAGTAGAACCAATTATGAACTGGGCCCAGAAGAATCTGGCCAACATCTCGGCAGTATACATTCCGGGGATTCAGAATGTTCAAGCGGACTTCTTATCTCGAGTCCAGTTGGACAACAACAAATGGTCCCTACACACAGATGTGTTCAATTGGCTTCTAACCTTGGGAATATCCCCAGAAGTGGATCTATTTGCGTCCCCGCGCAACCACAAGTTGATGAAGTATTATGCGAGGGGCAGGGATCCCCAAGCCTATGGGATAGACGCTCTCACGGATCAATGGAGATTTCAAAAAGCTTACGCCTTTCCACCAGTCCCTGTGATCTTTCGGTTCCTTCACCGGCTCAAATCAGAGAATGCGGAAATCCTCGCAGTGATCCCCTTTTGGCCAAACAGGCCCTGGTTCTCTCTCTTATCGCTCCTCAGCTATCGGGACCCAATCCCTCTCCCCCCCAGACCAGATCTTCTCTCCCAAGGCTCAATATGGCACCCATGTCCAGCTCGTCTGCACCTCAGGGCGTGGTTCTTGAGAGGGGAAGGCTTAAAGCACTAGGTTGTCCAGAAGAAGTCATGTCAACCCTGCTTAACGCCAGGAGAAATAGTACTAACAGAGTGTATGAACGTATTTGGTCAAAATTTTCAGACCACATGTCGTCGAGGTCCAACCCTCCTAGCTCCCCAGAGGTTCAAGATATCCTTAGCTTCCTACAAACGGGCTTGGTCTTACCTTTAGCAGTCAGTTCTCTCCGAGTGCAAGTCTCAGCCATCTCTGCGTTTACAGGGATCTCTTGGGCTAACCATCCCCTGGTTCGCCAGTTCTTCAAAGGTGCCATTCGGCTCAGGCACCAAAGAAAACCGAGGTTTCCCAAATGGGATCTACCTCTTGTTCTGGACTATCTTACCTCGATCAGCTCTAATCCGGATAAACCTCTTTCAGCTAGAGACCTTACTCTCAAAACCATCTTTTTAGTTGCAGTCACTTCAGCTAAGAGGATCTCCGACATAAGAAATCTAGGTTCAAAAGAACCATTCCTGACCTTCTTTCCTGACAGAGCAGTATTAATTCCTATGCTGGGCTCAAATCCTAAAGTGACATCCATTTTTCATGAAAATCAGGAAATTGTCCTGCCCACCTTTGGGTTGTCTGAAGATCAAAGTGTTCATCCCCTTGATGTAGGACGCACATTAAATCTATACCTAGAGATGACAAGATCTTTCAGGCAAACAGACTTTCTTTTCGTCCTTCTCCATGGGAAGAATAGAGGAAAGCGGGCATCAATCAGATCCATCTCAACTTGGATAGTTCAGACCATCCAGAGGGCATATAAAGAAAAGGGCCTGGCTCCTCCAGAGGCAGTAACTGCACATTCAACTAGGAGCATCTCGACTTCTTGGGCAGCCTCACGACATGTCGCACCTGAAGTTATATGCAGAGCGGCTTCGTGGTCTTCAATTAATACCTTTGTCTCTCACTACTGTATTGAACCAGCTGCTTTGTCTTCTTTGAGTTTTGGTTTACAAGTGCTGTCGGTGGACAGTGTTAAATAAATTTATGTTCTCAGCATTTTTGCCCACCCGGGTTTCTTTTTGTGAGTTATTTCCCACACGTATGCTGCCATGGAGCCAGTCAGGAAAAAGGAAAATTTATTACCAAATACTTACCGTAATTTTCCTTTCCTGATAGGCTCCATGGCAGCAGGAGTCCCTCCCAAAATGCGTGGAGTAGGATAGTTACGGAACAAGGCTGAGAGCCCACAGCTAAGATTTATAGGGGAGGGGTCCTATTGGGTAGTTATGGAGGCGGGGCTAACCCACACGTATGCTGCCATGGAGCCTATCAGGAAAGGAAAATTACGGTAAGTATTTGGTAATAAATTTTCCTTTTTTTCACCTAAACCACTTCCATACCAGGCACTTACGCACCTTCCTGCACAAGCCAGTTTTCAGCTTTCAGCGCTGTCGCACTTTGAATGACAATTGCGCGGTCATGCTACACTGTACCCAAACAATTTTTTTATCATTTTGTTCCCACAAATAGAGCTTTCTTTTTGTGCCGCCAAAATAAAAACTTTATTTTTTTTTTTAATTTTCGGTCTTTTTTTAGTTGATCACCTCTGCGATTTTTATTTTTTGCGCAACAACTAAAAAAAGACAGAAAATTTGGAAAAAAATAAAGTTTTTATTTTTTTTCTGTTATTTTTTTGTGAATAACTAAGTTTTCTTCGATTACGGGCACTGATATGGCGGCACTGATGGGCACCGGTGAGGCAACACTGATGGGCACTGGTGAGGTGGCACTGATAGGAGGCGCTGGTATGCGGCACTGATGGGCACTCATAGGCGGCACTGATGGGCACTCATGGGCGGCACTGATGGGCACTCAGGTGGCACTATTGGGCACTCATAGGTGGCACTGGGCACTCATAGGCGACACTGATGGGCACTCATGGGTGGCACTGATGGGTACTTATGGGTGGCACAGATGGGCACTGATAGGTGGGCACTGGGCATATATGAGCACTGATGGACACTGAGGGGTGGCGCTGATGGACACTGAGGGGTGGCACTGATGGACACTGAGGGGTGGCACTGAAGGCATTGCTGGGCATCACTTGTTTATCCCAGTGCCCATGTTGCCAGTCAGTGCCCATTTGTGGGCACTGATTGGCATCTTTCTCTTTTTTTACTGCCACCTTCCCTGGTGGTCCAGTGTGGGCTTCCCTGGTGTCCCCGTGTGGGCATCCGAGGGGGGGCTGTGCTGATAAACAATCAGCGCGAACCCCCCCTGTCAGGAGAGTCGCCCATCGGCTCTCCTCTACTCGCGTCTGTCAGATGCTCTTCCTGTTTACATCGTGATCAGCCATGATTGGACACGGCTGATCATGTGGTAAAGAGCCTCCGTCAGACTGACACCCCGCATCACCGATCACCGCGCGTGCCGGCATGAAATCCTGCAGGACGTCAATAGACGTCCAGTCAGGATTTTACAACCACTTCCCGGACGTCAATTGTCTATTGACCGGGCGGGACCTTGGGTGTTTTTCAGATTTGGCGTTTACAAGACTAAAACCGTTTTTTTTGCTAGAAAATTACTTAAAACCCCCAAACATTATATATATTTTTTCTAACACCCTAGAGAATAAAATGGCGGTCATTGCAATACTTTTTGTCACACCGTATTTGCGCAGCGGTCTTAAAAGCGCACTTTTGGAAAAAATTCACTTTTTTTAATTAAAAAATAAAACAACAATAAATTTGTCCCAATCTTTTTATATATTGTGAAAGATAATGTTACGCCGAGTAAAATGATAACCAACGTGTCACGCTTAAAAATTGCGCCCGCTTGTGGAATGGCGTCAAACTTTTACCCTTAAAGTTTGATCAAAACATAACTAACTTAAATCTACCTCTACCACATTCTAAGCCTAATCTATCTAGCCCTGTAAAGAAAAAAAATCGCTATACTTACCTGCTCTGCAGTTGCTCAAGTTCGGTCCGATGCAGAGCTCTCAGTGGCAGCTTCAGTGTGCAGGAGAGGCAGCTGACAACGGAAGCCCCATAGTAGGTCTATGGGTGACATCACTTTCCAGGCATTTCACAGCAGTTGTCCGTTCTCTCCTGCACACCACAGCCACTGCTGGATACCTGAGCGGCTGCAGAACAGATAAGTATAGCAATGTATTTTTTCTTTATAGGGCTAGATATATGAGAACTGAGAACCGAGCGATCAAACACTGCCGATGGCTCGGTTCTCACAGCTCCCCGGACAGAGAACTGCTGACTGTCAATCAGCAGCTCTCCGCTCTGCACCACCCCCCCCCCCCGTGCTCACTGGAGTGATGTGCCCCTGGAGTGGCAGTCCAGGGGTGCCGTAATTGCACTTGTGTTTCTACCGGCACATTTGCTTTTTGGCACCTTGGTCACGTCACTATATCACACTTTTTAACCACCTGCCTCTAGGGTCAGGACCAGAGGAATTTTTGATTCCTGGCCGGAGGGCCGGCCATTGTACTGCACAATGGTCACCTTTTCACTCTCCCCATCTTCCTTCTCCCCCACTTTCTTTTTTGTTTCCCCTTTGTTTGTCACTTTTATGTATTTTTTTTGTTTGGGGTTCATGTTTGTCACGTTTGATTAGTAGGGTGCGGGTCCTCGGGCCAGCCCTGAACGTCTTGGGAGTGGGTGGACATGGCCTTCTGGCTTAGTTCGCCTGCTCTCATGGGGTCTCCCTTCAGGGGAGCCCCACCTAGTACTGGGAGGGTTCTGTTTTGGCAGACCCTCTAAGGAATGGGGTCTGTGTCGACTTCGGTTGCACAGACCCTGTGAGTACCTCAGTCCCTGTCAGGAGCCTAACGCCCCGGGGGATCAGGGTTGGGTCCTTCTTACGGAGGACCAATTGACGTAAGCACCCATTTGCACTTTATGTTGCACCTCTTTATGTGTGTGCACATTTTCTATGCACCGGGTAGAAGTTTTTTGGGTGTGTTTGCACGCCATGAGCTTTTCAATAGAGCTGAGCTGTCGAGGGGTGGGGACCGGCCGTCTCAGGCTCTCAGCAGCTTGTTGAGAGTCTGAGACGGGTATCAGTCCAGGCACCTGGCGGATCCAGACTTTATTGTCTTGATGATGCGGTGCCTGGACTGATTCCTGTGATGTCAGTAGAGAGCGAACTTCAGTCCATTCTCTGCTAAAAACAAGTCACAGGAGTGCAAAACGAATTGCACTCCTGTGACCCATAGAAGAAGCCCAAGCAAACAAGCTCAGGCTGGACTTATCCTTTAATTTATTTAAATGTATTAATCAGTCACGGAAGTACATAACATATAATATTATTTTAGTTGATTTCTACCAACTTCCACTATTAAAGGAATTCTAGACGGAGGTGGATACTTTTCGACAGGTCTATTTATCATGTGCTTAATATTTTATCCTTTGACAAATTTCAGTGATGAAATGCATGTTAGATACAGTACTCCTATACTGATAGTCATGTTATTAGACTATAATGCCGCGTACACACCATCGTTTTCTGCGATGGAAAAAAACGTCATTTTCAAAAACGTCAATTTAATTGACCGTGTGTGGGCAAAAACGTCGTTTTATGTCTTCTAAAAAACGACAGAAAAAAATTGAAGCATGCTTCAATTTTATGTGTCGTTTTTGGCCGACGTCATTTTCTGTGTTCTAAACATTGACCGTGTGTACGTAAAAACGTCGATTTAAGCCCGCGCATGCTCAGAAGCAAGTTAGGAGACGGCAGCGCTCATTCATGTAAAACGACTGTTCAGAATGGAATCAGCACATTCGTTAAGGTGTTTTTCAGCTTATAGACAAGAAAATAAACCGCATCTTTAACCCCTGCTTTTAACTGCTACCCAGAAATGGACGTTTGTTGCGGCTGATCTTGTTGCATAGTTATGACAAGCTTTTAATTAGTTTCTTTCTTGTTTGATAATGTTTATGTTTGTGTTCTGTTATTTAGTTGTATCTTCCATCTTAAACATTTTAAATATATATATTGGTCCACCTTTTATTTTTTGTTAAAATTTTTCTCACCAATTTGATTAGTAATCTCTATTATTTTTTTATTTAGGAGTGTGTGAAGTGTCTGCAACAACCTAATTTTTTAGTTTACTCACCCACAAGCATGTTTTTTTACCTTGTTAATGTTTTCATTATTTTTTTTGTCATGGGTCTGCCCACTCAATACTGATCTCTCAAATCTACAATAAAGAAACATGTTTAAATTTGGCTGAAAATTAAATTTTTATTTTAGTCTTCATAAAAATTTAGAAAAAAAAAAAGTGGCAAACCAAAAACACAACATAATAAAAACAAAGATGCCAGGGTAGGCAGCACTTTAGAGCATGCTTGTTTTTTTCTGAAAACAAGGGTCCCCGAAGCCACAAATACAGCCTGTGAGTCCACATAAAAATTCCATCAGGGGCACCGTATTATTTCTTCGCCCTTTTCTTCCCAGCAGCCTTCCCTGCAGTCTTCCCTGCAGCCTTCCCGGAAGCCCGAGTCCTTGGGGGCTGGGTTCCTGGAGGAGATGAGGTGGCAGGAGCCATAGCAGCCTCATGAGGTGGAGAAGCAGGAGCAGGTGGAGGAGCAGGAGCAGGTGCAGGAGCAGGAGCAGGAGCAGGAGCAGGAGCAGGAGGAGCAGCAAGGACAGGAGGAGCAATCCGCACAATGTGGGTGTCGTCATCGAGCTGCCCCAGGGATGCCATGGTTATGGCTTCGAACATGAGGAGTTCGCAGCGCACACGCTGGCTCTGCTCCAGATTGTACAGCTTGGCTGCAATGAGCGCTGCGAACCCCTCAACTTCACTGGGTGGCTCTCGGATGGCTGCAGTAGCTTGGCGAAGCAGGCCCTGGGTCTCCTCCTCCATCTGTCGCATACTCCTGAGCCGTTTATTGGGATTGCGGAATGGAGGGATCCGGGAGATGGTATCCCGCCGGCGTGCCTCCTGGGTCCCACTGGGGCCTGCCACCTCCTGGCTCCCAGTGGGCTCTGCCACCTCCTGCCTTGCAGTTGGCCCTGGCTCCTCCTGGCTCCCTGTGGGCCCTGTCTCTTCCTGGCTCACTGTGGGCCCTGGCTGTTCCTGGCTCCCTGTGTGCCCTGGCTGTTCCTGGCTTGGGTCTGCCTGTGTATGAAAAAAAGGAACATATGTTATTTGTGTTTGTCATTAATCACACACATTTTTACAATCATGAGTGATGCAAATTGAATGTCAATATATATTACACACAGGGTCGCCATCCTTAATTATGTGGCCCCTTAAACACCTTCAGACATGGTCCCCCTGGAATTATGTGGGTTGTTGCATGCCTAATTTAGTAAATAAGTGGCCTTTTACCCAAAAATTAGGTTAATCAATTTAGTGTCAACTAGATAGTACTCAAAAAGGGTGTCTTCCATCTGGGACCCCTTGCAGGTGTATTGCGTTACTCCCCCCCTACTGGCCTATCTGAAAATGCCACCCACTCCTTCATCAACATTATTAATTTGCCCATTTTGACCCCATCATGTTTTCCCACTACTGACTATTGATCCTATCCCTAAACTTTACGAGATTCACATAGAATTTAGAACAATAGTAACATACATTTACCATTATTACTATACTTGTCATATACTAACTAAATTCAAACAAAAAACACATACCATTCTCCACGGCTCACAATTGGGGTCCTCCAGGAACTCTTCCTCTTCCTCCGAGCTTGTCTGCTCTTGTCTGCAGGGAAGACTGGAGGATTGGCTGCTGGGAAGCTGGGAGCTACCTCTTGGGGGAAGGGTAGACAGGGATGGCCTGGTCTCTATGTGGTCGTCCAGGAACTGCAGCTGACTGTAGTACCACAGGGTTGGTTTGTAGATGGAGTCAGCTGCAGCCCCAGACCTCATTGAGGCCAGGACTTGGACCCGTTGGGCCCTGTAGGTGCCCCTGATGGAATTGATTTTATTTTTCACAGTGGCTGTTGTGGCGTTGGGGACCCTTGTTTTCACAAAAACAAGCATGCTCTGTCTAGCTTTCTCCCTGGCATCTTTGTTTTTATTTAGTGTGCTTTTGGTTTGCCACAGAACTGGATGTTCTTTCCATTTTTGGATGAAGTCTGTGAGGAAGTCCGCATCCTTGAAGGCATCCATTCTTTCTGCACATGAAACAGAAGCCAAAACATAATGTAATTAAAGGCACTAGCTTACTTCCCCTAACTAGCCCACAAACTCATTCCCTATTCACTATAATAAAGTCGGAATTAAAAACTTACGTCTCGTCGTTATTAGGAAAGATCGGGAATTACGACTTCTTCCACAGACTATGCAGGCCGTTTCCAAACACGTCCCATCCCTTTTACACTACGCACGCGTGACGCTCCGCACGACACCCCGCCCCTGACGTTCGGTATCGTCCTTTCCACGCCCCTTCTCTGTCGTTTGGTGAGGGAGAAAAGATGGACAACATGGAGGTGTATTCCAGCTCAAGCCAGGAGGCAGGCCAGGCCCAACCACGCCGCAGATTCCGCTGCAGAGCCTCCAACATGTCATTTAATGAAATGGTGGAGATGGTCACCATATTGAGGAGGGAGGACTATGATGCCAAGCATGGCCCCTACATGCATCCCAATAAAGTAAAAGCACAAATTATGGAGAAGGTCATCCGTAGGCTCCAGCGGAAGTTTGGTAAAACCAGGAGCAGAGAGCACCTGCGCAAAAGGTGGTCGGATTTGAAAAAAAGGGAACCCCACCAACTTTACCGAATTAATAAGGTGATTCGAAGAAGAAGTAAGTTTTTTCCATGTGTATTTAATTATTTTTGTGTGTTCTTTGTGCCCTTTTTTTTTTGTGCCAGGTTGACCATAAAATGAATATTATGAATGTGGACGCATGATGCAGTCGTCGTAGTCGTCGTTCATTCGGTGACTTTCAATAATCCAAGACCATATTAACGAGAAATGGCATCATGCCTAGTTGGCATGTGCAAAGGGGAGTTGAAGCACTGTATCTGATCAAAAATCGTAAATTGAGGAATTGTGGGCGAATGAACGACGACTCCTATGACCAATTAGTCGACACAAATATGAAAGTTGTGACATTTTTGGGGCTTAAAAAAAAGGTGTATTCAATCCTGGAATAGATGGAAATGTGTTTCAGCTTATTTTAGAAGAAACGTAAATACCTTGAGATTCACAAAAAGGAGCGTTTGCTACTCCTTTTTTTATTGAACATGTGTACTCAGTAGCACAATTGTTTGTCACAATCACAACCTATGTTGGGTCACACACAGGGGTGAGCAGATCCAGGGGAGACTTGTTTAGCTTACATATCTAAACGTAAAAATTGTGTTAACTGATTTGAGATTACTTTGTGAATGGATTAAATATTGGTCTATTTTATTGATAATTGTTTAAAAATCAACAATAGTGACCTTTTGTTTAGCATTTTTTAATTTTTGGGTGTCATTTCAGGCCGCTCGTAATGGTTGAACCTCATGTTTTCCCTTTCTTCAATCTTGTAGGGCACAATGAAGCACAAAGGCAGGAGGCACAAGCCAATCAAGCCACACCCCCGAGGGATGTAGAGGAAGAGGAACCTGCCTCAACATCCGGTAAAGTAACATCTACCACATTTTCTGTGAATATAGATATAGGCATACAATCTTTTAACACATGTTTTGGTTCCACATTTCAGGAGGAAATCGGGCTGGTCAGGGACTGGACACGTATAGTGCCCAGCTCCTCATCGGCGAGGTTCTCACCTGCAGGGCCCAAGTTGAGGACATACGTCTGGCCTGCCGTGAAATACGCCACAAAGCCAAGACGCTGGAACGGCAGCTAAAAAATTTTATTAATGTTTTGGGGAGGGTTTAATTTTTGGTGTATTTTCTTTTTTCCTTGAATTTAAAAAAAAAAAAAAAAAAAAAAAAAATTATATTTTCTAATAATCAAAAAAGACCAAAAAAATAAAGAAAATATATTATATTTTGAAATAATCAAAAAAGACCAAAAAAAAAAAAAAATAATTTATATTTTGAAATAATCAAAAAAGACCAAAAAAAAAAAAAAAAAAATTATATTTTGTAATAATCAAAAAAGACCAAAAAAATTAAGAAAATATATTATATTTTTAAATCATCAAAAAAGACCAAAAAAAAAAAAAAATAATTTATATTTTGAAATAATCAAAAAAGACCAAAAAAAAAAAAAAAAAAATTTTATTTTGTAATAATCAAAAAAGACCAAAAAAATTAAGAAAATATATTATATTTTTAAATCATCAAAAAAGACCAAAAAAAAAAATAAAATGATTTGTTGTACTAATCAAAACTAAAAAAGTAACAAATAAATAACATTTTGGACTCCAAACAATTTGTGTGTAGTTATTGGTATCAATGCAGACTCATTCAATTAATCAGGCATATTTGTAGAGTTATTAAGATTTAACACTCATGGGAATTTATTACATCCCAAACACATGGCTGGATGAGAACCTACGAAAAAGAAACATTACCCCCCAAAACTTACAAATAACTAAAATCAAACAAATAAACACTGTTTCATCAAACAAAAAGTAAATTTATTTTTTTAAACAAGATCAGGCATTGCAATGGCCCCCCTCCCCATAAAATAGTCCACATAGGATTGACGCACTGCACGTGCGGTTTGGGGGGCCAAGCCTCTATGGCTAGCCTGATGTCCCGGCTCCGGAGCCACAAGATCAGCCTCATCAGGCAATACCGTCAGGTACGTTTGAGAATTTCTTTTCAAAAAATTGTGCAAAATGCAACAAGATAGTATAATATAATTCCACTTGTATTCCGCCATGTTTATTGCTGTTAAAAACAATCTGAATCGGCTGGCCATGATTCCAAAGGCATTCTCTACCACACGTCTTGCCCTGGCCAGCCGATAATTAAAAACCCTCCTCTCATGGGTGAGGGTGCGTACGGGAAATGGCCTCATGAGGTGGGGACCCAAACCAAAAGCCTCATCTGCTACAAACACGAAGGGCAGACCCTCTTCGTTCTCCTCCGCAGGTGGCAATCCTAGGTCCTCCAACCGAAGCCGTTGTGCGAACTCCGTCTCCGCAAAGACACCGCCGTCCGACATCCGGCCATTTTTCCCAACATCCACGTACAAAAACTCGTAATTTGCTGAGACCACCGCCATCAAAACAACGCTGTGGAATCCCTTATAATTGAAGAAATGGGATCCACTATGGGGTGGGGGCACAATGCGGATGTGCTTGCCATCAATGGCTCCTCCACAGTTCGGAAAGTTCCAACGCTGGGAGAAGTCCGCTGCCACAGTCTGCCATTCCTGTGGCGTGGTGGGGAACTGGATAGAAAGAAAAAATAAAAAACATTAGAACAAAGATTTTAAACAGAATATAGCTAAAATTACAAGGGATCCCACCAACAATTCAACAAAAAAGGTTAGTATTAAAAAAAAAAATGTGAACAATTAAGCATATTAATCACCCCCCTCTGATGTTTAAAAAATATATTTAGGGGGAGTGGGGCTCAAGATGAGATGAGAAACAACCCCCCAAAAAATATCTAAATAAGAAAAATAATTATTAGTATGTATTTCAAAAATCTAGGGGGGGGGGTTTGGACAATGGAGGCCACAAATAAACGGGGATATAGGGACACACAAAATGCAGCACTACAATGGAGGCCACAAATAAACGGGGATATAGGGACACACAAAATGCAGCACTACAATGGAGGCCACAAATAAACGGGGATATAGGGACACACAAAATGCAGCACTACAATGGAGGCCACAAATAAACGGGGATATAGGGACACACAAAATGCAGCACTACAATGGAGGCCACAAATAAACGGGGATATAGGGACACACAAAATGCAGCACTACAATGGAGGCCACAAATAAACGGGGATATAGGGACACACAAAATGCAGCACTACAATGGAGGCCACAAATAAACGGGAAGATAGGGACTATGCTAGGTGGGTTTGCCCACAACATAGAATGATGGACAGGTTGGCTAAATTAAATAAACATGTAGGGCTTTACTAATTGTGTAGAACAGCATACATAGAGACAAAGTGAGCATTCTGAGCATATTAGAAAATTATTACTTTTTTTTTTTTTTTTTTGGGAATTAGTTTGACCATTGAAAGAACACCACTTACCTTAACATAGTCCTCCTGAAGAACCTGAATGATGGCCGAACAGGTCTCAGGGATTATGAGGCCCAGAGCCTGGGGGGAGATGCCCGTCGAGAACTTCAAGTCCTGCAGACTTCTCCCTGTTGCAAGGTAGCGCAACGTAGCAACTAGCCTCTGCTCAGCAGTGATGGCTTCCCGCATAACGGTGTCCTGCCTGGTGATATATGGCGACACCAAAGCCAAAAGCTGCTGAAATACGGGGTCAGACATCCTAAGAAAATTCCTGAAATCATCAGGGTTATTTTCTCGGATCTCCCGCAGCAGAGGCATATGAGAGAACTGGTCCCTGCGTAGCAACCAGTTCTTGGTCCACAACCTCCTCCTCACCCTGTTCATGGACCGTCGCTGGGATGCAGCACACATCCTAACAACAAGCACAGCACGATCTCGGCGACGAGTTCGTACCCGCAACATGGCTAGAAAACGGTCGTCAAATCAGATCAGACTAAAAATTACGCCCTGAAGTAAAGAATGGCCTTTGAAGAACGACCTGCTAAACAGCACCGTGCACACCAAACGTAATGCCTAAACAAATACGTCCTTAGTACAAGCACTGTATCACAGATCCGACAACAAATAGACAAACTGTACGACAGAAAACGAAATTTAAAGCACAGTCACTGAAAATCACGAATCGTATCTCACCAAACTTTTACTAACACGCAGCAACACGATATCAGCAAAAGAGGCCGTCTTCCGCATGGAAACGACCCTTTATAGTGACGTAGTGCGTGATTGACGGAACTGCGCTGTGCTAGAGCGTTGTGAAAAAGCGATGGTGTGTATGCTACGTCGTTGTTCAAATTGAAGTTTGAAAAATGACGTTTTTTTAAAGCACATAAAGCGTCGCATTTTTCCATCGCAGAAAACGATGGTGTGTACGCGGCATTAGGCACAAGGGCTTGCACTGCTTTATGAAAAACCTTGCTTGTGGTTGAGTGGGTTGAGCGAGGTAAATCCCTTTGCTATGCATTTGAACACGCTTCCAAGGAACTTCTCTTGGACTCTGACTTTTGTACTTAAAAATACTTCAAGACACAACTTCTATCCCCTATAAATATGTTATGCTTCAGTATTTTCCCACCCAACTTCTTGTTGAAGAACAGAGCAGGAAGTCACATGGTACATCATGGAATGTCAGTGTGATGAGCCATTCAGGCCAAGGCAACAAATTAAACACAGTATCAGGAATGTTTAACTGACGTTTGTCTATATTGCTTTGCTGCATTTTGGATCTCTCCAATAGATGTCTCACTAAAGACCTTTTTTTAAAAAGTGAACAAAACCTACCAAATGGCAGCTTATAGAACTGGCTATTAGTTTCTTTTAAGTCGAGTACAGAATTTATTATGAGCATATAGATACCTTTAGAAGTAAATATAATAACTAGGTCTCTCTCTAACCAAATTAAACATACGTTTACAAACTGTACAAGGTAACAAATAGTGTTTTCAAGATGTGGCCCTCAAAGACTAATGGTGCCCATAAACTAGACAAAAAATCTTTGAAAATCTGTCATTTGGACAATTTGTTTGTTTTTTATCCAGTTAATGGGCACAAATCTAAAATCAGTTGTGACGTTTTTGAGCCAAATAATTTAAGGAAAAGTTTGGAAAACTTCTGCTAAAGGAAAGTAATTTTGAAAGGTTAATGTGTTTCTTTCCCGTTAAAAATGTAACTGTTGGTACTGCACAAATGTGAACCAGAATCAAAAAAACAAACAAAAAATCAATTAATTTATGTCCAATGAATGATTTGTTTTGAAAAATTCAGTCATTACATGATGGCAATATCATCTGCTCTCATGACCGTGTGTTCGTTTTTCCACTGGTGCATGGCTACCATTAGAGAGTCAATCTAGGGTCCAGTGTAGATCCAGCTGAAGTCACCCCCCCATCAGATCATAACTTTCTTCAAATACAGATGTATCACCCCTGCTGTGGGCTAGCTAAATTTTGTAAAATGCTGTAGCTCTGCTATATCTACCTAAGTTGCAATTCATATTTCCTGACAGACTCCATGGCAGCCTACGTGTGGGTTAATCCCGCCTCTCATACCTCATAGGACCCTACTCCCATAAAGCTTTGCTTCTCCCAGTAGACTGTGTTCCTTTTTTGTCCTCCTCCTAGGACCAAAGTAGTTTGTTACTTCAGAAAAAGATATCCCCTGATCCATAGTCCTTGTTTTATTACACATGGAGTGTTTTTTGTATGGCTCTAATGTCCAACAAGTCTCAACTATTAGTGGGACGGACGTTTTTTTCCCTTGTGAAAGCTTACTAACCTGCCACTGGCAGGTAAGCAGTTATCTGACTATATATCCTGGCTATTAGCAGGTGGTCATATCTACTGGCCCAGATCTTGCAGAGCGTGCAGCGGTGGCTATTGTATCCAGGATGGATTATGGGGTCTCCACTGGTGGTAATGTATGAAATCCTTTACTTACTGTTATGGCAGCCAGTTTATGTTTGTTGTCTGTCTGCTCATGGCCGCTGGAACGCATTGCGTTTCAGCCTCGCCGCTTTCTGAGGGTCTGCGCATGCGCAGGCCTCGTTTGCGAACGAGGCTTGGTTGCGCGTGCGCCTTCCTGTTTCAGTCAGCCGCGATCGCGCATGCGCGCGAGGTCTAAAGGGTGACGCTGGTTCACCGCACAGGCGCACGGCTATGCGCGGTGACGTCATCGACAGGGGCGGCAAGTTTAAATAGCTGTCAGGTACAGCTAATCAGTGGCACATCCTGACGGTCTGATTTGAAGTGTGGGTGTCTCTGGTCTAGGTAAGAGGCTGTACTAGTGACTGCCTTATGTCTCCTTAAGTGTTATTTATTTCTGTTTGCCTGATGCACTGTTATCATTGGTTTTTCCTTAGTACTGTTTGTATCCTCACTGCCATGGATGTGTCACCGCCCCCCTGTGGCCAAACCTTACGCTGCAGGTAGGATGGAATTATTTTCCCTCTGCCTGTTTTCTATGGGGTTTTGGTTTAAAAAAAAAAATGTATTTTGTCTTTTTTGTTTCCAGTCCCTCTAGGTCTACTTCTCAAATTATAGCACGTGAAGATAATAATGAAGTTCAATCACAAAAACATCATTCAAGTTCTAGAAGCTCTAGATCTTCATCTAAGCCAGTGTTTCTCAATTCCAGTCCTCAGGCCCCCCCAACAGGTCAGGTTTTCAGGATTTCCATTATTTTGCACAGGTGATTTGATCAGTTTCACTGATCAGTTTCACTACCACAGCCTTTTCATCTGAGGGAAATCCTGAAAACCTGACCTGTTGGGGGGGCCTGAGGACTGGAATTGAGAAACACTGATCTAAGCATTATAGAGAAGGTTCTAGATCCTCGTCTGGTCACCACTCTCACCGCCACTCCAGTCACTCTGGAAGGAATTCCTGTTGGGGATGTAGAGCTCAGGTCCCAAAAGGAAAATCCCTCTGTGAGCCGTGTTATTCCCGTGCTGTAAGGGAAAGAGGGGGTGAAGACCAGCAGGTAGAAGCCCTGGTCAGAAGAGTGGTCCAAGAATCCTTGAACGGCCCTATGTCCGCCCAAGCGGTTATTACTCCTGTTGAACCATCCCCAGTTCTGGTGCAGGATGATCCTGAAGTTGCAGGGCCCTCTGGAGTTAACCGCTCTCCAAGTGTCTCTTCAGAAAGTGAAATGGAAAATGTCAATTATGCTGCAGGTTTTGATTTTTCCCTGGTTCCAACATTGGTAAAAGCAGTCAAGGACGCTTTAAAATGGGAGGATCCAGTAGAAGCACCTTCCAAGCAAAGGAAGTTCTTCAGCCAGCTTAAAAAAGACCGCCCTAATTTTCCCCTCCTCGGTGAGCTTGGAGATGTAATTATGGAGGAATGGTCTGGTACAGACAAGAAAAATTCTTTACTATCCAAGATAGCGAAACTGTACCCATTCAAAAGCGAAGAGGTGAGACATCTAGAGTCAGCTCCTCTAGTTGATGCGGCCTTGATGAGGCTGGTGAAGCATGTTACTCTCCCTTTGGAAGACACCGTTTCCTTTAAAGATGGTCTGGAGAGGAAAATAGACACTGATTTAAAACAAATTTATATTACAGCGGGCATGGCCAGTAAGCCAGCCTTAGCTCTTGCAGCCCTGTCAAAAGCAATGGAGGCCTGGACGGGTGAAATGGACTCCGTGTTGTCTTGTGTCTCTGAAGACATTGCGAGAAGCATTCCGGTCCAAGAACTAAAGATGGCTTCAGTCTTCTTGGGGGAGGCTTCCCTTGATCTTATACGTCTAGTGTCTCGGGTCATGCTCTCCTCCGTGACGGCCAAGCGTGCCCTGTGGCTACGCCCTTGGGTGGCTGACCCTTGGGTGGCTGACCCTGCCTCTAAACAGGCATGGTGCAAGATACCCTTCTTGGGTTCTTCCCTGTTTGGGAACAAACTAGATGACGCCATCACCCGAGCCACAGGGGGTAAGTCAGGGTTCCTTCCCCAGGATCGTCGTCCGTATGGACAGAAAAAATTCTTTCCCAGGCAGGATCAAGATCGGGCAAGGGAGGCCCGTCGGTACAGACCTGGACGTGATTTCAGGAGGAATTGGAGAAGAAATCAACCCTCTGGTCAGAAGCCGGCAAAAAGCCCTTCTTCTAGTGGACGTGACGCCCCTAAGTCCTTTTGATATAGAGCCGGCCCAGACGGAAAGAGTCGGGGCTCGTCTCTTTCAGTTCAAGCATGTCTGGGCAGCCTCAATAAAAGATTTCTGGTCAGTAAAGACGGTATCTACAGGCCATTCCTGGACTTTTACAGAAGTCATTCACACAACAATGCCATGCTCAGAAGAAAAAAGACAAGTCCTCCTGTCATACACGAGCTCCCTTGTGGCTCAAGGTGCCGCTATACATGTCCCAACGGCCGAGAGGTTCCAGGGGATGTATTTACCCCTTTTCCTGGTCCAAAAAAAAAGTCAGGTTCCTGGAGACCAGTGATAGACCTGACACATCTGAACACCTTTATCAAGAAAGAAAAGTTCAAAATGGAATCGCTGCTTACGATCCGTCAAGCAGTTCAACCAGGCGACTGGCTTGTGGCCATAGACCTGAAAGATGCTTACTTTCATGTGCCCATAGCAATGGAATTTCAGAAGTATCTGCGGTTTGCAGTAGGCAGTATTCACCTCCAATTCGTTTGTCTCCCGTTCGGACTCACAACATCACCACGGGTATTCTCAAAACTCTTACTGGCTGTTGTGGCCCTGATCAGAACCAGAGGCGTTCGTCTACACCACTACCTAGACGACCTACTGCTGCTATCGCAAAACAAGGAGCAAATATTGATGCACCGGGATCTGGTCATATCGATTCTGACCGAGTTTGGCTGGCTACTGAACAAGGAGAAGAGTCACCTAGTACCGACACAATCACTGATATTTCTCGGGGCCCAATTCAATACATCTCTAAGTACCATCTCTTTGCCCCTGGAGAAAATCCCAGTTGTTCGCGACAGGATCCGTTGCGCTCTAGAGTCTCCTTTCCTGAAAGCCTCACAATGCCTCAACATTATAGGCACCATGGTCTCCACAACTCCGATGGTGAGATGGGCACAGTGGAAGATGCGGCCCTTCCAGAAGGGGAAGGGCCGAGATCACAAGACCAATTGATTCGGATAACGTCATACATGCGGGAAAGTCTTTCTTGGTGGCTACTATGGAAAAATCTCCTCAATTGCCATTCCCTAGCTCCTGTGTCTTGGATCACGATCACGTCAGATGCCAGCAACACAGGTTGGGGGGCTCTCTGCCTGAAGGAAGTAGCCCAAGGGAAGTGTGACTTTCCGTCCCAGAAAATCGTTTCCAATGTGCTGGAACTTCGCGCAGCCTTCTGTTCCCTACAAGCTTTTCTTCACCTGATAAAGGGATCTTCAGTCCTCCTAAGGATGGACAATACGTCAGCAGTCTCGTACATCAAGAGACAGGGTGGAACTTGCAGTCTATCTCTGCTGAAGGAGGTGAATCCAATTATGTCTTGGGCGCAGACACACTTGAAGGATTTGACAGCTGTATATCTCCCCGGATCTCAGAATCTACAGGCGGATTTCCTGTCGAGGACATCCCTCGACAACAACGAGTGGTCTCTCCACAGCGAGATTTTCAGTTGGATCCTGTCACTGGATTTTTCACCAGAAGTGGATCTGTTTGCATCCCCATGCAATTTCAAGCTGGAGAAGTATTACACCAGATGTCGCTGTCCCCAGGCCTTCGGGGTGGATGCTCTAACGGATCAGTGGAGGTTTCGCAGAGCCTATGCCTTCCCTCCAATTCCAGTCATCCTCAAGTTTCTATCGAGACTCAGGTGGGAGGAAGTCGAGATAGTGGCAATAGTCCCATACTGGCCCAACAGGCCGTGGTTCCCATTGCTGTTTCAGTTGAGCTTCCGGGATCCAGTTCCTCTTCCATCCAGATCAGATCTCCTGCTACAAGGATCGACTCCTCATCCATGTCCAACCCATCTACATCTGATGGCCTGGTTCTTGAAAGGGGAAGGTTGGAAGCGTTAGGTTGTCCAAGCGGAGCCATCTCCACCCTATTGAACGCTAGAAGACCAAGTACTAACAGAATCTACCAAAGGATATGGTCAAAATTCTCTGACTATACCACTTTTATGGACGGTTCTCCTAGTAATCCCAGAATTCAGGACATTCTGGGTTTTCTTCAGACGGGTCTTGAGCTACCTCTATCTGTGAGCTCACTAAGAGTCCAAGTCTCGGCTATCTCCGCATTCACCGGGATATCCTGGGCCACTCACACTCTAGTCAGACAGTTTTTCAGAGGAGCTATCCGACTGAGACCTCTAAGAAAGCCAAGATTCTCCAAATGGGATCTTCCGCTAGTTCTGGATTTTTTCTCAAACATGCAAAATTCAGACCAACAATCAATCAAAGATCTTTCTCTCAAGGTGGTCTTTCTCGTGGCCATGACTTCAGCTAAAAGGGTTTCAGAAATTGGCTCATTAGGGTGTAAGGAACCTTTCCTTACGTTCTTCCCGGATCGTGTGGTCTTGATCCCCATGCTAGGTCACAAACCTAAAGTTACATCAGTCTTCCATGAGAACCAAGAGATCGTCCTTCCCATCTTTCGTTCTTCTGAGGACTCTTAAATTCATCCTTTGGATGTTGGGAGTGTATTAAAACAGTATCTGGAAGCTACAGCATCTTTTCGGCAATCCGATCATCTATTTGTGTCCTTTCACGGAAAGAACAAGGGAATGCGTGCTTCCCCGAGAACTATTGCAGCGTGGATTGTACAGGCAATCCAAGGGGCTTATAAAGCGAAGGGTTTGGCTCCACCGGAAGCGGTAACCGCCCATTCTACTCGGGGTATGGCTACGTCGTGGGCGGCTGCCCGACACGTTTCTCCGGAAGTAATCTGCAGAGCGGCCTCTTGGTCATCACTGAATACATTTATGACGCACTACTGCGTAGAACCGGCTTCTTTATCGTCGGTTAACTTTGGTTTACATGTTCTATCTGTTGACAATGTCAATTAAAACTTTTTCTTTAACCAGCAATTTGCCCACCCGGGTGTGTATGGCTAGTTATTTCCCACACGTAGGCTGCCATGGAGTCTGTCAGGAAAAAGGAAAATTTATATGAAATACTTACCGTAATTTTCCTTTCCTGATGGACTCCATGGCAGCAGGAGTTCCCTCCCCTTTGCTGGAGTAGGCTAAATTACGGAACACAGTCTACTGGGAGAAGCAAAGCTTTATGGGAGTAGGGTCCTATGAGGTATGAGAGGCGGGATTAACCCACACGTAGGCTGCCATGGAGTCCATCAGGAAAGGAAAATTACGGTAAGTATTTCATATAAATTTTCCTTTTTCAGGTCTGTTCGGGCTTTCCCTAAGCCTGGTGGTTGATTAATATTTTATCCTTTGACAAATTTCAGTGATGAAATGCATGTTAGATACTCCTATACTGATAGTATTTTTAGCTAGAGTCATGTTATTAGGCTGCATTCACACCTTAGTGTGGCGTTTTGTACCGCGATTTGTCGCGACAAATTGCGGCGTTTTGTACCGCAATTTGCCGTGACAAAACGCGTTGTTTTTTAACCTTGTTTTCGCTGGAGGGGTGATTTACACATTGTCGGCTATGCCGAAGGCCGAAGACACCTAAAAAAAAAAAGGGTCATGGACTTGTTTTGAGCTTCAGGCGTACGGCGTTTCGGCGTTCGGCGTGGAGATGTGAACCATCTCCATAGAGAACAATGTTAAATCACCCCTCCAGCGTATTTTAGGCTGCAATAGCGTCAGGCTTCAGGCGTTAAAACGCTTAGGTGTGAATGGAGCCTTAGACTATAAGGCACAAGGACTTGCACTGCTTTATGAAAAACCTTGCTTGTGGTTGAGTGGGTTGAGCGAGGTAAATCCCTTTGCTATGCATTTGAACACGCTTCCAAGGAACTTCTCTTGGACTCTGACTTCTGTACTTAAAAATACTTCAAGACACAACTTCTATCCCCTATAAATATGTTATGCTCCAGTATTTTCCCACCCAACTTCTTGTTGAAGAACAGAGCAGGAAGTCACATGGTACATCATGGAATGTCAGTGTGATGAGCCATTCAGGCCAAGGCAACAAATTAATCACAGTATCAGGAATATTTAACTGACGTTTGTCTTTATTGCTTTGCTGCATTTTGGATCTCTCCAATAGATGTCTCACTAAAGACCTTTTCGAGTACAGAATTTATTATGAGCATATAGATACCTTTAGAAGTAAATATAATAACTAGGTCTCTCTCTAACCAAATTAAACATAAGTTTACAAACTGTACAAGGTAACAAATAGTGTTTTCAAAATGTGGCCCTCAAAGACTAATGGTGCCCATAAACTAGACAAAAAATCTTTGAAAATCTGTCATTTGGACAATTTGTTTGTTTTTTATCCAGTTAATGGGCACAAATCGAAAATCAGTTGTGACGTTTTTGAGCCAAATAATTTAAGGAAACGTTTGGAAAACTTCTGCTGAAGGAAAGTAATCTTGAAAGGTTAATGTGTTTCTTTCCCGTTAAAAATGTAACTGTTGGTACTGCACAAATGTGAACCAGAAGCAAAAAACAAACGAAAAATCAATTAATTTATGTCTAATGAATGATTTGTTTTTCAAAATTCAGTCATTACATGATGGCAATATCATCTGCTCTCATGACCGTGTGTTCGTTTTTCGACTGGTGCATGGCTACCATTAGAGAGTCAATCTAGGGTCCAGTGTAGATCCAGCTGAAGTCACCCCCCATCAGATCATAACTTTCTTCAAATACAGATATATCACCCCTGCTGTGGGCTAGCTAAATTTTGTAAAATGCTGTAGCTCTGCTATATCTACCTAAGTTGCAATTCATATTTCAGGTCTGTTCGGGCTTTCCCTAAGCCTGGTGGTTGATTGCTCCTGCCTGCTGCTGGAAGAATGTTCCAGCAATTGTGTGGGAGGATCAGTCCCTGGTTTATAAATTATTATCTTATCTTAGCCAATTTGAATCACTTAAATGGGCTCCCCCACGTGTGACAAATGCCCCAAAGAAGTTTTAGAACAATTTTTTGGATTGGAACATGATGCATCTTTTCACTCTGTGTTTTGGCACATTTACTGTGCGGCAAAACAAGCGTCTGCTCCCTGCATTTGGGGTGCCATTAACAATTAGAGGCAGCACTAGCACGTTTACAGCGAGTTTCTGAAACTGGCAGCAAAATGCACATTTTCTCTGCACTTTGTTATGAGTTCAAGAAATGCCAAGTGTGAATGGAGCCTAAAACAGTATTACTGTATGGTAAATAGTAGTGGGGCAAATGTTTAAGCTTTTAACACCTTTTTTTTAAAGGAAAATGTATCATGTCTGCAAAGTTTATCCAAAGATAAATATGTATGTATGTTTATTGCATTGCTTAGCAACAGATTTTTTACCTAAAAGCAGAAAAGGAAGTTTCAAAATGCAAAAAGAGACAAAACCACAGCACTTGCATGATATTTTAACCACAAGATTCTCTGCTTCGGTAATATGTGGTTTATGACAATATCGTGATTCACACTTCACTTACTAGCCTAATTGATTTTTACTAACTGTCTGACTGTACAGCTTACATTATTATAATATATTTTTCTATACTAGGTATACATATATATATATATATATATATATATATATATATATTAGGGTTGTCCCGATACTAGTATCGGTATCGGGACCGATACTGAGCATTTGCGCGAGTACTTGTACTCGCGCAAATGCTCCCGATGCTTCACTGATACTTTATTTTTTTTCCTCTGAGTGGGGGCAGAGAGGGGGCGGGGAGCGGTCGGAGAGGAGACCGAGAGGAGACTGAGGGGGCAGAGAGGAAGGCGGAGAGGAAGGCGGAGAGGAGGCGGAGAGGAAGGCGGAGAGGAGGCAGAGAGGAAGGCGGAGAGGAGGCGGAGAGGAGGCGGAGAGGAAGGCGGAGAGGAGGCGGAGAGCAGAGCAGTCCTCGGGTATGTAAAACATGCCACTGGAGGAGAGCTGCTGCCGCCGTCTAGTTGTTCCGCGCTTAGGGAAAATAACATCTTTCATTTGAATAGCTGTGTGTTCCCCGCCGCGCGTCATTATATATAGCCCCTCCCCCTTGTCTGGACACTTTTGTAGACAGATCACCCGTCCCAGGATTGGACGGGTGATCTGTCTATCAAAGTGCCCCGACAAGGGGGAGGGGCTATATATGATGACGCGCGGCGGGGAACACGCAGCTATTCAAATGAAAGCTGTTATGTTCCCCGAGTGCCGAACAACTAGATGGCGGGGGGAGACCTACACAAAGCTGAATTTGGGAGACACAAGGCTGCATTTGGGGGGAGACACAAGGCTGCATTTGGGGGAGACACAAGGCTGCTTTTGGGGGGAGATACAAGGCTGCATTTGGGGGGGGACACAAGGCTGCATTTTGGGGACACATGGCTGCATTTAAAAAAAAAGTATCGTAATCGTCAGGGCAGGACTTAGGGTGGTGGGGGCCCCTGGGCTTGAGTGCCCCTGGGCTTGAGTGTTGAAGGGGCCCCCTGGAGCCAAGAATTGGGGGGGATCGAAGATGTTGAGCGAGGGGGGGATCATAGTTGTTGAGCGGGGGGGTGCGCATTAAAGTTGTTGAGGGGGGGCAAATTGAAGTTGTTGAGGGGGGGCGCATTAAAGTTGTTGAGCAGGGGGGGTGCGCATTAAAGTTGTTGAGTGGGGGGGTGCCTCCCACCTGTGCACGGAATGTGTCGGCTCTCTTCCCTTCAGCGGACATCCACACACCGCTCTGGTTCCTCCTGGGGGGGGGTTGGCAGTTGTTGAGCGGGGGGGAGTGCCTCTCACCTGTGCCGACAGCCGGGCCACAGACTGTCACTAGCCCGGCTGTCGGCTTTCTTTCCTTCAGCAGCCACAGTCCTCCACACACCGCTCCGGTTCCTCCTGCTTCCGTGCTGCCTCCTCTTGCAGTGCGGAAAATTAACCCTTTCGTGGGACTGCGGGAAGAAGCTGTCTGTGCGGGAAAGTCCCGCAGAATCCGTGCATGTTGGGAGGTATGCGCAGGGCCGCCATCAGGAATTTTGGGGCCCCTTACACAGCTTAAGGCATGGGCCCCCTGGAGCAGAAAACCGGGGGGGGGGCCGCCTGAAATTGAGAAGTGGGGGGGAGCCTTTACAAAAAAAAATAAGAAATAAAGAAAAAAATATATATATATAAAAAAAGGGGGGTAGCCATCCGGGGCCCTGGGGACCTCTGGGCCCTTTAATAAAAAGAAAAAAGAAACCTCTGGGCCCTTTGATAAAAAAAATTAAACATTTATAAAAAATACATAAAAAAAGGGAGGTTGCCATCCGGGGCCCTGGGGACCTCTGGGCCTTTTAATAAAAAATAAAAAAATATAAACAAAAATAAAAAAATAAACATTTATAAAATAAAATAAAAAAGGGGGGGTTGCGACATGGGGTCCTGGGGACCCCTGAGCCCTTTAATTAAAAAAAATATATATATAAAAAAAATGTAATTTTTTTAATAAAATAAATAAATAAAAGGGGGGTTGCCATCCAGGGGCCCTGGAGACCTCTGGGCCCTTTAATAATAATAATAATAATAATATATATATATATATATATATATATATACACATATATATATATATATATATATATATATATATATATAAACTTTTTTTTAAATAAAAAAAGGGGGTTGCCATCCGGGGCCCCCTATTGGGCAGGGCCCATGGGCTTGAGCCCAGTTAAGCCCAATGGTAAGTCCGGCCCTGGTAATCGGTATCGGCGAGTACATGAAAAAAAGTATCGGTACTTGTACTCGGTCCTAAAAAAGTGGTATCGGGACATCCCTAATATATATATATATATTATGTGACGCTATGCGAGGTGCGATACATGATCATAGGTACATTTCACCTCGCATACGTTCTATCATGAGAGACTAAACCGGAATCCATTCCGAGTTTTACAGCCTCTGGGCCTGGCTAGGGTTCCGGTCCGGATGTTTGGGTCCACTGGAGTCCACAATCAGCTGGACTTTAAATGTCCAGGAAGAGAGCACAACAGGGCTCTGGCTTGAAACTCAGGAAGGGACCTGAGTGAGGGGAGCGCTGAGTGCTGGACTAAAAAGGTTTGCTTTACTACATGTTTTGTGGGTGTCAGGGACTAGCCCCACACTGTATAGAGAGGAGATCCTGTTTGTTTAGTTTAGCGCCGGACGGCAAGGATTTAATTTATTGTTTTGTTTATTTTAATCTGCAAACCGTTTATAAATAAAGTCTGGCATCCGCCAGACTTAAAAGAAAGTGCCTGCTTACAGACTGTGATTTCAGAAAAGGTGATCCCCATGAGCTAATACCTCACAATATATATATATATATATATATATATATATATATATATATATATATATATATATATATACATACACAGTGCTCAGCATAAATCAGTACACCCCAACAGATTTGTCAGTAAACCTTTCCTTTACTTTTAGAATCAACATTTTTTATGGGACACTAATTGCAAGCAAGATTTGTTAATTTGCACACACAAAAAAGTATTTTTCCTAACAACACCGTTCAGGAGATATTCACTTTACATGCAGCCAGTGACATCACCATAACATTTTCTCCGATGGAACTTCATACCGTGCTATCCCTTCAGAGTCCTGTGCCATGAACGGCACGGC
This sequence comes from Rana temporaria, assembly GCF_905171775.1. Taxonomy (NCBI): domain Eukaryota; kingdom Metazoa; phylum Chordata; class Amphibia; order Anura; family Ranidae; genus Rana; species Rana temporaria. Next base: position 431,793,043 of record NC_053489.1, on the reverse strand, counting down.
TCCTGCTCGCATGCACAGGAGTGACGTCATGGTGGTTTCTACCACTCACACAGTCGGAGTCTGCAAAGTCGGAAGGAAGACCGGGTGAAGATGGAAGCACCTTCAGTGGTGTCAGATGCATACTAGCACATTATGGCATTGCCTTGGAGGATTTAACCACTTAACGACTGCCGCCTGTACATATACATCCATAGAATGGCGTGGCTGGGCAGATGGACGTACCGGCACATCCTGTACATCTACCCAGCCGCGGTCCCCGGAACTGAAGAACGGGGAGAGCCGCGTGTAAACACGGCTTCCCCGTGCTTCACTGTGGCAGCTGCATCGATCGTGTCATCCCCTTTATAAGGAGACACAATCGATGACGTCACTCCTACAGCCACACCCCCCTACAGTTGTAAACACACACTAGGTGAAACATAACCCCTTCAGCGCCCCCTGTGGTTAACTCCCAAACAGCAACTGTCATTTTCACAATAAACAATGCAATTTAAATGCATTTTTTGCTGTGAAAATTACAGTGGTCCCAAAAATGTGTCAACATTTCCGAAGTGTCCGCCATAATGTCGCAGTCACCCAAAAAATCGCTGATCGCCGCCATTAGTAGTAAAAAAAAAATAATTAATAAAAATGCAATAAAACTATCCCCTATTTTGTAAACGCTATAAATTTTGCGCAAACCAACCGATAAATGCTTATTGCGATTTTTTTTTTACCAAAAATAGGTAGAAGAATACATATCGGCCTAAACTGAGTGAAAAAACGTTTTTTTATATATTTTTGGGGGATATTTATTATAGAAAAAAGAAAAAAATATTGCATTTTTTTCAAAACTGTCGCTTGTTTATAGCGCAAAAAATAAAAACCACAGAGGTGATCAAATACCACCAAAAGAAAGCTCTATTTGTGGGAAAAAAAGGACGTTAATTTTGTTTGGAAGCCATGTCGCACGACCGCGCAATTGTCTGTTAAAGCGACGCAGTGCCGAATCGCAAAACCTGGCCTGGGCCTTTAGCTGCCTAAAAGTCCGGGGCTTAAGTGGTTAAAGAAAAAGAGAAAAAAAAAATTGTTTTTTACCTTAAAGTGGAGTTCCACCCAAAAATGGAACTTCCACTTTTTGGAATCCTCCCCCCTCCGGTGTCACATTTGGCACCTTTCAGGGGGAGGAGAGAGCAGATACCTGTGTATTACAGGTATTTGCTCCCACTTCCTGGCATAGATCACCACGGTGATCGCGGTGATCTACGCCACTTCCGGGGCCTAAACTGTCCTCCCCCGCTGTCTTCTAGACACACAGGTCCCAGAAGACAGCAGGGACCAGTGAGGATGCGCAGCGGGACTCGCACATGCGCAGTAGGGAACCAGGAAGTGAAGCCGCGCGGCTTCACTTCCTGATTACCTTACCGAGGATGGCGGCAGCAGCAGCCGATAGCCGACACACAGATCGGCTTCGACTGCCGACATCGTGGGCGCGCTGGACAGGTAAGTGCCCATATATTAGAAGTCAGCAGCTGCAGTATTTGTAGCTGCTGGCTTTTAATAAAAAAATAATAATTCAGCGGACCTCCACTTTAATGAGGAGAATGCATTAAGATAAAATAAATTCTGCCTTTACAACCACTTTAAACATCATAAGGCAGAATCTCTGAGTGCAAAAACTAGAAATGAAAGAACTCTACCTTTTCCAAGAAACTGCTAAATTCCTGTCTGGCAACGAGTGATCTAACATATTTTAAGGGTCAGAATCTCAACAGCTGATACTATGGACAGTGTGTGTGTCTGTTAAAATACATGATGGTGGCTGCTGTGTATATGTGTAAAGGGTTAAATGCTCAGTTTATGGTAATCCTACTAGTGCTGAGATTGTTGTCCTACAGGTTGAAAAAATCTCAGTGCAGGGTTTGTGTACAACACAATCAGCACCAATGATATCTAGTTGACTTTGTTTTTACTTTTGTAGACACTTTCTTGTCTGCATTGCAGATGGGGCTCTTCTTGCGCGATAAAAAAAAAAATGCAAGATTTCTGGCAGGGCTGAAGTGTTAGCTGGAATCTTTTCCTCTGTATACTTCACAGCTAAATATCTAAACTTACCTGATATACTGTAGTTTGTCAACTTTAATAGTGTGAGTATTTTTGCAGCAGACTTTCCAACTTCATATTTTAACAAACCAACTGGAATTAGAAGTACCATTTACATACTATGTACTGAAATAATATTTTTATGCAGAGAATTCAGTTTTATTTAAATTTTTTCTACTAACGTAAATATATCTGCAAAACGATCCATGAACTCCCAAAAGGATAAGTGCTCTGAATGAAAACTATGTCCATCTGTTGAACAAAAAACAGATGTACAGGAATCCAGGGGCCCTTTTAGGGAAGACTGCCAGGCAACTGAATATAACAGATTCACATGTCCTGCATGAAACACAGCTCTAAATCAGCCTATTTTATTATTATTTTTTTATATCAATACATGTTATATTATCCAGTCAAATACATAAGGAGATGCTTTGTGATAACTCTAAATATGTTAGAAAGTTGGAAATAGCATGTCATGGCTAAAGATTCTGAAAGTCAAATGAAGAATACAATTGTACAAAGAAAGCATATTGGGCCAGTTTCACAGCGGACTTACGACGGCGTATCTCCACGTACGCCATGGTAAGTCCGAATGTGAGCCGTCGTATCTATGCGCCTGATTCTTAGAATAAGTTAAGCATCGATTTGGCCAAGATACGAGCGGCGTAAGTCTCCTACGCCGTTGTATCTTGGGTGCAATATTTACGCTGGCCGCAAGGGGCGCTTCCGTAGATTTACGCGTTGAATATGTAAATTAGGTAGATACGCCGATTCACGAACGTACTTGCGGCCGATACGCCGTTTATGTAAGGCTTACGTCTGGCGTAAAGTTACCCCTGCTATATGAGGCGTAGGTAATGCAAAGTATGGACGTCGGCAAGCGTATCTTTTTACGTCATTTACGTAAGTCGTGCGTGAATGGGGCTGTGTGTAGGTTACGTTCACGTCACAGGCATTGGGCCTGGCGTATCTTATGAAGTAAATTCGACGTGATACTGAGCATGCGCGCGCATTGCGCCGTTCGTTAGGAGCGTCATTTATGTGGGGTCACGATTCATTTACATACAACACGCCCCCTACCAGCCTATTTTGAATTAGGCGGGCTTACGCCGGCCAATTTACGCTACACCGCCGCAACTTACGGAGCAAGTGCTTTGTGAATACTGCACTTGCCCGTCCAAGTTGCGGAGGCGTAGCGTAAATAGGATACGCTACGCCCGCACAAAGTTACGCGCTCGTACGTGAATCTGGCCCATTGTGTGCACAAAAGGCCGTATACACGAGCGGATTTTTACGACAATAATTGTCTGATGGACGTGTTGTGTCGTATAATCCGACCGTGTGTATGCTCCATCAGACAATTGTTAATGCTCACCAACTGTCTGACAAAAAATCTGTTATGTCGGATTATCCGATCATGTGTACATCAGTCTGTCGGGCTTAAATCCAAAGTACAAACACGCATGCTCGGAACTAATGCTGAACATCAGACAACAATAGCAGAAGTTTCCCAAAGGGTGGCGGTAAAGAGCTGAAAAAACACGTGGTTTGGTGTATGTTGGCTCAAAATGTTCTGCCGTGTGTACGCAGAACAAGTTCACGGACAACCAGAGGCGTATCTAGGGTAAGGCAGCCATGGCAAGTGCCATGGGTGCCATATGAAGGGGGCGCTGGTGAGTGGCTGGGCAGCAATGCACTTACCAGGGTCTGATGGTCTCTTCTTCCCCCCAGGCTCCCGAGCATAGGCTCGATCTCCTTTTAAGCACCTTTGCTAATGGACAATGGCAGCACTGCAAGTGGGACTATTTCTAATTTCTTACTCCTGTGCAGTCACTGGTCACGGAGTAAGCAGGCAGCTGCATTTCCCCAGGGCCGATCCTGGGCGGGTGCGGGGGGTGCCCGGCACCCGGGCGCCCAGAGGGGGGAGGCACCAAAGTGTCAGAGTGCTTCCTCCCTCCTCCTCTCCTTGATCCGTGCCAAAGAGGCGCTCCCGCGTGGCGGGGCAGTCCACGAGCAGACACAAGCACAGTAGCACTGTTAGGGGCAGCGCCAGGAGCCGCGGCCGCCCGCTTACATTTTTTTTCTTGTTAGATCATCTGTCTCAGAGGAAGTCGCGGACTACAGCTCCCAGAAGCCACGGCAGCGGCCATCACTTCAGTGAAGTCAGCTAGCTAGTCAGTGAAGTCAGCTAGCTAGCTGACTTCACTGACGTGACGGCCGCCGCTGTGGCTTCTGGGAGCTGTAGTCCGCGACTTTCTCCGAGACAGAAGATTGACTCGCTCGCTCAGCCTGTGAACATGCTGTACAGCGGAGTGTTCTGTATTGCAGACTATGTGAAGATGGTACACATGTACAGTACAGAGAGAGCGCTCATCACCCGGGAAGGGGGTACCAAGCAATTTCGGACTTTGTTAGCCTGACTTTTGGTTTGCATACCCTGGGGGGCTAAGAAACCCCCCACCCCCATATCATTCCAGCAGGTAAGATCTTCATTGGCATGAAGAGGGGTGGGGTTGGTGGAAATAGAATGTCATTATACACGTGTTACATTTTGTAAGGATGCTTTACATGTAGTCTGCATATGGAGACCTTTTTCTACCCAGGGCTTCCAAAATTTTTAGAGTTCTCATCGGTGAGCTAGCTGACTTCACTGACGTGACGGCCACTGCCGTGGCTTCTGGGAGCTGTAGTCCGCGATTTCCTCAGAGACAGACGATTTTGACTCGCTCGCTCGGAGTGAAGCCACAAGAAAAAAAATGTAAGCGGGCAGCCGCGGCTCCTGGCGCTGCCCCTAACAGTGCTGCTACTGTGCTTGTCTCGTGACGGCCGCCGCTGTGGCTTCTGGGAGTTGTAGTCCGCGGCTGCGTGCTGATGCTCCCGGTGGGTGGTGTTAGCAAGGAGAGGAAAGAAAAGTTGTGCTACAACTCCGGGTCTGGATCTGTTTTATGCGGGGGCCTGTCAGTGCATGTAATTGACCCCAGCTTAGGAGCATCAAATGCCTGCAGTCTCTGACCATCTCTTGTTTCATGTCTGCAGTCTCTGACCATCTCTTGTTTCATGTCTGCAGTCTCTGACCATCTCTTGTTTCATGTCTGCAGTCTCTGACCATCTCTTGTTTCATGTCTGCAGTCTCTGACCATCTCTTGTACCATGTCTGCAGTCTCTGACCATCTCTTGTACCATGTCTGCAGTCTCTGACCATCTCTTGTACCATGTCTGCAGTCTCTGACCATCTCTTGTACCATGTCTGCAGTCTCTGACCATCTCTTGTACCATGTCTGCAGTCTCTGACCATCTCTTGTACCATGTCTGCAGTCTCTAACCATCTCTTGTACCATGTCTGCAGTCTCTGACCATCTCTTGTACCATGTCTGCAGTCTCTGACCATCTCTTGTACCATGTCTGCAGTCTCTGACCATCTCTTGTACCATGTTTTCAGTCTCTGACCATCTCTTGTTTCATGTCTGCAGTCTCTGACCATCTCTTGTATCATGTTTTCAGTCTCTCACCATCTCTTGTACCATGTCTGCAGTCTCTGACCGTCTCCTGTATCATGTCCGCAGTCTCTGACCGTCTCCTGTACTATGTATGTAGTATGTCTGGGGGCTCTTTCTACCAGACCTTCTAACAGAAGCCCTCTCTGTGTCCATCAGAGAGACCCCCCAGGTCCCATTAGTGTACTGTCTTTCTGTAATTTGTTTATTGTTAGGAGATCATATGAGGATCCCAGGATAATGAAGACTTAAGGGAGCATCTCTGTGTCTGAGTCGTTGCCATAGAAACATGTGTAACGGGGAGGAGTTAGTAAGATGACCACGCCCATGTGGGGGCGCCAGAAATATTTCTGCACTCAGGCGCCTGTGAACCTAGGATCGGCCCTGCATTTCCCGATGCTACCTCTATAGTTCCGGCTACAGCAGCCCTGACAGCTAAATATCACTCCTCCGCCTGCTGTCAGGAATGCTATAGCCAGGACTATAGCGGTGGCATCGGGCCGGTGTATTTCTCGACAGGACACCTGGACTGTGGACAGAAGGTCAGGAGGTGTCTCCTCACAGGCCTTCTGACTCAAGTCCTATCAGTGCAAAAGCAGAGCCCAGCCACCTGCCCAGCAGGAGGGACGGCTGTACTGCCATTGCCTTATGCTGAGACTGATTCTCTTGATTAAGATGCAGGCACATTTTTCATCCTTTCCCCTCTCCCTACAGGCCATGGCTCCTTTGTAGTCTAAATCATATTTTTATGGGCCCCATGAGATCAAACCAGGAGGCTGTAAAATGGATGGATTATTTTTTCTAATTCGGCTTGCTGGAAAATTAACTCCTCCCCACTTGAATGTAGTTAATGGCAATAAAGGCTCTCCCATTCCATCTGGTCGGACTGGCAGCGCACAAACATACCTCCCAACTTTTTGAGATGGAAATGAGGGACACCAATCAGCAAGAGTATGCAGGCATAGGACACACCCCTTGCCATGCCCCCTTAAAGGAGAATTGTACAAAAAAAACAAAATTGGTTAAACCCACAAGTGCTTTTTTTACCAATACTATTCCTTTATATTGGCTTTTAGAATTTACAAACACAGCAATTTAGCAATCAGATGAAAGGTTAAGCGCTGGGAAACACTTTTTGATAGATAAACAGTGCATTTTATATACAACTATAGAGATCAGACCAAAATGAGGGACAAATGAGATGAATGAGGGACAGAGGGACATTGCTCCAAATCAGGGACAGTCCCTTGAAATCAGGGACAGTTGGGAGGTATGCACAAAGAAGGAGGAGGAACATCAGTTTCTCCCTCTCCTTTATGACAACTGAGGGCATAAGTTATGAAGATTTCCTCACTTCCAGTATCGGTTCTGCATCTACCTAGCTGGTACCAGCTAAGAAAGCAGCCAATAAGCTTTGGAGGGCAGAGGAGGGATCAGGGGTCTAATAAACCCCAGATTTCTCCATAAAGAGGATATGTCACTACCCAAGGTATCACAAGGGATGATAAATATCACTTGAAGACAGCTGAATAATTTTTTGAGGTTAGGGCAGGGCCAGGGATGGGCCCAGGGGTGGGGTCATTGGCCCCATCAGGTAGGCTGTAGGGGGCCCCATGATAGCTAACAGTGGCCCTGGTCTCTGGTAAGGGGGTAGTGGGGGCACAGACTCTGGCAGTCGCATTTGCGGTGGAGCATACACACGGCCGGGATTCTCGGCCAAAGCTCTCACCACAGTTTTCCCGACAGGAAAACCTCTGGTGTGTACACGTAGAAAGTTGCCGAGCAGGTTCTCGGTTTTCCCCCCAGGATTCCCGGCGGACTTTTTACCTCCGGGAATCCCGGTCGTGTGTACTAGGCATGAGGCTTTGAACGTTTGAAAAACAGGACGTTTGAAAACCTCTTCTGAATGCTGGAACTTGACAGCTAATAACCGACGGTTAAAAAATTTAATTTTGACACTTTTACCACGTTTATGAGCGTTTGCATTTAGAAGCGTTTTTTTACAGATAACCTCAATAGACCCTCCCAAATGCCCATAATTCAGGAAAAACATCTCTCTCTGGGATGTTTGTTGAAATCTTGTGACAGTCTTGCAAGATCAGTGATGGCTAGTAGGTATGTACAGGTATATTTAAGATAAAGAGAGAGTATGTGTGTAAAATCATAGGCTTACAATCAATATACAGTGTGTGTGTATATATATATATATATATATATATATATATATATATATATATACACACACACATACGGTTCCCACAAAGTTTGGAGCATGAAATTGTCCAAAATTTCTTAGTATGCTGATGCCTTAAGAGTTCTCCTCCCTGGAACTGAGGGGCCAAGCCCAACCCCTGAAAAAAAAAACACACCATAATCCCCCCTCCACCAAATGATTTGGACCAGTGCACAAAGCAAGGTCCATAAATACATGAATTGGCAAATTTGGGGTGGTGGAGCTTGACTGGCCTACACAAGAATCCTGGCCTCAACCCGGTAGATCACCTTTGGGATGAATTAGAGACTGTGAGTCAGGCCTTCTCCTCCACATCAATGCCTGACCCAGGGGTCAAGTCCTGGGGAAAAAAGTGTGGGAACTCCCACCCAAGATCCACTCTCCCACCAAAAAAAAAAAAATGATACGCTCATATGCATAATTACTAAACCGCATGTTTTTTTTTTCCGATCCACTGTACCTTAATAATCCTTTATGTTACTGGCCGCTTCCTGTATATGGATTCATCGGGTAGTGTGCGGGTATTCCGTCACTTCCTCGATGCCGCAATGTCTCCTGGGAGCTTTTGTCATTGTTCCTTAAAGTTCTTTTAATTCCGCGATAACTCACGGCAGACCTCTGCAATGTTTCCTGGGAACAATGACAAAAGCTCTCAGGAGACATTGCGGCATCGAGGAAGTGATGGAATACCCGCACACTACCCATTGAATCCATATACAGGAAGTGGCCAGTAACATAAAGGATTACTAAGGTTCGCCTGCCCCTGACAGTGACTCGAGCTGGGCATCGCTGCTTAGTGAAGGATTGGCTCGGGCGGCTCGGCTGCTCTAGTCCTGCAAAGGGAACTGCGTTCCTGCTGTGAAAAAAGTGCAGGGACTCCGTTCCCACGCGTTCCCGCAGGACTTGAGCCCTGGCCTGATCTCACAAACACGCTTCGGGAAGAATGGGCAAACATTCCCATAGACACACTCCTAATCCTTGTGGACAGCCTTCCCAGAAGAGTTGAAGCTGTTATAGCTGCAAAGGGTGGGCCAACTCAATATTGAACCCTATGGACTAGGACTGAGATGCCATTAAAGTTCATGTGTGTGTAAAGGCAGGTGTCATAATACTTTGGTAATATAGTGTATGTAGCGCCCTGCTCCTGTTGACCAGGCGCTATTATCTATATTTAGTGGGATATCTGAACTGTATTTAGTTCAGATACAATGTTTATGGCTAAATTGGCCTCTGCTCCAGCTTTGGCTGAGTTGGGTGTATTTCCCACAGTTACCAGCAGGTGTCGCTGTCACTTCTGGTCCGTGTTGGAAGAGTGGGGTGTATTGGGTGCTCTTTCCCAGAAGCTACCTAGTGGGAGGTTTTTACCACTGGGCATGCTGCGAGAGGGTACTTAAGGGGCAGACGCCATTCTTTTCGATCTCTCACCTCGTGGCCACTCTGGCCTAAGGTATGTGACAGCTCCTCTTCTGCCTCGGGGCCTGCTGGCCGAGGCTTTGTTACTGGAGATAGGCCCAGAAGTTATTTGGGGCCTACTGGTTCGAGGGTGGTCCTGTGCTGTCTGTCCTGTGGGAGGAAGACGAGCAATTGAAGGAATCAGGGGAGGACTCATCTTGGAGAGGACACAGCGGAAGGCTGGTATCTCAAGAGGAGCCTGGTGCCTCAATTGGAGGATGCATTCTAACCAATCCACCTCATAGTATTGCCGGGTCGGCTTAAAGGACTTCCTTATACTGGGCCAGATTCAGAAACAAGATACGACGGCGTATCTCCTGATACGCCGTCGTATCTCTGAGTGCGGGAGGTCGTATCTATGCGCCTTATTCAGAGAATCAGTTACGCATAGATTCCCCTAAGATCCGAAAGGTGTAAGTGTCTTACACCGTCGTATCTTAGGCTGCATTTTCAGGCTGGCCGCTAGGTGGCACTTCCGTATGTTTACGCAAGTAATATGCTAATTAGGTCGATACGGCGATTCAAAAACGTACGTCCCGCCGGCGCATTTTTTTACGTCGTTTACGTTCGGCTTTTTTCGGCGTATAGTTACCCCTGCTATATGAGGCGTAGCTAATGTTAAGTATGGCCGTCGTTCCCGCGCCAAGTTTTGAAATTTTTACGTTGTTTGCGTAAGTCGTTCGCGAATAAGGCTTTACGTCATTTACGTTCACGTCGAATCCAATACGTCCTTGCGGCGTACTTTGGAGCAATGCACACTGGGATATTTTACGGACGGCGCATGCACCGTCAAAATACGTCAAAAACACGGGGTCAAGTACAATTTAAATAAAACACGCCCCCCAACATCCCTATTTGAATTAGGCGGCCTTACGCTGCAACACATACGTTACACCGCCGTAACTAAGGGCGCAAGTTCTTTCTGAATACAGAACTTGCGGCCAAAGTTACAGCGGCGTAACGTATCGGAGATACGTTACGCCAGCAGAAAGATCCGCTGATCTTTCTGAATCTGGCCCACTGTTTGCTTTGGGAAATTTTGATAACTGAATCCTGTGGCAGAGGATCGTTAAACAGTTACTATCACTACCAAGTCTGTGGCAGAGATTTCTCTTCTTTTTTTTTTTTTGTCCATGCATCATCCCAGCTGCTAGGCCGGTGAGAGAGGCAAGATCCAGTGACAGCAAGTGTACCTGTCCTCAAGTTCTTCAGTGATCTGCGCAAGCTACCCAAATTCCCCTAATCCTCCCTCCCTCTTCTGCTAACGTTGTGCTAACGTTGTGTTTAATAAAAAAAAATTGGAAAAGACTCAGTGACTGGCCACTGTGTTCTATATAACTTCTTAACCCTAGACTTTGAGCCAACATGGTGAACAGTGGGGTAGCGGCAGACCCAAACTAACCAGCAGCTCCTACGGGGGTAGTGCTACATGTATGTGTGTATATATATATATATATATATATATATATATATATATATATATATATATATATATATATATATATATACAGGGCCGATCCGCCCTATAGGCTCACTATGCAAGCCGCTTAGGGCCTCGCAAAGCTGTGGAGGGCCCCCAAAATTACTAGAGGCATTTTCGGCCCCTCACCCCACTTCTCAACTCGCTGGCTGCATGGGAGAAGAGGTAAGAAGTCAGCAACCCCTGCTTCTCACTTTAATGTAAGATGTAATTTTGTCATTTTCGGCACCCCCTCGCTTCTCAACTTTAATGTGACATGTCATTTTGCTTAGGGCCCCAGGGAGGTCAGGATCCGCACTGTATATATACACACAGTAAAACCTCGGATTGCAAGCATAATTCGTTCCAGAAACGCTGTAATCCAACGCACCTGTATATCAAAGCATTTTTTTACAGTGTATAAAAGAGAAGAGAGGCACCTCTAAGTGCAGCAATAAGTTGCTAAATGTTGTACCTTCATTAAATGTAACAATATTGCTACACTTATGCCGCATACACACGATCAGTCCATCCGTGGAGAACGGACCGATGGACCGTTTTCATCGGTTAACTGATGAAGCTGACTGATGGTCCGTCGCGCCTACACACCATCGGTTAAAAAAATGATTGTGTCAGAACGCGGTGACGTAAAACACAACGACGTGCTGAAAAAAACTAAGTTCAATGCTTCCAAGCATGCGTCGACTTGATTCTGAGCATGCGTGGATTTTTAACCGATGGTCGTGCCTACTAACGATCGTTTTTTTTCTATCGGTTAGGAATCCATCGGTTAAATTTAAAACAAGTTGGCTTTTTTTTAATCGATGGTTAAATAACTGATGGCGCCCACACACGATCGATTTTGACCGATGAAAACGGTCCATCAGACCATTCTCATCGGTTTAACTGATCGGGTGTACGCGGTATTAGAGGCTCCTCTCTTCTTTTTTATACTCAGTTGTAACATGATACTACTCTTATATCAAGACATCGCTTGTATACCAAGGCAAAATGTATTAAAACATTTTGCTTGGAAAAAAGAAATGATCCTGGACTGCCGCACTCTGATAGGCGATTTATTGAAACAAAAATGAACAAAGGATAAAATTCAAAGCTGTATAACATCCACAAATTAATAGATAGATGCTTACTCAGCATTTATGAGTAAGCATTTATCTATGATGTGAAACATGTCAGCTTTTTTGTCCCCTATGTCCACTTTCTACCATTGATTGCAGTGTTGCATGATTTTTTGGATGTTATACAGCTTTGGATTTTATCCTTTGTTCATTTTTGTTTCAATAAATCGCCTATCAGAGTGCGGCAGTCCAGGATCATTTCTTTTTTCCACAGATCAGCGCAGAGTCTGCACCTCTCAGTACTACAGGGCGGGAGCACAGTATAGGTCGCAGGGCTTGGAGCGGTACGCTTTTCCAAAACATTTTGCTTGTCTTGCAAAATGCTCTAAAACCAAGTTACTCTTAAACCAAGGTTTTACTGTATATACACACACAGATCGGTCGATCTATATTCCTAAACACTACACACTAACATTTTAGTTAATTAAAATGATATAAAACCTGGGCTAAAAAAAGCCGTCATCTCCCAAAAATACTAGATGCCATGTTTTCATGCTGATTTGACCTGAAACAAGTTTGCAGTTTTCACTTTACCTGGTAAACAAAATGCAGATGTACTAATGTGCATAATTGCGAAGATGGGACTCAAAATAAAAAAGCAGATTCGATAAAGGAGCAGTAGCATTGTTAATTCTATCACAGCTGCACAGTTTGTAGTAAAACAGTTGGTAGTAGTACTCGGAAATGAACCACAGTTGACACCAACCAAAACATTTGGCTTTTCTGTAACTTGGGTCTGCATAGTTCACTTGCAGTCAATCATGTTTAATAAAACACCTGCCAGCCTAAGAAACAGTTCACTTATCAACACATAATTGTTTCTCTGTTGCAAAACAACACACGCCTCTAATCGGTCTGGCAATGAAATGGTTTCCTTTTGAGCCCTCCCCTTGGCATGATTACACTACCAAGCCCCCCTCCCTTCAGCTGTCTCAGTGTGCTTCTATCCCTTTCAAAAAGGCGCCAAGATTCAAACCAAAATATCCTGACATTCACAGTCTTGGCTTTGCTCCCATCTGCAAATCTCATTATCAGAAAAATGCTGGCAATTGTTATTTCTACCTTCAGGAATATTTATACTTGTTAATATGCTTACATGTCTGTGTTTTCCAGACTTAAAATATTAAAACTACTGATTTAAAATATATTGCAAAAGTAATATGCTTTTTACTCCTGCTAAAAAAGAAAAGTCATTCAGCTGGGAGTCTGAGTCTACAGGAGACTTTGCTGTTATTGTTAAATCATTATCCATTTTTAGTAAACATTGTAAATTAATAATTTATGATGTAACCAATTTTGAGGGCATGGGGCTGATGTATGAAAGGCATGTTGAGGAAAATGAATTGTTGCCCAAAGCACCCAATCAGTTTCCAAGTACTATGAGCCAGATTCACAGACAGCGGCGTATGTTTGAGCGGGCGTAGCGCAGCTCATATGCGCTACACCAGGGGTCTCAAACTCAAATTACCTGAGGGCCACAAGACAAGTTTTCATATCCCATGGGGGGCTGCATGCAAACTTTCAAACTTCAAAAACAGTACTGGTGTCAGGAAACGCATTATTAACCTCCAGCACTGGTGTCAGCGGACACATTATTAACCCCCAGCACTGGTGTCAGTGGATGCATTATTAACCCCAGCACTGGTGTCAGCGGATGCATTATTAACCCCAGCACTGGTGTCAGTGGACACATTATTAACCTCTAGTATTGGTGTCAGCAAACGCATTATTAACCCTGACCACTGCACACAGACCACTGCACTGCACACAGACCACTGCACTGCACACAGACCACTACACTGCCCACAGACCACTACACTACACACTGACCATTACACTGCACACAGACCACTACACTGCACACGGACCACTACACCGCCGTCAGACCACTACACTGACCACTCACCATCAGGGCACAGCACATCAAGACACAGAGCCCAGGGCACAGGGCACAGCACATCAGGGCACAGCACATCAGGGCACAGCGCACATCAGGGCACACCGCACAGCACATCACGGTACAGGGCACAGCACATCAGGGTACAGGGCATAGCACATCAGGGTACAGGGCACAGCACATCAGGGTACAGAGCCCAGCACATCAGAGCAAAGCACATAGGGGTACAGCACAACAGGCCACATCAGGGTACAGGGCATGGCACATCAGGACAGGGCATATCAGGACAAGGCACATCAGGGTACAGGACATGGCACATCAGGGCACAGCACATCAGGACAGGGCACATGGCACATCAGGGTACAGGGCACATGAAACAGCACTTTAGGGTACAAAGCCCAGCACATCAGGGTACATGGGCCACATCAGGGCACATGGGGCACAATCAGAGCACATCAGGGCACATGGGGCATATCAGGGCACATCAGGGCACATGAGAGAACATCAGGGCACAATCAGGGAACATGGGGCACACCAGGGAACATTAAAACACATGAGAGCACATCAGGGCACATGGGGCACAGCACATCAGGACAGGGCACATGGCACATCAGGTTACAGGGCACAGGGTACCTGATGTACAGAGCCCAGCACATCAGGGTACATGAGGCACATCAGGGTACATGAGGCACATCAGGGTACATGGAGCACATCAGGGTACATGGGGCACATGGCACATATGGGTACATGGGGCACATATGGGTACATGGGGCACAATCAGAGCACATCAGGGCACATAAAAGCACATCAGGGCACATGAGAGCACATCAGGGCACAGGTCAGCGTTTATTTGTTGTTTTCTTCAAATGCATATTAGCGCAGGAAGCGTCTGTCATAAGTTCACTTCTCTCTCATGTCACGCTGCTGCTCCCCGGCACCCCCCCCTCTCTTCTCGTCCGTCCCAGATGATGTCACAAGCAAATGGGGATGGACGAGAAGAGAGGGGGGCCGCCGGGGAGTAGCAGCGTGACATGAGAGAGAAGTGAACTTATGACAGACGCTTCCTGCGTTACTCTGCATGCATCTCGATCTACACTTCCGCGGCACCCCCCGCCCTGCCTGCGGGCCATTTATAACCGGTCCGCGGGCCGGTACTTTGAGACCGCTGGGCTACACCGACGTAACATAGAGAGGCAAGACCAGTATTCACAAAGCACTTGCTCCCTAAGTTACAGCGGCGTAGCGTAAATGGGCCGGCGTAAGCCCGCCTAATTCAAATTAGGAAGGTGGTGGGCGTGTTGTATTAAAATTAGCCGTGATCCCATGTAAATGAATTCCCGAACGAACGGCGCATGCTCAAAATCTATGCCCTGCCCCATTTACGTACGACTTACGTAGACAACGTAAAATCTGACGGCTGTTCCGTCGTCCATACCTTTGCATTGGCTGCGCCACCTATAGAGGTGTTTTATCTTTATGTCGGACGTACGCCTTACGTAAACGGCGTAGCTTACTGCGACGGGCGCAAGTACGTTCGTGAATCGGCGTATCTCGCTCATTTACATATTAGACGCGTAAATCAATGGAAGCGCCCCTAGCGGCCAGCGTAAATATGCATCCAAGATACGACGGCGTAGGAGACTTACGTCGGTCGTAGGAAGCCAAAATTCAGGCGTATCTTATTACAAGAATAAGGCGCATTGGTACGACGGCACATCCATGGACTTACGCGGCGTATATAAAGATACGTCGGCGTAAGTCTTTGTGAATCCGGCTATATTTGTCTACATGTTTCATTAATCAGATCTAAGTTGATTGCAAATCCCCCCCAATTTTTTTTTTTTTTAAAACCTACCCTTAAAGGGGTTGTAAAGGTAAAAAAGAAATCCTAGCTTCCTTTACCTTAGTGCTCGAGCATGACACTCCACACCAGGGAGAAAGCCTTGCATTACTGTGTGGAGTTACAGACTGAAGAACAGGAAGTGAGGATTTCTCAGAAGAAATAAGGTCATTTACAAGCAAAATCAAAGGATGAGGTAAGTGAAGGAGGACTGCACTAAGGTAAAGGAAGCTATTTAGGGATTTTTTTTTTTTTTTTACCTTTACAACCCCTTCAAGCTAGGCATACACTATACGTTTTTTTTGTTTTACCCAGTGGGCTGAGCATAAAAAAAAAAATTAGGAGCTTGAGAGGAGCCTTTGTACTATCTATCCGGTGTTAGTAGAGCGATCTCCCCTGTTGAGCTATTGTGTTCTGACAGGGGGAAGACCCCCCTCGAGCTAATGCTGGCCGATATTCGGCCCGTGTGTATGGGGCCAGGGCCGGACTTACCATTGGGCTTGACTGGGCTCAAGCCCATGGGCCCCGCCAAATAGGGGGCCCCCTTTTTTTAGGGGTCCGGAGGTCCCCAGGTGCCCCGGAGGCCCCCGGGCCCCGGACGGCAACCCCCCTTTTTCGATTTATATTTTTTATTTAAAAAAATGTTTTTTTTATATATATAAAAAAATATATATTTTATTATTATTATTATTAAAGGGCCCCTGGATGGCAACCCCCCCTTTTTTTTAGGGGTCCGGAGGCCCCCGGGCCCCAGACGGCAACCCCCCTTTTTTAATTCATTTTTTATTTAAAAAAAAAATTGTTTATATATATATGTAAAAAAATATATATATTTTATTATTATTATTATTATTATTATTATTATTATTATTAAAGGGCCCCTGGATGGCAACCACCCCTTTTTTTTAGGGGTCCGGATCTGCTACAAATACTGGGATTGATTTACTAAAGAAAAATAGACTATGGACTTTGCAAAGTGCAGTTGCACTCTGCAAGAGCAGTTGCTCCAGAGCTTAGTAAATGAGGGGACGCTCTGCTGACTTCCATCATCCAATCATGTGCAAGCAAAAAAGCTGTTTCTTTACATTTTCCTTGCCTGCGATTGGGTATTCCTTGCAAAGTGAAACTTTTCTTCATTTACTAAACTCTGAAACAACTGCTCTTGCAGATTGCAACTGCACTTTACAAAGTGCACAGTCTATTTGCCTTTAGTAAATCAACCCCACTGAGTTTCTAACAGCTTTTTGTTGCAAAGGTTTGGGCATGGTCCCACCCCCATGTGACAATGCTCAGGACTGGCAATAGGTCACTTAAGCATTGAGTGCTGTCATGTATGTAGTGGGTAGTGGTGTATACCTATTTTCCCATAACCTATACTTCCAGGTATTGTAGGTGACCGACAGCATAGAGGAGAATTGCAATGCTAAATTTTAAGTCTAGAACCTTATTGTGACTGCCAATGAACATTTCACCAGCTATAGCAACCCCAGTTTCATGGGGGAACGAAGAAAGAAAAAAAAACAAAAAAACAAATAGGCTGAAAAAATACAAATACACAATTTAGAATATTGGAAAGATGCATACATTTTTGCCATCACTTGCAAATTTGCCATCAGCTTAAAGCCCATCTCCGGTGAAAGGAAAAAATGCATTCATGCAGTTGGACTTCTTCAATTTATTTTGATCATGCTTATATAGGTCTAGGTTTCATGGAAAAAGCTATTTTGCTTACCAGATCTCCCAATCCCCCAGCAGCTGGCACTCTTCTCTACTTCCCCAGGCCCCCGGTGGTGGACTGGTCTTCAGCGTCCTTGCATCCAATTCAGGGTTATGGGCTCTGTATTTTACCATTTTTATACACCGTCCCCCCATTTTCAGGGGCTCAAATGTAATTGGACAAATGATTATAATCATAAATAAAATGTAGCGCCCCCTTACTTTCAGCTAAAGTTAGTGGAAGAATGAGAGAGTTAAGTTGCTCTCATTCCTAATTGTGCTAAATTTGGGCTGCTGTCATTCCTGAACTGTCCTGTGGGTCAGTCTGTGCTCCAGGGATGCGATCCCATCCCTGAGCAACAGCTGGCGCTAGAGGGGTTCTGGCAGAGCCACTTTTCCCTAGCAGCCAATTAGAGGAGTTTTCCCTCGCGGGGCATGCTGAAGGAGGGTATATCTGTGGCAGACGCCATTGTTCTTGGCTCTTCGCGGGTTCCTGGTTCCAGGTGCGGCACCCACCTTTAGGGTGTGCGCACATTGCGGGCCCCACCACTATGGCCTACCTGGCCTGGGGTCGCGAGCAACGTGGAGTTCCTGACTCTGGGCCCTCATGGCCTGGAGCAACTGATGCTACCAGGGGCCCCAGTGACTTACTGGGTCCCCAACTATACTGAAGAGATCCCAAGCTACGTGCTGTGCGGTGGGGGATCTGCTCAAGGAGAACCCGGACGCAGGTTGTCTGAGAAGCTTGAACGAACCATCGGGGATCTGGGTGACCGAACACTGACAGATAACCTCAGTACTGTCATTCGGTGACCCCAAAGAGAAAGACTGGGGAGGAATTGCTCTGCTGTTCACCATTGTCAGCATTGAGCCTGTGGCAGAGGCCTCATCTGGCATCTTATTTAAAGCGGTGGTTCCCCCTTAAAAACAACTTTTTTTTATTCCATTGCCCCCCCACATTCCATCACGATTAAGGCACATATTTTTTTTTTCCTGCTGTACATACCTTACTACAGAATATTCACCCGTGCATCCGGGTTGCGAGTCCCGCGGGAGTGGGCGTTCCTCACATGCTGTTGATTGACGTTTTGCCCAAAAACAAGCTCTCCCCCCGTCGCGTAAGCCGCGTCACGATTGGCGAAAGGAGCCGAACGGCGATGCGCATGCGCAGTATAGCGCCGACTCGCCGTTCGGCTCCTTTCGCCAACCGTGACGCGGCTTACGCGACGGGGGGAGAGCTCGTTTTTTGGCAAAACGTCAATCAACAGCATGTGAGGAACGCCCACTCCCGCGGGACTCGCAACCCGGAAAAACGGGTGAATATGCTGTAGTAAGGTATGTACAGCAGGAAAAAAAAAAATATGTGCCTTAATCGTGATGGAATGTGGGGGGGCAGTGGAATAAAAAAAAGTTGTTTTTAAGGGGGAACCACCGCTTAAGCCCTGGTTCACACTGGGTACGATTTGGAACGATTTGAGATGCGATTTGACATGTCAAATCGCATCTCAAATCGGCGGCAATTGTCAGCAATGGCACTGTCCTAATCAGCGCGACGCCGCATCTGCGATTTCAAAAAGTAGTTCCTGTACTACTTTTTACGATTTCGGGCCGCGATTTACATTAAATTGCGGCCGAAATCGCGGCAAAATCGCGGCCGCGAAATCGCGGTAAAATCGCGCATTTTACCGCGATTTTGAATTCGCAGCAGTGTGAACCTAGGCTTAAGGTCAGAGCCAAGTCAGCAATAGTGACTTGTTCTTCCCAGCAACTTTAAAGTGACACTTCGGCTGCCAGACTCGTGGCAGGGGTCTGTCCGGGGGCACTTCACCCACTCTGGCTAGAGTGGCGACAAACTGTATCTACTACTGAGAGCAGGATTGCTCTTCTCTTATCCAGGCCTGATACTGCAAAGTTCTCTTGCTTCATCAATCTTTTCCTGTCTACTTCAAGCTGGTGTTGGTCGTGTTGGGCCGAGAAATAAAGCATTCAGAAAACCTTACTCGCTGATTGGACATTCGTTTACTGCTCTACTCACTACAATCACCCTAGACCACGATTAAAGGTAACTTAATACGCCGATCCCAAAACAACCAGCGGCTCCTGAGGGGGTAGCGCTACAAAAATGTTCATTTTTAATATTTTGTCAATGACTGTCTGAAGTCAGGAACCCATGGACATTACCAAAGACTGGGTTTCCTCCTTTCTGATGCTTTGCCAGGCTCTAACGGCAGCTGTCTTCAGTTGTTCTTTGTTTGTGGATCTTTCTACCTTTAGTTTTGCCTTCAGCAAGTGAAATGCATGCTCATTTGGGTTAAGATCAGGTCATTGACTCGGCCATTGCAGTATATTCCACTTCGTTTCCTTAAAAAGCCCCTGGGTTGCTTTTGCAATGTGTTTTGGATCATTGTCCATCTTTACTGTGAAGCACCATCCAATCAACTTTGCTGCATTTGGCTGAATCTAGGCTGACAATATATCTCTAAACACTGCAGCGTTCATCCGGCTGCTTCTGTGTTCTGTCACATCATCAATAAACACCACTGCCACTGGAAGCTATGTATGCCCATGCCATCACACTGCCTCCAACATGTTTTACAGATGACATTGTGTGCTTTGGATCATGAGCTATTCCAAGCCTTTTCCACACTTTTTTGTTTCTGTGATTCTGGTACAGATTAATCATAGTTTCATCCGTCCAAAGAATGCTTTTCCAGAACTGGTCTGGCTTTTTTAGATGTTTTTTGGCAAAGTCTAATCTGTCTTTTTATGAATGGTTTTATGAATGGTTTGCACCTTGTGGGTGAACCCACTGTATTTGCTCTTGTGAAGTCTTCTCTTGATTGTAGACTTTTACAATGATACGCCCATCACCTGGAGAGTGTCCTTCACTTGTCTGGATGTTGTGAATGGGTTTTTCTTTACCATAAAGAGAATCCTGTGATTATTCACCACTGCTTTTTATACCAAACTGTTGATTTGGCCACTCCTAATGTTGCTGCTATCTCTATGATGGATTGTTTTTGTTTTTGAGGACTTACAATGGCCTGTTTCATTTGCTTGGACAGCTGCTTTGAACGCATGATGTAGATTTAAATACCACACTTAGAATCAACGCCAGACCTTTTACCTGCTTAATTGATGAAGAAATAACGGAGTAGCCCACACTTGAAAACGGTTAGATTCAATTGTCTAAGTACTTTTGGTCCCTTGAAAAGGGGGGTGGCTATTCTTAAGAGCTGTAATTGCTAAACCCTTCCTCCGATTTGGATGTACATACCCTCAAATTAAACCTGAGAGTGTGCACTTTCAGCCCATATACATGATATAACTATAGCTTGAATATGTTTTGGTAAATACCTGAAAAATGTAAATTGTGCCCGTTTCCAAATATATATGGACCTAACTGTATATGCAGTCCAAATGCAATGCAATTTTAAAATAGGTCCTGTGCATTTGGAGCAGTGTGGTGTGATTTTGCTCAAGGAGAACCCGGACGCAGGTTGTCTGAGAAGCTTGAACGAACCATCGGGGATCTGGGTGACCGAACACTGACAGATAACCTCAGTACTGTCATTCGGTGACCCCAAAGAGAAAGACTGGGGAGGAATTGCTCTGCTGTTCACCATTGTCAGCATTGAGCCTGTGGCAGAGGCCTCATCTGGCATCTTATTTAAAGCGGTGGTTCCCCCTTAAAAACAACTTTTTTTTATTCCATTGCCCCCCCACATTCCATCACGATTAAGGCACATATTTTTTTTTTCCTGCTGTACATACCTTACTACAGAATATTCACCCGTGCATCCGGGTTGCGAGTCCCGCGGGAGTGGGCGTTCCTCACATGCTGTTGATTGACGTTTTGCCAAAAAACAAGCTCTCCCCCCGTCGCGTAAGCCGCGTCACGATTGGCGAAAGGAGCCGAACGGCGATGCGCATGCGCAGTATAGCGCCGACTCGCCGTTCGGCTCCTTTCGCCAACCGTGACGCGGCTTACGCGACGGGGGGAGAGCTCGTTTTTTGGCAAAACGTCAATCAACAGCATGTGAGGAACGCCCACTCCCGCGGGACTCGCAACCCGGAAAAACGGGTGAATATGCTGTAGTAAGGTATGTACAGCAGGAAAAAAAAAAATATGTGCCTTAATCGTGATGGAATGTGGGGGGGCAGTGGAATAAAAAAAAGTTGTTTTTAAGGGGGAACCACCGCTTAAGCCCTGGTTCACACTGGGTACGATTTGGAACGATTTGAGATGCGATTTGACATGTCAAATCGCATCTCAAATCGGCGGCAATTGTCAGCAATGGCACTGTCCTAATCAGCGCGACGCCGCATCTGCGATTTCAAAAAGTAGTTCCTGTACTACTTTTTACGATTTCGGGCCGCGATTTACATTAAATTGCGGCCGAAATCGCGGCAAAATCGCGGCCGCGAAATCGCGGTAAAATCGCGCATTTTACCGCGATTTTGAATTCGCAGCAGTGTGAACCTAGGCTTAAGGTCAGAGCCAAGTCAGCAATAGTGACTTGTTCTTCCCAGCAACTTTAAAGTGACACTTCGGCTGCCAGACTCGTGGCAGGGGTCTGTCCGGGGGCACTTCACCCACTCTGGCTAGAGTGGCGACAAACTGTATCTACTACTGAGAGCAGGATTGCTCTTCTCTTATCCAGGCCTGATACTGCAAAGTTCTCTTGCTTCATCAATCTTTTCCTGTCTACTTCAAGCTGGTGTTGGTCGTGTTGGGCCGAGAAATAAAGCATTCAGAAAACCTTACTCGCTGATTGGACATTCGTTTACTGCTCTACTCACTACAATCACCCTAGACCACGATTAAAGGTAACTTAATACGCCGATCCCAAAACAACCAGCGGCTCCTGAGGGGGTAGCGCTACAAAAATGTTCATTTTTAATATTTTGTCAATGACTGTCTGAAGTCAGGAACCCATGGACATTACCAAAGACTGGGTTTCCTCCTTTCTGATGCTTTGCCAGGCTCTAACGGCAGCTGTCTTCAGTTGTTCTTTGTTTGTGGATCTTTCTACCTTTAGTTTTGCCTTCAGCAAGTGAAATGCATGCTCATTTGGGTTAAGATCAGGTCATTGACTCGGCCATTGCAGTATATTCCACTTCGTTTCCTTAAAAAGCCCCTGGGTTGCTTTTGCAATGTGTTTTGGATCATTGTCCATCTTTACTGTGAAGCACCATCCAATCAACTTTGCTGCATTTGGCTGAATCTAGGCTGACAATATATCTCTAAACACTGCAGCGTTCATCCGGCTGCTTCTGTGTTCTGTCACATCATCAATAAACACCACTGCCACTGGAAGCTATGTATGCCCATGCCATCACACTGCCTCCAACATGTTTTACAGATGACATTGTGTGCTTTGGATCATGAGCTATTCCAAGCCTTTTCCACACTTTTTTGTTTCTGTGATTCTGGTACAGATTAATCATAGTTTCATCCGTCCAAAGAATGCTTTTCCAGAACTGGTCTGGCTTTTTTAGATGTTTTTTGGCAAAGTCTAATCTGTCTTTTTATGAATGGTTTTATGAATGGTTTGCACCTTGTGGGTGAACCCACTGTATTTGCTCTTGTGAAGTCTTCTCTTGATTGTAGACTTTTACAATGATACGCCCATCACCTGGAGAGTGTCCTTCACTTGTCTGGATGTTGTGAATGGGTTTTTCTTTACCATAAAGAGAATCCTGTGATTATTCACCACTGCTTTTTATACCAAACTGTTGATTTGGCCACTCCTAATGTTGCTGCTATCTCTATGATGGATTGTTTTTGTTTTTGAGGACTTACAATGGCCTGTTTCATTTGCTTGGACAGCTGCTTTGAACGCATGATGTAGATTTAAATACCACACTTAGAATCAACGCCAGACCTTTTACCTGCTTAATTGATGAAGAAATAACGGAGTAGCCCACACTTGAAAACGGTTAGATTCAATTGTCTAAGTACTTTTGGTCCCTTGAAAAGGGGGGTGGCTATTCTTAAGAGCTGTAATTGCTAAACCCTTCCTCCGATTTGGATGTACATACCCTCAAATTAAACCTGAGAGTGTGCACTTTCAGCCCATATACATGATATAACTATAGCTTGAATATGTTTTGGTAAATACCTGAAAAATGTAAATTGTGCCCGTTTCCAAATATATATGGACCTAACTGTATATGCAGTCCAAATGCAATGCAATTTTAAAATAGGTCCTGTGCATTTGGAGCAGTGTGGTGTGATTTTGAGCTCCATAGAGTTGAATGTAAACCACATGTAAAAGGCATTTCTGTTTAACCTCTATCTGCCCGCTCTATAGCCGAAAGATAGCTACAGCATGGGCCTAAATTGCTGGTAAGGCGTCCACGTACGTCCTCCCACATCCTTCGTGTATGAGCTGCCTGCGTGCCCAGAGGGGTGCACGCGGCTCGCTCTGTGATCAGCGAGTCCACGATACTTGGCTGATAATAGATTGGAGATCAGTTGTCAGCCAATGACAGCTGATCACATGATGTAAACAGAGCCGGTAATCGGCTATTTGTTTTCCTTACGCTGACAGCTGATCAATGGCTTCTGTCAGAGGGACAATGGTCCTGAACAGGAGAGCCACTGCAGCCTCATCTTTGCCCACTAGTCCCACCTACCAGTGCAAATCAGTGCCCATCAGTGCTGCCTTATCAATGCCCATAATTTTTTTTCAGTTTTTCTTTGTTTAGCAAAAACTAAAAACCCCAGTAGTGATTAAATATCACCAAAAGAAAGCTCTATTTGTGTGGAAAAAAATGCTAAAAATGTAATTTGGGTACAGTGTTGCATGACCGCGCAAATGTCATTCAAACGGCAACAGCGCTGAAAGCTAAAAATTGGCCTGGGCAGGAAGGGGGTGAAAGGGCCTAATAGGCAAGTGGGCTCTTGACAAGAGAGAAATCCAAATCACAGCTGTATCTAAATTGCATTAAAAATGCATTGAAATTTCCTTCATAGGGTGTATTATACACCTCAAAGACTGGCAGTGATGTATCATACTTCAGATGACCGATGCCCCAAGAGCAGGCGAGAGATTGGTAATTATATCCACATGGTCTGGCTGTGTGTGTTCGCGGGTGCAGGAGTTCTGGAGGGCAGTGGCTGCTGACATGGATTCGATTAGTGGGATATCTGTCGGGCTTGACCCCTTGGTCCTATTACTAGGTATCACGGATAATTTGCCTACGACCACGCACAAGAAACTGTTTATTTTTTATGCTGCATTTTACGCCAGAAAGGCCATATTGTTCCAGTGGAAGGCTACGGAGCCTCCTCGGGTTGCTGTCTGGAAAAACCTGGTAAACGCAGCTTTGCCCCTATATAAATTGACGTACATGGGACGTAACTGCCCTGGGAAGTTCCACAAGATTTGGGCAGCGTGGGTGGCGGCGAGACATCCCACGCTGTGATCCCAGGCAATGGGTGCCCCTGCGGCCCGGTCTGGTGGACTCCAGGTTTCCCCATGGTAGAACCTGATGGAGATATATTCCCTTCTTCCCCTCTCCTTGTCCCCTGTCATTTGTTAGGGTGATTTCAAGTACTAATTTTTTAAGCTAAACCTTAGCAGTTTAAAATTTTTCCCTCTTTTGTTTAACTGCTCGTGTCAGGCTCATCATCTGTAATGATTGGGTACTTATGGTATGCCCAGATATTGCCCTTTTTTCATGTGAATCTGATATGTTACTTGATATACTGTGTTAGCCTGATACTGCTTGGCTTCTTGTTTTGTCCTATGATTCTTTTTGTTTCTTTCTATTTTCTCCTGCTGTCATATTGCTCACTGTATTTCTGTTACGCTACCAAACTGTTTCACCTGTAACTGATTGATTATCAAATAAGCATTCCTTCTGTTAAAAAAATAAATAAAAATGCATTGAAATTGATCTGCATCAACTCGCACTGGACATGTTCCTTGAATTTGCGCTAACAAACTCGCACTGCATCAGTTTGAACCTAGTATTAGTGAAAATCAATATAGGCAAACACTGTCACAGCATCTTCACCATTTCCCATTTACATGTGGAGAACCCTTCACAGATAGTTTGGCTATCATGCATTGTGGTGTGCTGTGATACAAAAAATGTTGAAAGGATGATTTTAGGTCCATTGTGGTGTTATACGGCCCATTCAAATAAATGGACTGCCCAAATGCAACACATGTTGGTGCATGACCTCAACCAACCTGATTCATGTGAATGGGCCCTAATATTGAAAGTCATGGGAGAAAAACTGCAATCTTACATTGAGGGTCAATGGAAAAAATGTCCGCTTACATTGTTGGTCAGTGGAAAAGAAATGCCCCCTGCATACTCCCGCTACCTTCATCTCCAAGGTATAGCCACTAATGGAGTGGTACTCCTTATGGCTAGTACAGACGATTAAAAAATCAGACGAAAGCTCTTCCATTGTTTTTGGAATGTTGGTCCCACATCGAACCCAATGGGCATTACTAATGGTGGAAAATAATCGTAAGACAGAATACAACTTTTCACGTACGTAGCAATGTGCCACTGTACAATAGTAAGTGATGTAATTGCGTGTGACCCCTCTTCTAGCAACACTTATAGTGCAAATTCGAATAATAAAATCAAAAAATATTAGAAGAAATTTCAAAGGTAAAATAAAGAAATGACAACACAATTTTTTTTTATTATTTAAAAAAAAAATTAACAGCTTATTTATTAAAAAAACATAGTCCAAAGAGTATCATCATGATAAACAAATGTAATTCAGAAAACATGGTATTCAATCTACACTATATTGCCCAAAGTATTGGGACACCCCTCCAAATTATTGGATTCAGGCATTCAAATAATCTCCATGGCCACAGGTGTATGAAATCAAGCACCTAGGCATGCAGATTGCGTCTACAAACATTTGTGAAAAAATGGGTCACTAAGGCTCGATTCACACCTATGCATGTTGCTTTTGAGCGTTTTTGCAGTACTTTTTGCGGTGCTTGCTGCGTTTTTTGACTTGCGTTTTTACCGCGATTTTGCCGCGATTTGCGTTTTAATTTTTTTTTACATCAATTTAAATAGTTTTACATTTGATTTAAAAACCAGGTTAAAAAAAAACGCAAAACGCAAATCGCTGCAAAAACGCGTCAAAATCGCGGTACTTTGGATGCGGGTTCATTGACTTCTATTACATGCAAAATGCTGCTTTTTGCGGGAAAAAAAGTCCCCAAACCTTTCCAAAAACGCAGAGGCACAAAAAAGCATTGATGTGAACATGTTCCATAGGAAGCCATGTTAAAAAATGTCCCTGCTTTTCTGCAAAATGCACCAAAAAACGCATTAGTGTGAATCGAGCCTAAGGCCCCATGCACACGAGACGCTGGTAAAACGCGTGTTCAAAGGCATTTGGACAGCTTTTTCAACTGCCCCTGAACACATTCAATGTTATCCTATGTGTCCATGCACACAGTCAAGTTTTTCTGCGTTTTTCGGCAGTTGCGTTTATGCTCGTTTTTTCAGAAGCAAAAAAAATGGGTTCAGTTTCCGCGTTTCAGACGCAAAACGGCGCTAAACGCGGAAAAACGCGGTACCGGAGCTTTGCCGCGATTTCGTTTATAGGCGTTTTTAAAGGTGACCGATTATTTTACATTACAGGTCTCAAAAATGATGGCAAATGATGAAAAACCATTAAAAAAACATAAAAAAACTGTAATTGCTTTACAACTTGTGGCAGGTGACGTGGCCAGTGGACAATCCACAACTTGTGGCAGGTGACATGGCAAGTGGACAAACCACAACTTGTGGTAGGCGACGTGGCCAGGTGATGTGGCAGGTGACGTGGCCAGTGGACAATCCACAACTTGTGGCAGGTGATGTGGCCAGTTGACGTGGCAGGTGACGTGGCCAGTGGACAATCCACAACTTGTGGCAGGTGACGTGGCCAGGTGACATGGCAGATGACGTGGCAAGTGGACAATTCACAACTTGTGGCAGGTGACTTGGCAAGTGGACAATCCGCAGCTTGTGGCAGGTGATGTAACAGAAAACACCAGATGATGCAAACTATTGCGAAACGTGTCGGGACTCTGCTGCTGCCATGCACTATTTCTTATTGATGTCCTTTTTATTCAGCAAAACTAATTACCTCCAAGTTGCTGCCATTCCCCCCTGTGCTGGTTTACGTGATGTCTTCAGGGTATCCTCCCAATCGTATATCCAGATCCGGTTGATGTGGTCTTCACCAACTTACATTCAGCTTGTATTGACCCTTTAAGCGTATGCTTATTTGGGTTCAATACCTCTGGTAAGCCTCCGCTTCTGGTGGTGGTCATTTTCACAAATCATTTACTTTGATTCACCGTGGTGTTTGGAACCATTCACTTGATTACTCATCCATCAACAGTTTATTTTTAACTATCCACTGTCATTGATTTATTATATATGGACTTTTTCATTTGATTACACTGTCAATTGGTGTTAACACAGACTATTAGTACCATATCATTATCATTATTATTATTTTTAGCGCCACAAAATTGTTTTCTGTTTTTTCACTGCTTTCTTGTTTCACTGGATTGTTTGTGGCTGCTAAGTATTTGGATAGCGCAGATTTATTTTTGTTTTTGTGGCAGGTGATGTGACACGCTAAATACAAGTACACTGCTGCTCTCTCAGCTGCTACTCACTCTGGTCTCACAAAATAGCTGAAATGGTTAAATATTACTGTTTTTTGAGCTTATGGGGGGTCATATGATGTTTCTTAACTAAACGCTTGTAAACGCAAACGCGGTAAAACGCTGCAAAATTCGCGGCAAAACGGGCATTTTAAACGCCGTTTTTTGCGTTTGAAAACGTGTGTTTAGATGAGTTTGCATCTGCGTCTCGTGTGCATGGGGCCTTAGGAGCTCAGTGAATTCAAACGTGGTACCGTGATAGGTTGCCACCTGTGCATCTGTGTGTAGCGCCCCCTTACTTTCAGTATGGGCACTATGCTAAAGTTAGTGGGGAATGGGAGAGTTACTTTGCTCCCATTCATAATTTGCTAAAATTGGGACTTCTGTCACTCCAGAAACTTCCACTGGGTCAGTCTGTGCTCCAGGGATGCAATACCATCCCTGGCCAGCAGTTGGCGCCATAGGGGTTCTGGCAGAGCAACTTTCCCCAGCAGCCAATTAGAGGAGCTTTTCCCTTGCGGGGCATGCTGGGGGAGGGTATATCTGTGACAGGTGTCATGTGCTAGGCAAGTTTTCGCGGGGTCCCGGTTCCAGGTGCGGCATCCACCTTCAGGGTGCGCGCATCCATGGACCCCGCCAGCGCAGCTCACCAGGCCAGAATTGCAGTCTACACAAACCCTCATCCGGAGGTAAAAGGGGACTCCAGTGACTTACTGGGTCCCCAGTTCTATTGAAAGGATCCCAGGCTGGGTGCCGCTCGAATTGGGGGGTCGGCTTGAGGAGAACCCGGAGGCAGGTTGTTCAACAGAGCTTGAACGAACCATCGGGGATCTGGTGACCGGAATGTTGACAGGTACGTTTTGCTGTCATCTGGTGACCTATGTTCAATCTACTAGGAGGATTCGCTCAATTCGTCCATTTAGCTCATTCAAGTAGTAGGCCTGTGGCAGAGGCCCTAGAGCCAGGTCTGTGGCAGAGGCCTGTTCCTCCCAGCAACCTAAAGTGACACTGGCTGCCAGGCTTGTGGCAGAAGTCTGTCCGGGGGCACTTCACCCACTCTGGCTAGAGTGGCGACGAATGGTAACTACTATTATTGTGCTGCTGAGAGCAGGATTGCTCTCTCTAAATCCAGGCCTGATACCGCAAGTTCTTTAATGGCTTCATCAACCTTTTCCTACCTACTGCATGTTGATGTTGGCTATGTTGGGCCTGAAATAAAGCATTTGAAAACTCTCCTTCATGTAATGGACATTCGCTCACTACTTTATTCATCAGCTACACCCCTAGACAACATTGAGGTAACTTAATATGCCGATCCCAACAACAAACCAGCGGCTCCTGCGGGGGTAGCGCTACAACATCAAGGAGACTCCTGTAGGACTCCATAGGGCCTGACAGGCACAGTGTAAGTGTTAACCAACATACGTGGAGACAGGTAGTGCAGCCAGGAGACTTTAGAAAAAGTAGCTCAGAGAGAGAGAGAGAAAAAAAAAGGAAACAAACACCACACACACAAGTGTATGTAAATTCTGCCACTCGATAATAAAGTGATTGTAAAGGTTACGTTTTTTTTTTGTAAAAATAACAAACATGTTTTACTTACCTGCTTTGTGCAGTGGGTTTTATATAGAGCAACCTGAATCCTCCTCTTCTGGAGGTGCCCCGATGGCGCTCTTGGCTCCTCCCCTCCATTGGGTGCCCCCTTGGGAGAGCTGTTATCTGGGGGAACCCGTGCGGGCACGCTCCTGAGTCCCACTGCTGCGTCCATTGACACAGACAGTGGGACTCGCCCCCCCATGTGATTGGACACACCACAAGTTTGGCAGCCGATATCAGACAATTATTTTGGCTGAAACCTGCTGAGTGGCTGTGTACACTCACACAGGGGGTTATTTACTAAAAGCAAATCCACTTTGCACTACAAGTGCCCTGCAAATGCAGTCACTGTAGATCTGACGGGGACATGCAAGGAAAAAAAAAACAGCATTTTAGCTTGCACATGATTGGATGATAAAATCAGCAGAGCTTCCCCTCATTTCAGATCTACCCCTCAGTTCTACAGTGACTGCACTTCCTAGTGCACTTGTAGTGCAAAGTGGATTTGCCTTTAGTAAATCAACCCCACAGAGTTCTTTGTTTACAAGCACAGAACTCTGTACATAGCAACAACAATCTGTCTGTTCAGGTTGGAAAAACAAGCCAGTAAAAGCATCACACATTACACATTTTTAGGCACACCATTAACCCCTCCCCAGCCAGTGTCATTAGTACAGTGTCAGTGTATAGCCACTTGGCGCCCAGAGTACATCATATGACGTCCTGGGATTTGTGGTGGTATATCTTAATAATGGGTGCAGCTACAGGCATCATTCAGATATTGTCGTTTTCAGCCGACGATTCCCTTCACCATAAGAATGATCATGGCGGCTGTTCCGCTGCTTGATCGTTCTTATGGGCGGTGAAAGGGGACTCCCCCCTCCCGCCACCCTCCGATGCTTCTCCAGACTCACTGCTGCGATCGGTAAATCAGAGACAGAATCCACCGGCCCCGAATGCTGATCATCTATTTGTGGGGGGAAAAGGGACATCAATTTTCTTTGGGTACAGCATTGCACGACCGCGCAAAAATGTCCTGAACATTAAGGCCTCATGCACACTGGATGTTTTTAATACCTCCAGTGAGGTGCCTCTGGCAGAACTTGGGAGCGCACCCACATCGGTGTCCCAAAGGAGAGCGCTTCTCCGATAGGGCATTCGAAAAGAGGAGGAGCTACTAGCGCTGATGAGGGACCCCAGAAAAGGAT
Organism: Rana temporaria; assembly: GCF_905171775.1. Lineage (NCBI taxonomy): Eukaryota > Metazoa > Chordata > Amphibia > Anura > Ranidae > Rana > Rana temporaria. Next base: position 431,762,266 of record NC_053489.1, on the reverse strand, counting down.
AATCAGGGCCACTCTGTGCAAAACCAACTGCACAGAGGAGGCAAGTATGACATGTTTGGTATTATTTTTTTTAAAGGCTAAGGCTGGGTTCACATATGAGTACGCATGCGGCTCACAGCAGGAGTCTGGTGCGTCCTCATTCACCCTTTCAGCCTGAATTTTTGGCTGCATTCGGACCAAAAGTTGCACAGGGCTTGAGTGTAAATCGCACCGGAGCTGCTGTGGAGATATGTGAAACGGCTGCATAGAGAGCTGGACTTAATCTTCTGCTGTGCAAATTGTATGAGGGGAAACCTGCATCCAATTTGCACTAGCGTGAACCCAGCCTAAAGTATAGCAATTCTAAATATAAAAAAATGGCCTAGTCTTTAAGGGGGTAAATCCTTCCAGGGGGTGAAGTGGTTAAAGTAGCTCAATGCTAAATAGTCTGGTCATGAAGGGGGTAAAACAACACAACACCGCTTTGTCTCTGAGGAAAAGGGTACTGCCTTGAAACACATTAGCCGTTTGCGATGCCATCGGGTCCCTTTCAACATCCGACCCAGGTTGCAGGTGTCTAGAGACACGGTTCCATTTGCGGATGTACCGATAAGCGCTTTTTAAAACACATTTGTTTGCGAGTATGATTACTATTGCTACAGTTTTATAATAAATTTTATATTTGGTAATGCAGAAGGTCAGTGCGCCCTCCTTTCCTCTTTCTTTGTTTCATGAAGGGGGTAAAACCTTCCGGAGATCAGGTGGTTAAATAGGACAATTCTTCATGTGCTTTTTGACGCTGAGAAGGTGCACGTTATCCGAAAAGGTGTGAACAGGGCTGAAGAAAAAATAAAAAGCACACCATGTTTGCACAGTGGAGCTTTTATAGCCTCCAGAGCTAACTGTAATTTGTCAGGAACGGTGTTGTAGGGAAACTATTGTTGCAGAATACTCCACATGCCCACATTCTACACGGCAAGCAGGTGCAGCCGACTGTGCAGTGAGGTTTTCTGCCTCAGAGAGAGCTCCGCTGTAACCCGCCTAAAGTCAGAACTGTGCCAGCAAACCTATAGACAGGCACAAAGCCAGTAACAAAAGCCGACTGCAAAAATAGTAAAACGCCAAAACACAGCTCTAAACGAGCGCCTCTGCTGTCAGCCATAAAATGGTTGCATGCCAGTCCGCCACTCCCCTTCAATATGCGCACCCTCCTACTCTTCTAGACTACCATCTTTAATAAGGGCATGGGGAAGGAAAAGCCAGCCACACACTCTATCAGACACCACACCAGTGATTCCCCCATGTGCCCTCATAAAACATGGCCGCACCAGCGTAGCGCATGGCCCTGACATCACTCGTGTCCCCGTGTCAGGATTGGACGGCGCTGATCACTCCCGCCATTGAATGAAAAGTGACCGTTGCCTGGGGAGAAAGAAGCACCGGGCCGACTCTTGTGTGTCATATTAACTGCTTGGCGGGAAGTCCCTGATAGAAACATGGCTACGTCCACTCCCAGCCGACAGGCGCCCCTTTTGTCGCAGTCCCCGGCTCGGGGCGCTCGCACCCCTCTCTCCCCAACTCGTATCAGCCGCCTTCAGGAGAAGGAAGAACTGCAGCACCTCAATGACCGCCTGGCGGTCTACATAGACCGGGTCCGATCTCTGGAGCTGGAGAATGACCGGCTCATGGTGAAGATCTCCGAGAAGGAAGAGGTCACCACCCGGGAGGTAAGTGTCACGGTCAGGGGACCCCTATATGACAGCCATGCCGGGCGGCTCTGCTGTACTCTACATGGCAGTCCATTCATCACAGGAGTGGGGGAGGGGGGCATTGTCCTCAGGCTGGGAGGAGGAACTCCATCCGCCTTCATTCAAACTTTTCACAGATCAGAAGAAAAGGAGATCTGTTTTATCTTTTATAAGCTGTAATATCCCTCCAATACAATAGAGGGAGGAATCGATCCATTTCATCACACTGGCAGTGTGGTGAAATTAATTTATCTGTTCATCTATTTTTGGGCAAAACTTTCTTTTGTTATTAATTATTATTAACTTTGGGAGAGGAAAAAAATGATTCCCTTTGGGGTGCGCTTTGTTTTTTGCGCAGTCACATTTTAGGGCAGCCCATTAATTTCAGTGATCTGCACTAGGCGTGAGAAAGGTTCAGGCACTTTTATTTATTTTTTATTGATCCTGCACCAAAACACACAGTGCCATGTGAACATGCATGCGTAGGGGTGCTGTTAAGAATTGATGTCACCCATGCACATCTGCAAAAGGTAGCGCAATTTTGCACCCATTTCCGTACCTGAGCCCTGAAAGCAGATCTAAACCTTTCTATCCTTTACAGACTCCTAGGAAGCTGCTTTTGTTTGATCTGCAGTCGTCATGGTGTTGTGAATGTGATCAGTTAGGACACCAGCCATTTGATGGCTCAGTTGACAGCCACAAGCGACTGTGACAGTTCTTCACAGCATGCCTTTAAAGCAGAACTTTACCTATAACAACTTGATACACAAAATATTGTTCTTTTGCCAGAACATATATTCCACATTAAAGCGGGAGTTCACCCGAATTTTTTTTTTTTAATATTAGATTGATGCTCATTTTGTCAAGGGGAATCGGGTGTTTTTTTATTTTATTTTTTTTTTTAAATCGAAGCAGTACTTACCGTTTTAGAGATAGATCTTCTCCGCCGCTTCCGGGTATGGTCTTCGGGACTGGGCGTTACTATTTGATTGACAGGCTTCCGACGGTCGCATACATCGCGTCACGAGTAGCCGAACGTCGGTGCGGCTCTATACGGCGCCTGCGCACCGACGTTCGGCTACTTTGGGAAAATCGTGACGCGATGTATGCGACTGTCGGAAGCCTGTCAATCAAATAGGAACGCCCAGTCCCGCAGCCCATACCCGGAAGCGGCGGAGAAGATCGCTCTCTAAAACAGTAAGTACTGCTTCGATTAAAAAAAAAAAAAAAACACCCGATTCCCCATGACAAAATGAGCATTAATCTAATGTTAAAAATGTACTTTTTGGGTGAACCTCCACTTTAATAATTATGCTACCAAAATGAATGTGCTGTAAATTGCCTCCAGCATCGCTCCAGTTTTCTCTTGCTGTAGGCTGCCATTTTGCTGAAGTCCAGAGCCCCTGAACAGCAGTAAATCATAAAGCGGAACTAAACCCATCAATTTAAAGTGGAACTTTACCCATAACAACTTGATTAAAAAAAATAATTCCACATTAACAATTCTGCTACCAAAATGAGTGTGTGCTGTATATTCACTCCAGCATTGTTCCAGTAGTGAGAGAAACTAACCGCTCAGTAGTCTTCAAAGAACCTCCACGCTGAAACCAAACCATGGGAGCCGGCAATGCAATAGTGATGCAAAAATACGAAGGAAACTCGGACAGACGCACTCCAAAAATGTCCTTTTAATTAAAATCGATCACAAAATAAACATGCCACAGCAAAAAAATTGGAACAAAAGCTAACGTTTCGCACTGTAGCTTCAGTGCTTAGTCATAGCTAGTCTAGCTATAACTAAGCACTGAAGCTACAGTGCGAAACGTTAGCTTTTGTTCCAATTCTTTTGCTGTGGCATGTTTATTTTGTGATCGATTTTTATTAAAAGAACATTTTTGGAGTGCGGCTGTCCGAGTTTCCTTCGTATTTTTGCATTGTTCCAGTAGTCTTCTTGCTGGAGGCTGCCATTTTGCTGAAGCCCAGAGCCACAGCTGTAAATCATAAAGCGGAACTAAACAGTTTGATTGTGTCCTAAACCAAACTGTCAAACCATGAAATGGCTGGTGTCCTAACTGATCACATGTGCAGCACCATGGCAGTTGCAGTTCAAACAATAGCATCTTTCTTGGCTATAAGGAATAGGAGGGTTTATTTCCGCTTTAAGTCTCCATTCACATCTAGGCGACAAAACGCCGGACGCTTGTGCCGCTAGAGGGGGAAATTCCCATTGCTGTCTATGGAGATGGTTCACATCTCATAGACGCCTGTCGCCTGAAAAAAAGTCCCCCGACCCTTTTTTTTCAGGCGACATTGGCGTTCGCCCATTGACAGCAATGGGAAGAATTTGAAAAACAAAAAAAAAATATACACTATCCGCGGCAAAATACGCGTTGCTTGTCGCGGAGATGTGAATGGAGCCTTAGGCTGTCAGCAGATCAGCGCAGATCAGCCTCTACAAACTCGGCAGTGCCTAAAAATGGAGAGCAACTGAGCATGTGCAGAGCAGGATGAGAGTATTATTGGATTTGAAACGGTATAAGCACTTATATTTCATGTTTTACATAGCTCTTCCTGCAAAAGGGGGCCAACCTGAAGTGATCTAGCAGGACTTAATTTTATGACTAAAGTTCCACTTTAATGGTTTAAAAAAGCAGTTACGCTCCTGGAATTGCCAGCTGTCCCATTAGTTGTGTCCTTAAACAAACTGTCAATCCATTGAATAGCTGGTGTCATAACCGATCACATGTGCAGCATCATGACCGTTGCAGATCAAACAGAAGCAGCTTAATTGGCTGTAAGGCCTCATTCACATCATGGTGCAGAGACGTCCAGTTTTTCTGCATGGACACCAAAAAAAAAAAAATTGTTCTCTGTGTCCTGTTCACCCCACAAAATGTCGATTTTTGAGCAGGTGTATGCTGCAGATGCAAAAAACTGACATGACAAAAACATTGATGTGAATAGGGCACATAACTGACGTGCACGAAAACTGATGTCTTCAATTGAAATCTGCACACTTTTCCCTTCAGTTTTCAAGCACGTATGGTGTGAACGAGCCCTTAAAGATAGGAGGGTTTAGTTCCGCCTTAGGACTGTCAGTAGATTGGCCTCTACACACTCGGCAGGGACTAAAAATGTGCAGAGCCAGATGAGACCGTGTATTACTGGATTTTAAACCGTATAGACCCCGGGATCCTCCAGCTGTTGCGGAACTACACATCCCCATGAGGCATTGTAAAACTCTGACATTCACAGACACGACGGGAATTGTAGTTCCTGAACAGCTGGAGGGCCACCATTTGAAGACCCCCTGGTATAGACACTTATTTTTACTGCTTTACCTGTAAAGGCGTCCAACCTGAAGTGATCTAGCAGGGCTTCTTTTCTGGCTAAAGTTCCACTTTAATGTAACTGTTTTGGGAAACTGGTAAATTCGCAGGTTTAGTTCATCTTTAACCACTCCCCAACCAATGTACACATCTATGCGTCCTCGGGAAAGTGGTGCTGATATCTGGATGATGGCTGTAGTCATCATCCAGTTATTCTTTAGCTCCGTACTTTTTACCACCTGTAAGACCAGGATTTTTCTGACACTTTTTGTTTCCAAGTAAATCTGTATTTTTTGCTAGAAAATTACGAAGAACCCCCAAACATTATACCGCAAATAAAATGGTGCGTTTTTGCAATTTATATGTCACGCAGTATTTAACCACTTAACCACTTCCTTACCGCGTCATTGTGAAATGACGGCGGCAGGAACCCCTCCTCGATCCAGGAGGACGTCATGTGACGTCCTGGGCTTTGCGGGTGGATATCTGAATGATGCCTGCAGCTAGAGCAGTGGTTCTCAACCTGGGGGTCGGGACCCCCTTGGGGGTCGAATGACGATTTGCCAGGGGTCACAGAATGCTGGGCTGTTTCTGAAGCCCGCACCATTCTCCCAGCCTTTTTGCGGCTGCCCAGCAGGGCTGTCCCTGGAGCCTGCGAAAGCCCAGCTGGGCTGTTCCTGGAGCCTGTGGCCACCCACTCAGCCTCTTTTCAGCCGCCCATTCAGTTCACGGCATGGGTGGGGGGCAGAGACCAGAAGTCAGCTGACTGGTGAGCATTGTGAAGTGGGAGAGACTGGAGGAGACCCTATCTCCTGATTTTGGCATAGGAGTCACTGTTACGAGACACCACAAAGTCGGAGACACAGTGAGTAACACTACCCGTGATTAAAGTTGCCATTATAAGTCCCCACTACAGTTCTCAGATTAGCAGATAACCTTGATCAAGAGCAACTAAGTTGGCTGATCAGAACTCCCCCCCCCCCCCCCCCCCCCCCCAGCACTGCCACTCGTCCGAACTCTGTGCCAGCAATGCCACTAATCCCCCCCCCCCCCACCAAGGAGTGAAAAAAGGAATACAATTAGAGAATACATAGATAGGAGAGGAAAAGAGGGGGAGGAACAAAGAAAAAGGGGGAGAAAGAATAAGAGATAAGAGACAGAACAAGAAAGACGGCTAGCGCGAGGGATGGGGGGGAAAAGCAAGAAACTAGGATAGAGAGAGATAAAAGGGAAAGAAAGGGTAACAACGAGAAACAGTGGTACATCGTAAAATATACCATAAGGGGTTTGAATACTGTATGAGTGGAAGGGACTCAGGGAGCGCTAAATGTCCGTGGGTTGGGGGGGACGCAAATTACTTGTCTTGCCTCGGGTGCTGACAACCCACGCTCCGAAAATTATTTTACTGTTAGGGGTCCCCACAACTTGAGAAATTTTATCAAGGGGTCACGGCACTAGGAAGGTTAAGAACCACTGAGCTAGAGGCATCATTCAGATATCCTTCTCTCCTGCCGGCGATTCTGCACAACGTAAGAACGATCATAGCGGCGATTCCGCGGCTGGATCGTTCTTACAGGCGGCGGGAGGGCACATCCCCCCCCCTCCCGCCGCCATCCGGTGCTTCTCTGGGCTCTCCCGTGCCATCGGGGGCCCGGAGAACGAATCGTCCGGCGCTGGCAGGAAGCATAAAGATGACTGGTGACCAGATGGTCACCAGTCATCTCTATGACTGTCGGAGGACCCGGGCGCGATGTGATGACGTCACGCCCGGGTCCCCGTAAGTAAACAAAGCCACAATTGCGGCTGCTAAGCAACAGCAAGCATGAGATCGGTGAATTTTTTTTCACCGATTTCATGCTTTCCAGCCTGGAGGAGAGATGTGGGGTCTTATTGACCCTGCATCTCTCCATAAAGAGGACCTGTCACACACATTTTACATTCCTTGTAATAGGAATAAAAGTTATAATAAAAAAAAAAAGTGTAAAAAAAGAAATAAATATGTAAAAAAATAAATAAATAAAAATATTTTTTTTTTAACGCCCCTGTCCCCAGTAGCTCGCGCGCAGAAGCGAACGCACACGCAAGTCCCGCCGACATATGTAAACGCCGTTTAAACCACATATGTGAGGTATCGCCGCGTGCGTTAGAGTGCCAGCAACAATTCTAGCACTAGATCTCCTCTGTAAATCTAAACTGGTAACCTGTAAAAAATTTCAAAGCGTTGCCTATGGAGATTTTTAAGTACCGAAGTTTGGCGCAATTCCATGAGTGTGCGCAATTTTAAAGCGTGACATGTTAGGTATCTATTTACTCGGTGTAACATTATATTTCATATTTTACAAAAAAATTGGGCTAACTTTACTGTTTTGTTATTTTTTTAATTCATGAAACAATTTTTTTCCAAAAAAAAGGCGTTTGAAAAATTATTGCGCAAATAGCGTGCAAGATAAAACGTTTCAATGACCATCGTTTTATTCCCTAGGGTGTCTGCTAAAAAAACATATATAATGTTTGGGGGTTCTGCGTAATTTTCGAGCAAAACAATTATGATTTGTACATGTAGGAAAGAAGTGCCAGAATAGGCCTGGTATGGATGGGTGTATAACTGCCCTGTATGGAAGTGGTTAAGACCCGGACCTTTAGGCAGCTAAAGGACCCTATGGGGGCATAGTTTTATTGCATTTTTATTAATAATTTTTTTTTTTTTTACTAGTAATGGCGGCAATCGGCGATTTTTATTTTATTTATTTATTTTTTTCTGGTGACTGCGACATTATGGCGGACACTTCGGACAATTTTGACACATTTTTGGGACCATTTGTCATTTTCAAAGCAAAAAATGCATTTAAAATGCATTGTTTACTGTGAAAATGACAATTGCAGTTTGGGAGTTAACCACAAGGGGGCGCTGATGGGGTTATGTATGACCTCATTTGTGTGTCTAACTGTAGGGGGGTGTGGCTGTAGGTGTGACATCATCGATTGTGATTCCCTATAAAAGGGAATATACAATCGGCGCCACAGTGAAGAACGGGGAAGCTGTGTTTACACACAGCTCTCCCCGTTCTTCAGCTCCGGGGACCGATCGCGGGACTCCAGCGGCGATCGGGTCCGTGAGTCCCCGCGGTCACGGAGCTTCGAACCGGGTCGCGTGCCCGAGCGACCCCACGGCTGGGCTTAAAGGGCAACGTACAGGTACGTTGATGTGTCCAGCCGTGCCATTCTGCCGACGTAAATCGGCATGAAGGGGTCCTTAAGTGGTTAAGCAGTGGTTCTTCGAATGCAATTAAGAAAATGAAAAAAAAAAAAATACACTTTAATGAGTATTAATGCACACAAACAAAATATAACCTATTTTCTATATAAAAGATAGTGTTACGCCGAGTAAATGGATACTAAACATGTCACGCTTTAAAATTGCGCACACGCTCGTGCAATGGCGATGCTTTAAAAGCCTTCACAGTTTACCAGTTTAGAGTTAGGTGAGGTCTGGTGCTGGATTTATTGCTCTCCCTTTGATGTTCGCAATACCTCACGTGTGGTTTGATGCTTGCATTTGCATATTTTTTTTTTTTTTTTTTGGCACTTTTATAATTTATTGCTGTCACAAGGTATGTAAACATTCCTTATGAAAGCTGTAGGCAGTGACAGATATTCTTTATGGAGAGATCTGGGGTCTAAGCATCTGTCCACACCAAGATCAATTCAAATTCAGAGCCACATTGGAGATGATGGACACTTTTGGACTGAATGTTCATGCAATAAATGGTGCGACTGCGAAAAGTCACTGCAATTATCCAATCATGTCAAAATCTTATCTCTCCCCCCCCCCCCCCCCCACGTCTTAAGTCTGGATTCGCACTGAATTTGCATGGGGCTGACAGCAGAGTCCGATGCATCCCTGTTCTTCTTTTCAGGGACTAAATTCAAACCTGAAACGGTGAGACGCACAGGACTCTTGTGCAATATGCTCCGCAGCTGCCACGGAGATGTGTGAATCGGCTCCATTGAGAGGCAGGCACACTCTCCTTTAATGCGAATTATCCCACATCCAAATTGCATAAGTGTGAACCCAGCCTGAATCCCTAATAATGTGTACATGAAATAAGTAAACATAAATTAGCTTTTCACATGATTGGGCAATTGCAGTGAATTTCCACACATGATTGTGTGAGGATTTACAAATCTTGTAGATCAGCCTCCATGAGCGGGTCTAATAGTGGTTCACATGAAGTGATTGTGCTTTGACAGGCTTTACTTGTCATAAAAGAGCAGGTTTCTGGTGTGGAGGCTGGTGATGGTGTATTGTTTGCTGGTACATTTAAGATCACCGCTTGCCAGAGAGAAGGCTCAGCTTAAGGTGTCGTTGACATGCTTTAGTTTGGTGCATGGTCTTTGTTCTCTTTGACAGCTACTTCTATGGGCCATTGTCTGGTGGGATTTAACACCAATCGCACGTCTTTTGTTCTGGCTGAGTTTATTTAATACAGAACATCTTGTTACAAAACAAAGGCTGATTAGTAAAAAATAAATAAATAAATTCTCCCTCTGCATGTGTCCTCTGTGCTTTTGTTTTATAAATACAATAATTTTTTTATTATTATAACAAAACGTAAATTCTGGCCTTTTTTGTTTTTTTTGCGTGTAGTATTCCATAGCATCAGGGGCTTAAAAGCTTTACTCAAGGAAAATCCTGATAAAATACATATGGTTTATTTGCTAAAGGATTTGTATTTCTTTTCTATTCAGTCCCTGCAATTTGCATAGCTAGGTAGATGATACTACTTAGAATAAAAGTAGTACAACAAAAGCTCATTTGGCTGTACTTCTGTGGATCACAGGAATGCAGTTCATTCTGTGCTTCAGTGACCCGTCTTCAGCCAGCAGTGGACTAAAGCTCCCTGTCACCTGGTGTCACAGAGCTGGTCCAGGCTTGGGAAAGATTGCGACTATATGGCTTGGATCCACTCAAAAGCCTGGACCAGCACCTGGCTCGGCCTCTCAGCTGGGAGACTGAGGCAGCTACTCCCTTCCCTCCCTAGCCCAGTGCTCCAGTGAGTGCTGGAGGGGCAGAGCAGAGAATTGCTGACCGACAGTCATGGCTCTCTACTCAGAGTGGCAAGACAACTGAGTGATCAGCTGTGTTTGCCCAGTTTTCTGCCTAAGGCCCCTTTCACACGGTCGGACTGTTCAGGTCCGCCTGTCAGTTTTGTCGGCGGACCTGAACGGCCGCTCCATACATCTCTATGGAGCATCGGATGACAGCAGAGACATGTCTGCTGACATGCGATCCGCTAAAATCAGATGGAGGGCAATACCTCGCCAACCGTCCATATCGGATTGGGTGAGATCTGATGAAAACGGACATGCTGTCCGTTTTCATCAGATCTCTCCATAGGAGACAGTGGCGCTGGACAAGCCCCTCCCCGCTCAGTGAGCAGAGAGGGAGCTGTCATCCACCGGCTCAGCGGAGAGATCTCCCGCTGAGCTGGCGGACCGTTAAAAGCGAATCCGTCCCCGTGTGAAAGGGGCCTTAGAGCTGACGGGGGACAGATTCAGCATTCGATTGATGCTGCATCCACCTAGGTAAATGACAAACTTCTTTTTTTTTTTTTTTTTTTTTTCAATAGAAGATTTTTATTGAATTTTTCAAAGTACAAGAACATAGGCATAAGGGTAACAAAAGTGATGCCACATTGAGATAAAGGATACAAAGAAAACAATAGAGAGCCATGAAGAAATATCATATATCAATAATAATCATCACAGGTAGGAGAAGCAATACCCGTAGTATACATGTAAATTATCCAGTGTTATATTTAGTGGTCCAGGTTTCCCATTGTCTGTCGAATGAACTACCTCTTTGTGCGTTGAACGCTAGGATCCGTTCAAATGTGTAGTTTTGTTGAACCCTCTTAGTTAGATCAGTCTTATTGAGTGTGTTAGCGTATTTCCAATTTTGGAGTATTAGTGATCTAGCCGCTAGCAAAATGTGGGATACTACCTGTCTCGTGTCATGTGGGATGATTTCCATTCCCACATGGAGAATAGCCAGCGCAGGGCTAGGGGAAATGAGCACCCCTGTAGTGGATGATATAAGTTTAAAAGTTAGATTCCAAAAACTGGTCACACTGGGGCATTCCCACATCATGTGGAAAAGGTGGCCTCTATGCCCACAATTCCGCCAGCAGAGAGGTGAGGTGGAGGGGGACATAAGCGCAAGCCTGCAGGGGGTATATTGCCACCGGTTAATAATTCTAATCATCAATTCCCAATGACCCGTGCAGTGTGATGCCTTTTGGATGGAGTGAAATGCAAATTTCCACTGGGCTTCGGTGAAGGTGGATCCTAGGTCTTCTTCCCATTTAATGTGTTTCGATGATTTGTGGAAAACTGTTTTAAGTTGTAGTGTGTTATAGTAGAGAGCTATACCTTTATTGTGTGCTTGTCCCCCCGTCAGGTGTTGCCATATTGCCGTTGGTAGTTGAAGTACCGGGGGAGGGTGTTTCTTTAAAAAGTGGACTACTCTCGTACAGGTGAAAAGCAAATGTGTCGGCAAGTTATATTCCCGCCGTATGTGGTTCACCGATTTAGGTCTCTGATTGTCCATTAGATCTTGTATTGTGTGGATCCCATGTGAAGTAAGGGCTTTTAGGGACAGCATTGGTACATGAGCTTCAATCCAACTAAGAGGGAATTTGTGATCTACAGGTCTACAATTAGGGGGTTGCTGTTTTAGGAGGAGTCTCCAGACCTGCAATGACGTGGCGATTGTTGGGGGCATGTCAGATGTGTCCCACGGTATCCATGAGTCTCCCAAGAGAACCGACAATAGGTCAGGTGTGGGAGCTAGGGATGCCTCTATGTCTACCCATATCGGAGTGTCGTTGGAGGAAAACCAGAGCTTGAGTTGGTCAAGCCTGGTCGCCCATAGGTAGTCTCGTATATCCACCAGACCCGCCCCCCCCCCCACACTCTTGTGGGGAAGTAAGGTTTTGCGTGTGCACCTGGCTTTTTTCGCTCCCCACAGGAATTGCCATTGTATTTTGGAGAGAGCTTTAATGTGCTGTGGTGAGATGGTAATAGGGAGCGACCTGAACATATACAAGATTTGTGGTAACAAAAGCATCTTAAACGCTGCTAATCTCCCCATCCAAGACAATTCCTTCTTTGACAGATTATTGGTTTGTGTGGTCATGTTATGTAGAAGTGGACCCATATTGACATCAGCCAAGGATTTAGTGCTGTTGGTCACTTTGATTCCTAAGTAAGTTATGTGCTTGTCGTTCCATACATAAGGAAGGGAGTTTTGTAGTAGGGAGCGGTCAGGAGCTGGGACACCTAGACTGAGGATGAAGGATTTCGAGTAGTTAACCTTGTAGTAGGAGATCTTACCAAAGGATATCAGCGTGTCATGTACTGCAGGGAGCGAATTGCGCGGATTCGTCAGCATTAGGATCACATCATCAGCGAATAAGTTTATGACATGTGAAGTCGAACCAATACGGAACCCAGTGATGTTGTTGCGCGTCCTAATGGCTTCCGCCAGGGGTTCCATCATGAGATTGAAAATTGTCGGGGATAGTGGACACCCCTGGCGCGTCCCATTCGTAATATGAAAGGGAACAGATAACATACTGGATGTGTACACTCTTGCTGAAGGGCAGGAGTACAGAGCCAGTATTGCATCCTTGATAGTGCCCTCAAACCCAAATTTAGATAATGTCATTTGCATGTATTTCCAATTCACCCTGTCAAACGCCTTCTCTGCGTCTATAGAGAGCAACAGAGAAGGCGTTCGGGTGCTCTCCGCATGGTGGACGATATTGATGACCCTCCTGGTAGCATCCGAGGTCTGCCTTCCCCTCACAAAGCCCATCTGGTCACGTTTTAACTAGGGACGGAATGAAATCTGCTAAGCGTTTGGCCAGTACCTTGGCGTAAATTTTGATATCCGAGTTTAGAAGAGAGATAGGTCGGAAGTTGGCTGGAGTGTCCGGTTCTTTGCCCGGCTTAGGTAGGGTGATTATAAAGGCTTGTAGCATGTCAGGGGGAAATGATGCTGTCTTTGCAGCTTTTGCGAATACTTTTTGCATATGCGGTGCTAGAAGAGGGCCAAAAATTTTAAAGTATTCGTTAGAGAACCCATCAGGTCCTGGGGATTTACCACTGGGTAGAGTGGATATAGCACATTCTATCTCCGACGTAGTGAACTGTGAGTTCAGGGAGAGTAGTTGGTCTTCTGATAGGGAGGGCAAGTCAGTTGTCCGCAGGAATTCTGAAATATGTGCTGACGTGGGTTGGTGAGTGGAGGAATCGTCTTTTATGTTGTAAAGGCCTCCATAGTAGGCGGCAAATTGATCAGCTATATCCTGAGGGTTACTAATTTTATGTCTAAGCGTAGGGTGTACTAAGTGGTCAATTCTCGACTTTGTGCGTGCCGCTTTTAATCGATTGGCTAGGTATTTACCCGCTCTGTTAGCGTTGGCATACGAGTTCAATTTGAAACGTCTGAGATGATAGTCATATTGTTGATTTAGTAATTCTCTTAGTGATTCCCTCAACTGTGAAAGTTTCGTTGAAAGAGTGTAACTAGGTGTCTGTTTGTTCTGCGTTTCCAGAGTGTGTATATCAGTTAGAATTGAGTTGATTTTGTTTGCGCGCCGTTTCTTTTCCCTGGCACCAATTTGGATTAGTATTCCCCTGAGGTACGCCTTATGGGCATTCCAGAGAGTAAAGGGATCCTCTACTGAGTGTGCATTGTGTAGAAAAAACTCGGAGATATGTTGTGCGACTTGCGCTGAGATCTGTGGGTCTAGGAGGAGACGAACATTATTACGCCAGATAGGAGAGGAGGGGGAGGCAGCCTGGTCAGCTATGGTCATGGTTATAGCTGCGTGGTCAGACCACGTGATGTCGTGGATCTGAGCAGAGGAGACCTTTTGTAGCAACCATTTGTCCACTAGAAATAGGTCAATGCGTGAGTATGAACAGTGCCTGTTGGGAAAAAAAAGTATAGTCCCTGGAGCTTGCATGGATGCACCTCCAAGCATCAAAGAGTTCTTCATCTCGGATTGTTCTGCCTAAATACGTAGATCGTTTGTGGTTTTGCGTGGAAGTGTCCAGCTTTGGATCCACAATGAGATTAAAATCTCCGCACACCACAAGACTGCCAAATTGTTGAGTTCTAGTCTTTTTCAGAAGTCTGTGGAGGAAACGTAACTGATGCGAGTTGGGGGCATACAGAGCTACCACTGTGTACGGACGCCCATTTATGTCTCCTTTTAGGATGACGTACCTGCCGTTTGAGTCCGTGGTGACTTCCTTTAATTGGAAGGAGAGGGTATGTCTGAGTGCTATAAGGACTCCTCCTGCTTTGCGGTTGGGCGTGTTTGCCAGGAATACATGCGGATAGTCCTTGTGTGAACACTTGGGAACTTTGGAGTCTTGGAAATGCGTTTCTTGGACGCACAGAATATCCGCCCTGTGCTTCTCGGCTTCAGCCCACATGGAAAGTCTTTTGGCAGGGTGGTTTAACCCCCTTGCGTTGATGGAAAGACAGTTAATTGGCATAGGACGGTGTGTAGGACATATGCTGTGTCACGTGGTTCGCGTACTCACTGCGTCCCTGGCTGCTGGTCCGGGGAAGGGAGACATTTCTGGAAACTTCTGAAACAATTCGAGAGTTCAGATCTGGTCTTCTGGCCTCAAACGTAGAAAGAACAGGATATAAGTGGCATAAAAAACAACAAAATAAAAGTGTGGGAACAAAAAGTACAATAAGAAAGAGATCTATAAACCGATCCATGTGCAGGCGTAACTGCTGCATAAATTTTTGAGGGAGAAAAAGCAGGGATTAGGACACAAAACCCCTGCGTCCGGAGAGAACAATATGCTTAGTGCCGCTGTGAAGTCACACGGTACCACCTGATTTGGCCTTGGGGTTGCGTTTCCTTGTGACCAGTTGCCAGTCATCCTGTAACGGACTAGGCGTTTGAGCATGCGCAGCCGGTGATGTTTGGTTCGGTAGGATGCCCCACTGTCGTAGTACTGTAAGACCCTCTTCCAGCGTGGAGATAAGAACTGAAGTTCCGTTCCGGGTAACCGACAATTTTGCCGGATACTTCCATTTGTGGAGTATATTATGGTTCCTCAGCGCCTTCGTTATGGTCGCCAGATTGCGACGCTGCTGTAGGGTGTGTCTGGATAGGTCTGGGAGCAGCTGAAGGGTATCGTATGGTGGGTTTCTGCTTTCTGCTCTGCGCGACGTCACCATAATCTGCTCTTTCACGTGGTAGAAGTGCACTCTAAGCAGCACATCCCTGGGAGTGGAGTCCGGCAGAAACGAGGGCTTGGGGATACGATGGATGCGGTCCACAATGAGATCCTGTGGCAACAGGGATGGTAGTAAGGTGGAGAAGAATGCTTGCGCATAGGTAAGGAGCTGTGAATCAGGAACTGTTTCAGGGATCCCCCTTATTTTGACGTTGTTCCTTCTGGAACGATCTTCCAAATCTGCTACCTTGTTTTTAAGCCAGGCGATTTCATCCCTATGGTTGCTATGTGCATCCACCATTGTATTGAAAGATGCTGTGAGGTTACTCACACTGTGTTCCACTTGGTCAACCCTGTTTCCCAGGGCCTGCACCTCCCTCTGGCAATGATTAATGCCTGCTGTCATGTCTGCATGAAGCGATGCTTTAAGTGACATCAGCATCTCCTTGAGTACTGTGTCTGACACAGGCCTGTCTGATGTGGGGAATGCCGCTATTGGGTCCTGTGAGGTGTTCAGCTGCGGCCCCTCATTGCTGTGAGGTCTGCTTACCTCCATGTCCGGGTCCCCGAGTGTCCTGTCAGGAGATGTTGTCCGCATTTTTTGTTTGACAGGGCTCCTTGTGGAGGGACTGGAGTCTCCAGATGATGCGCCACTGTGAGAGGGAGCCCCGCGCTGTGCAATCAGCTGTATAGCTCTGGAGGCAGGCGCTGGCGTGGTGTGCTGTTCTCTGGTGTCGGCGCCATTTTGTGAAGGGCCGCGCGCCGCGAAGTAGTCTGTTACTTTCTGCGGGGATTGCTGTTTTTTTCGCGGGCGGGTCATCTCCGCGAGTGCAGCGAGTTGCCGGGTGTCGGTGAGTGCTCAGTGAGTCGTGTGGGTCGCCGGCGACCGTGTCTATCGGTCCGTTCTCTCCGGTGGCAGAGCGGAGCTCTCAGACTACACGTCCATGTCGGAGCTTGGACGCCACGCCCCCCCCCACAAACTTCTTTTTTTAAAGCAAGTCTGTCTATATTGTACCTGTAAAGTTTGCCATACACTGTGATTTCTAGATCTACTATTAACTATGTAGTACATGGACCTGTCATATTGGGTGTGTTGTCCAAAACTTTGATTGTATAGTGTATGGTCACCTTTTTAAGCAAGGGAATACTTGCTGCCCACACTATCAACTTCTGAGTCAGATAAATCCATGGCTGAAGTCTTCTGCAAAAATTGAAACCTTTGGGTAGTGTTTGATCTCTTGGTCCATTACAGTCCTGATGTAGTTCCTCCTGCCAAATTCCGTGAGATTGTGGTGTCATGTAGTAATATGGAGATTGATGGGAGGTCTTTGTAAAGCAGTGTGGATATAAATCAATGGTTTAAAAAAAGAAACTACGGAAGCTTAGTTATGTAGCATGAGGCTGTATGTTCTGCAATATTAAAATTTTTGGTAAGCATTCAATGAATTCAAGCTCTGTAAGCTGAGATAATATGCAGTTTGTAGTGTACACAATTTTACAGTAACCATGAGATAAAGCAAAGTTTAGGAATATTTCTTTATCCCATTGTTTTGCAAATCTATGTACACTACAAACTGTATGATTGAATCGGTTTTGATATCGTTGTTTTACAAACCGGGCGGCTTATTCTAAATGGTGAAACCTTCATTTTGTTTGCAAATATTAGATTCTAACTACCAGCAAGAATGAGTCCTTACATTTTAAAGAGCACCTTTCATTTCTAATTCATCGTGGCAGCTCCCAGTAGTAGGCAACAGCTCACCTGCTGCCACCACGTCCCTCACCTTTTTGTCACTGCCACATCACCAGCTGTCCCCTTAAAGTGAATGGGACTGTCGGTGAGTCAATAGCGGGTCAGAGGGGGAGCCTCTGTGGAACAGAGAAGACAGTTGTTCTATTCAAATTATGATTTAAATCAAGCCTTTTTTTACTAGCGATTTCAATCGGGGCGGGGCAGGATTTTAGTAAAAAAAAAAAAAGCTAATTTTTATCTCCATATGGGGGGGGGGCAATGTTGAATCATTCATTTTATATTGGTGTCTTTGCACAAACTTTGGTTCCCAGTGACTTGTTTTCTCCTTTGTGTGTTGCAAGGCTGTCATTCTTTGGGTAAGTAGGGTGATTATTTTTTGTTGTTGTTAAACATTTTATTTTGTAAAGCACACTCTTGGGATGTGTGCACATTACTATTGTGCTATGGTGCCCTTCATTACTATTTTAACTACTATAATTATTTTTTCAACTTTGGACTTTTAGGTCAGTGTAATCAAAGACCTGTACGAGGCTGAGCTTGCTGATGCTCGAAAAGTTTTGGATGAAACCGCAAAACACAGAGCCAGGCTACAGATAGAGCTGGGGAAGTATCGGTCTGACTTTGATGAGCTAACGAAAAAGTAAGTGTCCTTCTTTGACTTTTTTAATTTGCGAAGCTAGATTCCAGGGGGGGGGTGCTGAGATTGATGCATTTGATACTCTGGGCCTGCATACCTTCTGCGGCCGTTATAAAGAGGTGGTTATAGAGGAAGTTCATAAAACATTATGTTTCCAAAAAAGTAAACGCGTACATTGTGAATTTAACCATTGTGCAAGGCATGAGAAATTTGTCCTGTATATAATTTTTTTTATACTGTAATAATTGCAGGGATAGAAAAGTCATAAAGAAAAAACGTAGCCAGACTAAGCGGTTCCCAGCTCTGATTTTAGAAAAGGGATAAAGTGAGGGAGGGCATATGTAAGCTAAAAAGGTTATTCTTCCTTTTCCCCAGAGGAGACATACAGACAGTTTTAACATTCCCGTAGATTGATTCTTGTCATTGTCTGAACTGTTGGATTTGGGCACTAAACAACCTATGTAGCTATAGGAAGTTGGAATTTCCTGTTTGATCACTTTACTCTCACATGGTAAGCCTGGTCAAAGAATGTCCTCCGTCTCCCTCTAAACAATCCCCAGACTACATCTGATTCTGATTTATGTCTACATATCTGACTGCCATCTTGTGACCTGGCCATGGAATGTAATGAATTTTTCAGGGATTTCTATTTAAAAAAAAAATTGTGTGACTGTGGTGTAAAAAATCCTGCTTGCTGCATTTTTGAATAAATATAGAGAAACCTAGATGACAGCCCTATAGGAACAAAGGCTGCCCATAGGTAAGAGGCTACTGTTGGCAAAGCAGGGACTATACTCGGGGTGTGCAAAAAAATATTATAATTTATTAATTTACTACAAAGCATGATAAAACTAATCAAAATAGAAAATGTGGCAGAGCTATTAAATAGAACAGTATGCTGCCGCATGGGCGGTATAGCTAATGTCAGACATACAAACAAGAAACAATGACAAACGTACAACAATGAGACTCAGACAGTCCGGACACATAAGTATCACTTCTGTGGTGGTTCACCAGGGGAAGACACACCCCTATCGATTTGTAAATAGATGTGCAAGAAATTAAGTGAAGATGAACCTAATAAATAGTGAACAGACCACAGAGGTGACACTGCGGGGAGGGGGGAGCAAACAGGTGATATGAGTTACCCTAAATAAATCTGGTTGATAAACTTGTATATTCTACAAATGTCGGCTGGCACGGAAAACGTGTATGGGGCCCACCAATTTGGTGAATGATGCCCTATATTCCAAAATGTCCAGACCTATCGGCAACGAAAATAAGGGTATCAAGATGACATTAGAGACTGCAAAAAGATCTTCAGCTGAAGAATAATTAATAGACCATGCTGGTCATATTCCCATGTAGTCTCACTCCTTAATCATTGCCATGAAGGGGATCGGGACAGCTGCTAGGGTGAAATACCATTCCTGAATGGAGATGATGATGGAAAAAACTCTGTAGTCAGCGAACTTGTTGCTTTTAAAGATAATAATTGGAACAGTCTTACCGCATCCATAAACTGAGGTGTGAATGAAATTATACAGCAAGGTCCTTAATCAAAGCCGATGTAGCCCGATCATGCCCTGCTCCAGGCATGTAAAGGGACACCGCCTCAAGGTATAACCCTCAGATGTGCCAGTGACTCCGTGGATTGCGGGTCAGATTGTCCACCGTGCCATGTAGCAAGTGTGTCAGCACACTGGTGTGCGCGGGGCTGGCGATGATACAGGCAAATCCTCAACAGCTGAAGCTCCCTCCAGCTGCCGCCCCCAGCTGGGAAGGGGGGTGTGTGAGTGTCCGGCGTCTGAGCGTGATGACGTCAACGCGTTTCGCAAATGACTTGCGTAGCTTCGTCTGGACGCTTGGAAAGGGGCAGTGCAACACTCCTTCTTATGCATCCTGCTATGCACGCCCACTTTCCTGAACTGAACGTTCACAAAATGATTTTAGAGTGTTTTGTTGATGAAAACGTACATTGTTTGTGGAGTCTGACAGGTGTCCGCCCGGTATGAGAGAAAAGGGTTTTGATGTCAGTTACAGGATGTCATTTAAGCTATAGCATATTGGCAAATGTAATCGCCATGCGTGCCTCATTTTTTTCTTCTTCTCTCCTCCATATGCGAATACGTATGCTGCATTTTTGGCCAGTTAAAATAAATAAATAAAAAAGCACTCCCAGTTCAAATGCAGCAAGAACGCATCATTAACGCATGACCTATGAAAAAAACCTATAAGCACAGCATTGAAAAATCGATGCAAAATTGAGGCACAATAGGTGCAAATTTGCTGGGCGTTTTTGGTGCCATTATCGGCACCATGGCCGAGTGCCGATAACACCATTTTTGGCCAGAATTTCGTTACATCTCTAAAAATAAGTATTTGATTCCCAAGCAAAGCATGACTTGGTATTTGGTGGATAAACCCTTGTTGGCAAGCACAGAGGTAAAATGTTTCTTGCAGTTAGTGACCAGGTTTGTACACATCTCAGGTGGGATTTTGTTCCACTCTTTACAGATCTTCTCAAAATTCTTAAGGTTTTTTGGCTGTAGTTCGGCAACTTGAAGCTTTAGCTCCCTCCATAAATGTTCTATAGGATTAAGGCAGGGCTCGACAAACCTGTGCGCCAGGTCGCAATTGCGACTATAATTGGCAACCTGGCGCAGCACAGCTGGGCTAACCTGTCTCCGAGCGCAGGTTGCATGTTTGCATACAGGTTGCATGTTTTGAGTTAGAGGAGGTCTAGGGCTAGAATTATTGCTCTCGCTCTACCAATCACTGCGATACCTCACGTGTGGTTTGAACACTGCTTTCATATGCGGGCGCTACTCACATATGCGTTCGCTTCTGCACGCGAGCTTGGCGGGACGGGGCGCGTTCCTGGCACCTAACTTTTTTTAGCTGGCTTTTAGATTCCAAGCTAATTTTGTGAAGCCCTGGATTAAGGGCTCCATGACCCTAATGTGCTTCTATTTGAGCCACTCCACTCCTGTGATGGCGCAGGAATTAGGGTTAATCTGGTGTCTAGCGGTGAATGCATTGAGGCTAATTGGAGATCTGAAATTGGGGTGATCTGAGGTGTGAAGGTGCAGGATTTGGCATGATGTGAGGATGCAGGAATTGACATGATATGAGGTGTGGAGGTGCAGGAACTGGAATGATCTGAAGTCTCGTGGTTCAGCAATTGGGGTGATCTGATGTGTGTGAAGGTGCCAAATGTGCGAAGAGTGCAAGGTGTTTTTTCACCTTAATGCATAGTATGCATTAAGGTGAAAAAACACGAAGATTTACAACCCCTTTAAGGGCTACTTCACTGGCCAGTAGGAATGTGCACACAGTTAAAAGTAACTGGCAAGCCATCAGTTTTAGATGCGTCTTCTTTTTTTTTTTTTAATTTTGCATTTACTTAGCAGTGTGTGATTTTAAAGCTAAATTCTAGGAGAAGCCACCCAAGGCAAACATTGGCTGTATAACATGCTGATAGAATGAGAGCAGAGTAAGCGCGACATGAAGTCAGGTGGAAGACCAGTAAGTGAAACTGCAGAGGAGAAACAATAGGTCCCCTCCTTTCTAGACAGTGCTGTAACGTGGAGCAGAGCTGTGTAAGGCTCCATTCACGCTAATGCGTTTTTTGGTGCATTTTGCAGAAAAGCAGGGACATTTTTTAACATGGGTTCCTATAGAACATGTTCACATTAATGCTTTTTTGTGCCTCTGCGTTTTTGGAAAGGGTCGGGGACTTTTTTTTTTCTGCAAAAAGCAGCGTTTTGCATGTAATAGAATTCAATGGACCCGCATCCAAAACGCAAGTACTGCGTTTTTACTGCCATTTTTGCCGCGATTTGTGTTTTTTTTTTATTTTTTTTATTTTGTTAACCTGGTTATAGCTGGTTGTTAAAGGAAATGTAAAAAAATTTAAAATTGATGGCAAAAAACAAAACAAATCGCGATAAAAAGCACTGCAAAAACGCTCAAAAGCAACATGCATCAGGGATCGACAAATCCCGAGCGCCAGGTCGCCATGGCGACTAGAAATAGTGTCCTGGCAACTTGGCTTGGAAGGTGGGCAAAAAAAAAAAATATATATATTTTTTTGTGAGCTGGCGCCATCTGGTGGTGAGCCGTTGGTATTACAAGTTATTACCACCAGATGTGAGCTGGCGCCATCTGGTGGTGGCCGTTGGTATTACAAGTTAAGCATTACAAGCTAAACAGCAATTCTAATGTAAATTTTCACTGCCATCTTCTTCCCTCTAATTAGAACCCCAAAACATTTTATATATATATATATATAACACCCTAGAGAATAAAATGGCGATCATTGCAATACTTTCTGTCACGCCGTATTTGCGCAGCGGTCTTACAAGCGCATTTTTTTGTGAAAAAATTACACTTTCTTTAATTAAAAAATAAGACAACAGTAAAGTTATCCCTATTTTTTTTTTTTTAATATTATGAAAGATAATGATACACCGAGTAAATTCTTACCACAACATGTCAAGCTTCAAAATTGCGTCCGCTCGTGGAATGCCGACAAACTTTTACCCTTTAAAATCTTCATAGGCGATGTTTAAAAAAAATCTACAGGTTGCATGTTTTGAGTTACAGAGAAGGTCTAGTGCTAGAATTATTGCTCTCACTCTACCAATCGCGGCGATATCTCACATGTGTGGTTTGAACACTGTTTACATATGCGGGCGCTGCTCACGTATGTGTTCGCTTCTGCGTGCGAGCTCGTCGGGACGGGGTGCGTTTTCTGGCTCCTAACTTTTTTAGCTGGCTCCTAGATTCCAAGCAAATTTGTCAAACCCTGACATGCATAGGTGGGAATCGAGCCTTAGACTGGAGGGTCAGAGATGTAGATAGACAATAACTGCTCCCTTCTTTGTACTTCATATCTGTATTTGGCTGTTTGCCTGAAGTCCAGTTTTAGATGTTTGTAATCTGCCAGTGCGCTGTCTGGATGTTGTATTGTAGCAGACAGACTGACCTTGTTTTGAATAAATTGACAACTGGTCATCACTATGTACTATACCTACACATAGCTGCTAGTAAAATGCTGATCCTCATGGACGTTGGGTTCTTGCAGCTGTTGGATGGCATATTGCACCAAATGGTTCCCACAAAAGCAGCTTTTTGTTTTCACACCGAAAAGCATTCTTAGGCAAACTTGACCAAGCAACAACTGGTAGCTTTGAGAAAGTACCCCCTGTTCCAAATTATTATGCAAATTCTATTTCGGTGTCACAAAGATTAAATATTGTTTTTCAGTTTAACTCATGAATGGCAGTGTGTCTCAGGGCTCTTTTGATCACTAAAGACAACCTCGGACACTTGTGATAAATAGATTTCCAGGTGAGCCCAATTAAAGAAAAAACTACTAAAGGAGGGTGTTCCACATTATTAAGCAGAGCGCCATTTTCAAGCCATATGGGGAAGAAAAAGGATCTTTCTGCTGCCGAAAAGAGTGAAATAGTTCAATGCCTTGGACGAGGTATGAAAACCTTAGATATTTCACAAAAACGTAAGCGTTATTATCGTACTATTGAGAGATTTGTGGCTCATTCAGAGCACAGATGGGTTTCGTGCAGATAAAGGCACATTGAGGAAGATTTCTGCCAGATCCATGCATCGGATCAAGAGGGCAGGTGCTAAAACACCCTTACATAGCAGCAAACGGATATTTGAAGCTGATGGTGCCTCTGGAGTCCCACGGACATCAAGGTGTAGAGTCTTCCAGAATCTTGCAATTGTGCATAAACCTTCTATTCGGCCACCACCAACCAATGCTCACAAGCAGAAACTGCTGCGTTGGGCAGAAAAATACATGAAGACTAATTTTTGAACAGTCCTGTTCACTGATGAGTGCTGTGCAACCCTGGATGGTCCAGATGGATGGAGTAATGGATGGTTGGTGGATGGCCATCCTGTTCCAATAAGGCTGCGACGTCGGCAAGGCAGTGGTGGAGTCATGTTTTGGTCTGGAATCATGGGAAGAGAGCTGGTCGGCCCCTTTAGGGTCCCCGAAGGTGTAAAGATTATCTCTGCAAAGTATGTTGAGTTCCATCCTGACTGACCAGTTCCTTCCCTGGTACAGAAGGAAGAACTATGCTTTGCGTAATAAAATCCTCTTCATGCATGACAATGCACCATCTCATGCTGCAAAGAATACCTCTGCATCAATGGGGATAAAAGGAGAGAAAGTCATGGTGTGGCCTCCATCCTCCCCTGACCTCAATTCTATTGAGAACCTTTTGAGCATCCTCAAGCAAAATATCTTTGAGGGTGGGAGGCAGTTTACATCAAAACGGCAGCTCTGGGAGGCTATTCTTACGTCTTGAAAACAAATTCAAGCAGAAACTGTCCAAAAACTCACAAGTCCAATGGATGCAAGACTTGTAAAGCTGCTATCAAATAAGGGGTCCTATGTTAAAATGTAACGTGACCTGTTAAAATGTTCAAAGTTTGCTTGAAATAGCTTTTGATTTCAGTAAATATGCTGCAAACACAACAAATAACAATTTTCAGTTCTTTACAACCTATAAAGTGTTACGAAACTTGCTGTGCGTAATAATTTGGAACAGTGCACTGCTCAAATTGCATAACATAAACGGTGCTCTGGATGAAAAACCAAAGTCAATTGAACACCAAATGGATGACACATTCTCCACCGTATCTCCCAAAGGTGTAATCTCACCTACTCGCTACAAAGGACAGACTCGCATGAAGTACACAAAATCCTCAATTCTGTCAGATGGATTCAATTGTCATACAGCACACTGATCAGGATTTTGCTCTCCAGCTCTGATCAGCGGTTTACATAGACTCTTGGCCTCAAGCACTAAGATGCCATTTGGATGTCTTCTTGTCAGTAGCTTGGTAACTATCTCAGCAGACCAGATGGCAGTGGATGCATAACGCACCACTAAATCCCCAAGCTGGGCAATGATGCAATGTAGAATAGATCACGCCGTCTCTAGATGTTTCTGCACTGATGGCACTACTTCTAGCATCAGACGAAAAGCAACATCTCCTCTCCAGCCTGCACCTCCCTTTCCAGTCTTCTCCTGGGTGCCTCTCTCCCCACTGCAACCTTTTCCTTGGGTTCTTCTTGATCCTGCACCTTGTAATTTTTCTGTTTTTCCTAAAATACAAACAATGTTGTATCAATCAGAAACCATAATTTATAGATGGACCCCTATTTCCCCCTTACAATGTCAGCTTTCTGTGTAGTTCAGAGGTAGGCAGCCTTCAAGAGATGGAGATCTATTTGAACAACACTGATGAAGTCAAAGATCACTAAGCACAGCTGCTCACTGATGACAGCGGCACAGGAGGCGGGAGGGAGAGGGAAGGAGCTGCACATATAAGGCACGGAGGAGGCTTGAGGCTGAGAGGGGAGATGAGGATCGGCATTTAGAAGGCAGGTGGACTGTCGCCTGCCTGTGATCGACGGGTTCCCGACCCCTGGTGTAGTTAAGTAAAAAAAAAAAAATCTCTCTTCTTGTTTCTGTGTATAAAGATTTTATATGTCACATCTGGAACCAAGCCCTTGGGTGTCAAGTCCTGGACTGCATATTAGATTTTCAATTTCTTGATTTTCATTAGTTT
Source organism: Rana temporaria (assembly GCF_905171775.1). Classification (NCBI taxonomy): domain Eukaryota; kingdom Metazoa; phylum Chordata; class Amphibia; order Anura; family Ranidae; genus Rana; species Rana temporaria. The sequence goes on along the minus strand of NC_053489.1, from coordinate 431,736,934 downwards.
ATTTTTTTTGGACTGCGGACTCTGGTTATTGTGTCCTTGTCTTGCATTTGTTCACCAAGCTCCATTTACTGTAATCCAGTGTTGTTGCTTTGCCATTGTTGAATGGAGTTTCCAGTGTTTGTGGTTTGTGTTTACAAATAAATAAAACTTGATTGTTTAAGCTTTGTATCCCATTTCATAGTACTTTTTTTTTTTTTTTTTCAGTTTTAAGAAAAAAGATGCGGAGCTGGTTGGTGCACAACATCGCAATAAGGACCTGGAGGCATTGCATTTCCGGAGCGAGGCAGAGCTTACAACCACCCTAGAGGACAAGAGGAAGCTGGAGGCAGAAGTGGCTGATTTGCGCGCTCAACTTGCTAAGGTATACAGTCGGTTTGTGTAGGTAGTCTGCAGATGGCAAGAAGCAGACGTGTTTTAGAGAACTACATTAATCAGTCATTTTAAAGTATTTCCACTTTTGCAGTCAAATTGGGAAAACGCCTACTTTACACATACACAGCATAATTTAAAAATTGCACCTCATGTTCTGTTTTGGACACTTGAGCATTGAATTATTCTACTAGCTCTTTGAGTGCGCTGAGCAGCTGTTTAACAACTTCTGGACCAAGCCTATTTCTGACATTTGTTGTGGCAATTATAAATTGGAAACTAGAATTGAACTTGGTCTGTCCTAAAATAGGGTTGAAGGTGTAGAAGCTAGGCATTTTGCATTATATGTTAACAAGAGGGGACTCCTTCTTAGAACAGGTTCATTCTACCATTGTTCAAAAATCCTTAAAGTCAGCCATGAGGCCTTCACTTGAGAAACTTTAAAAGGTGTGTGTGTGTGTGTGTGTGTGTGTGTGTGTTTTTTATTTTTTTTAATATATATTTTGGAATGCTGTGCAAACATAAACACAAACTTATAGTTTTGGTTTTCTCAAATTGTTATCTATTTTAAACCATCAGACCTTTTTAAAATGGGTATAATACATTTTCAACTGCTGCAGTTTTTTTTAGATAGATATCGATTATTTATTTATTTATTTATATATATATATATATATATATATATATATATATATATAATTACAGTACAGACCCAAAGTTTGGATACACCTTCTCATTCAAAGAGTTTTCTTTATTTTCATGACTATGAAAATTGTAGATTCACACTGAAGGCATCAAAACTATGAATTGACACATGTGGAATTATACATAAAAAAAAAAGTGTGAAACAACTGAAAATATATTTCATATTCTAGGTTCCTCAAAGTAGCAACCTTTTGCAGCAGACACATCTCTAGAACTGGTAAGAGGAGACTGTGTGAATCAGGCCTTCATGGTAGAATATCTGCTTGGAAACCACTGCTAAAGAAAGGCAACAAGCAGAAGAGACTTGTTTGGGCTAAAGAACACAAGGAATGGACATTAGACCAGTGGAAATCTGTGATTTGGTCTGATGAGTCCAAACTTGAGATCTTTGGTTCCAACCCCCGTGTCTTTGTGCGACGCAGAAAAGGTGAACGGATGGACTCTACATGCCTGGTTCCCACCGTGAAGCATGGAGGAGGAGGTGTGATGGTGTGGGGGTGCTTTGCTGGTGACACTGTTGGGGATTTAATCAAAATTGAAGGCATACTGAACCAGCATGGCTACCACAGCATCTTGCAGCGGCATGCTATTCTATCCGGTTTGCGTTTAGTTGGACCATCATTTATTTTTCAACAGGACAATGACCCCAAACACACCTCCAGGCTGTGTAAGGGCTATTTGACCAAGAAGGAGAGTGATGGGGTGCTGCGCCAGGTGACTACCTCTTGAAGCTCATCAAGAGTGTGCCAAGCAGTAATCAAAGCAAAAGGTGGCTACTTTGAAGAACCTAGAATATGAAATATATTTTCAGTTGTTTCACACTTTTTTGTTATGTATAATTCCACATGTGTTATAGTTCATAGTTTTGATGCCTTCAATGTGAATCTACAATTTTGATAGTCATGAAAATAAAGAAAACTCTTTGAATGAGAAGGTGTGTGTGTGTGTGTGTGTGTGTGTGTGTGTGTTTTAAAATATATATATATATATATATATATATATATATATATATATATATATATATATATATATATATATATATATATATATATATATATATATATATATATATATATTGCAAAGCAAGAAGTGGAGCCTACATTTTTTTATTTATAGGCAGCAAATATTGCTTCCCCACATGTATGCATGACTTGCAAACTACTCATAAACAAGTGTTAGATATATATCTATCCATCTTCAGTAGTGTTGCCACAATTAGCTGCTTCTGTGTCCTCTCAATGAAAGACTTCAAAGTAGAAAATGATCTGTACATCTGATTTTGTCAGGCTGAAGATGGTCATGCTGTTGCTAAGAAGCAGCTGGAAAAGGAAACTTTGATGCGTGTTGATATGGAGAACCGGTGCCAGAGTCTGCAGGAAGAGCTTGAGTTCAGAAAAAACATATATGAAGAGGTAAGGAGATTCCATATAGTGTTAGGAAGGAGTCAGTGTTGCCTGCTAAAGCTGTATTTAACTTTCTCTTCGTTACAGGAATGCAAAGAAACCAGGAAACGCCACGAGCGCAGCTACGTGGAAGTTGACAGGGGTAGCAGATATGACTATGAATCCAAACTGGCACAAGCTCTAGATGAGCTCAGGAAACAGCACGATGAGCAAGTAACGCTCTACAAAGAAGAGTTGGAACAAACATATCAAGCCAAAGTAATGCGATTTAACTATGATTGAGTAGTAGTATTGGTGGTGGTATCAGTGGCATTGTTTTTCTGGGGCGTATTTAATGGCTAATCCATGAGAGAGATATAATATATATCTCTATAAAATGTATGGTTTGTTTAGGCCAAGCTGGCCCAAACAAACTATTTCCTTTTTTCTAATTGCTGCACCCACATAAACTGTATGTAGAATCTGCTGTATACATTTCTATGTTTCAGTAGTGTTTCGGGAACTTCCTGTCTGCTGTCAGAAAAAAGGCCAAATGATGCTCCATTCATCACAAAAAAACTTGTATTTTATAAATGAACACAAGGCTTCCTCTGCCTGGCTGAAGCGGAGGTCGTGATGCCCTCTGTCCACCTCGGCCATCAGAGGAAGCCTCGTATTCATTGATAAGAAGCCAGTGGCCTTGCCAGTCAAGAAAATCTGACTTTAATTGTAATTGGGGAAAGAAAACCTCACAAGGGAACGGCACTTATCTTCTGGCCCCGCACAACCATCCTCCATACCCCTGCGCCTGTATTTCAGTGTTGCAGTGGTTAATGCAAGCCCAGCCAGCAGCACATGGGACACTGAGTTGAATGCAAGTACTGTCCCTTGTGTTGCTTTATGCCTCCATAAAACACAGGGTGTCTGGCTATAACTGCCATCTGTAATTCTGAAGCATGTATCCTGCAGCAAGCATGCACCACGTCAGAATTCTATGTTGCTTTAGTTTTTCAGAATCCGTAACTTGTAGATCACTGAAGCCAATTGGTTACTGACAGCCAGATGGAGACAAAAAAGATTACCAGTTCTTCTGTTTTAATGGAGACTGGCTGCAAACATCTATATAACTGTGAATTCTGACTCCTGGAGAGGGATCTCTACATAACTGCTGAAAACTGAAAAATGTACTGCTTTTTCTGCCATTTAAGTACTGAGCTTCTTTCACACAAGTGTGCCATTGACTGATGAAACAGACAGCAATTTATAGGCAAACCGATGTTCATCCGTGTCTGTTCAGGTCTATTGTTTTGAACGGAACAAGGCTCTGTCCAGGTTCATTGAAACAGACTTTTGCATCCTCCAAACTGCGTGAGACACCCCCCCCCCCCCCCCCAATCCATCCCATCCATACTAGGCCCTTCGGGGATGTTGCCTGGCAAAGCACCTTGTCCCCCATATTGATGAGGTCAAGGGCCTCTTCCACACAACCCTGGCCTAGTGGGTGGGGGGTAACTTATCAGAATATGGAAACCCCCCTTTAACAAGGGAGCCCCAAGCTACATAGTACCCCTACTCATTCTTCAAAAAAATTAAAGTGAATTAAAACACAACAGTTTGCCAGGTTGCTTAATGAGGAAAAATAAATCCCCCTGTTTTTACCTAACTGTTTTTTTTTTTTTTTTTTCCTCTCTCCAATATATTTTTAGTCAAAGGTTTAGGACACAAACGGTATCGTACAGGTATAGAAAGATCCATGCCCCCTCAAGGGTAACCAAGTGTCAGATCTATGTAAATAAATATAATACAGAAACCAATTCTAAAAGGTTAATCCAACCAACTTGGGCTACTGCTTGCCCAGGGCACATATAAGATAATTATAATTACCCTGTAGCATAAACCAATTAGAAACATTACTTCAAAAACATCCCTGCAACAGTTGATCCAACAGTAACACAGTAGCAAAACCAGAGATGGGAGCACTTGTCACCAAGGTTGATCAAGGCACTTTACCTAGCTCCCATATTGACATCGAAAAACGAGAGGCTCTAGGCAGCCCTATAGTACCTCAAAAAATAAGGAACTCCTAGTTCACCCCTCCACTTAAAAATCTACAGAGTGGAGTGGGCCACCCTACATACCCCACCACCCCAAATTTGTAAACCAGTGATTTAATGTGTGTGTGTGTGTGTATGTGTGTGTTTTTTTTTTTGGGTGCAAATGGTATTTGGAATCGGCAATGACTGAAAATAATATAGGATACGAGGAAGAACTATCCTCTTAATAGCCACTATTCTACCCATCCAGGAAAGCGCATGTATCTGTCAGTTCTTTAATCCATGTTCAATTGAGTTATATAGGGGGATATAGTTATCGCGAAACAGTGTGGAAATGTCCTGATTGATTTTAATTTCAAGATAAGGAAGTAATTGTGTACACCCATTTAATTTCTTTGACAACTTTTTTGTTTAAATTCGGCTGTCAGTAGGAATCCTCCACTGACAGCAGGGATGAATCATGGTTGTTAATCTGGCAGGTGAATGTAAAAATCGATGTGAACTGAACTTGGGTAAAAACTGATGTAAGCTGAACTTGTGGTGTGTGTGTGTGTGTGTGTGTGTGTGTGTGTGTGTGTGTGTGGGTGGGTTTTTTTTTTTTTTTTTTTTTTTTTTTTTTTCCTTGCAAAAACTTGACTGGGATGATACTTGTATGAAAGGCGCCTATATTTAAAAAAATAAATAAACAAAAAATAAATAATTATTTACACAAACTAGATTTCTGGTTTCATTACAAAGTTATTTCTTGCTTATTTCAGTTGGACAATATTAAGCGTTCCTCTGACCATACTGACCAAGCTGCTGAGGCTGCCCGTGAGGAGCTGATGGAAGCACGAATGAGGATTGAGTCACTTGGCTACCAGCTCTCTGGTCTTCAGAAGCAGGTACAGTACACTAAAGGAAATGCTGCACATGGCTTTTCCTATTCAGTTATAGTTGCCCATTGGCCATTTCATTTTCTTTGTGGTGCCTAGTAAAGCACATTCATGACTGTTAAACTGTTTTGCTTAAAGTGTTACTAAATCCACAAAAGTAAAATCGGTGTGTGTGTGTGTGTGTGTGTGTGTGCGTATATGCAGTAAAGCAGGGGCGCCCAACCAGTGGCCTGTAGAGCCCTCTGATGTGGCCCTCGACCTCCTGCTCTGGGATGGAATAGAATACTGTTATTAAAGGCAAGTTTATTACTAAAATCACAGGGTATATATGGGCATATCTGTTCTGCAGTGATTACTGGGCTGCTTTCAAACTGCCCCACAGATGCAGAGCAATGCACCTGCGTGTTACCTGCACTGAGCCATAGACTTATGTTAATAACTGCGAGTTTGGTGAGCTTTCTGAAAGTGCACCAAACCTGCAGAATATAATAGAAGTCTATTGCAAAGTGCAGGAAAGCCAAAGGTACACTGCATTGCACCCAGGCTTGGGCCCCTTTCACACGGTCAGTTCGACCCAATTGGACCCTCCATTCACCTCTAAGGAGTGGCAGATGTAAACAGACTTGTGTCCTTCCTCCAATCCAACCTGCTAAAAAACAAAATCACAAAAAAAGGACTATAGTGGGCATATGCAGAGCCGACACGGACTTGCCATCCGCCCGCTCTGCTCTTTGTAGCCAGTGACCAGTTACTAAGTCGCTTAAGTGGCCCTCGTGCTTCAAAAGGTTGGGCACTCCTGCAATAAAGCATAGGTGTTATACTCGCTGTAGAACCTAAGGGGTTAATCCTCTGCAGTGTGTAAAAAGGCTGCTTGATCTTGTATGCACAGATCTTCCTCTTCCACGGACTCCAGAACAGGTCTGGATAAGACAGTTACTGGAGTCAGGTTGCACATGATCAGTTTGTGGGTATTTCTAGACTGTTCTTTTTTTTATTTTTTTATTTGTATTTTTTTTCCTGGGAAAGTGCATGTGATCAGCACATGGCCAATCGTCAGGGTCCTGACAGAGTCAGGGGTCCTGGATTCTGATGAGACGGCTCATTGCAGTATGAAAACTTCTCCTACAAGCTTTAACCAGGAAGTAATAGAAATCACTAGACTGCAATATACTGCTGATGAGAAAGGGTATTTAGCAGTTTATATTTACTAAAACGATTGCACTTCCATGTTCTGCAAGAGACCAGGTATTGTGAATGCAGACTCCTGGGTTTAATAACACTTTAAGTATTATTAACCACTTAAGCCCCGGACCATATTGCTGGTCAAAGACCAGGCCACTTTTTGCGATTCGCCACTGCGTCGCTTTAACTGACAATTGCGCGGTCATGCGACGTGGTTCCCAAACAAAATTAGCGTCCTTTTTTCCCCCACAAATAGAGCTTTCTTCTGGTGGTAGCGACAATTTTGAAAAAAATAAATTTTTAACTTTTTGCTATATTATCCCCCAAAAATATATAAAATATGTTTTCCTCAGTTTAGGCCGATACGTATTCTTCTACATATTTTTTCATATAAAAAAATCGCATTAAGCGTTTGGTTTGCGCAGAAGTTATAGCGTTTACAAAATAGGGGATAGTTTTCTGGCATTTTTATTAATATATATATTTTTTTACTAGTAATGGCGGCGATCAGCAATTTTTTTTTTTTTTTTTTTTTTTTTTTTTTCCGGTACTGCGACATTATGGCGGACACTTTTGACACATTTTTGGGACCATTGGCATTTTTATAGCAATCAGTGCTATAAAAATGCATTGTTTACTATAAAAATGCCACTGGCAGGGAAGGGGTTTAACACTTGGGGGCGAGAAATGGGGTAAGTACCGTATTTATCGCGGTATAACGCGCTCCCGCATATACCGCGCACCCCTAAAGTTGCCCGAATCCTGTGGAAAATTTTTTTTTGTACTTACAGTTTTGGTGTCTTGCGCGGCGTCCATCGGCGGCCTCGTCGGGTCCGGCGTCTGCATGCGGCTTCGGGTGTCCTCTTCGTCGGGTCCGGGGTCTGTCTGCGGGCTTCGGGTGTCCTCTTCGTCGGGTCCGGCATCCTCGCGTCCTCCCCGCTCATTTCCCGCGCCGAGTTTGAATACTGCGCCGACATATACAGAGCGCAGTACACTTGTGTATGGTCGGGCAGGCTCGGCAACTCTCGCGCTGACGTCCAGGACGTGAGCGCGGAAGGAGCCGAGACTGGCCGACTATACCCGAGTGTACTGCGCTCGGTATATGTCGGCGCAGTATTCAAACTCGGCGCGGGTATCCGCGTATACCGCGCACCCACGATTTTGCTCTGATTTTCAGGGCAAAAAAGTGCGCGGTATACGCCGATAAATACGGTATGTTCCCTGGGTGTGTTCTAACTGAAGGGGGGGGGGTGGACTGACTTGGGGAAATGACTGATCGCTGTTCATACATTGTATGAACAGACGGTCAGGCATTTCTCCCCCTGACTGTAACGAGCGATCGTGGGTGCCCGGCGGTGATCGCGCCCGCCGGGCACGCGCGTTGTCGTCAGGGGAGGCAGCTGGTCGGCAAGCAGTTAAAGCGGGGGTTAACCCTATAAAAAAATTCTAACACTACATCCAGCCCAGTTATGCAAATGAAATTACACTGACCTTTTTTTTTTCGCCGTAGATAGCGTTTATCCTTAGAATTCACAGCGGCTTCCGGGTAGGGAATCCCGCGGGAGTGGGCGTTCCTATTGACATGCCAATTGATTGACATGCTAAACGAGGGCGCATATAGCGCGTCATGACTTCCCGAAAGAAGCTCGGCGCCGAATAGAGCCGACCCGAGCTTCTTTCGGGAAGTCGTGACGCGCTATATGCGCCCTCGTTTAGCATGTCAATCAATTGGCATGTCAATAGGAACGCCCACTCCCGCGGGATTCCCTACCCGGAAGCCGCTGTGAATTCTAAGGATAAACTCTATCTACGGCGGAAAAAAAAAGGTCAGTGTAATTTCATTAGCAGAACTGGGCTGGATGTAGTGTTAGAAATTTTTTATAGGGTGAACCCCCGCTTTAAGTTGAACTATTTCAGTACACAAAATAATTTTATGCCTAAAGGCATTGTATAATTTCAATTGGTTTGGTTAATTTTATCCAAGTTTTAGGGCCGGGTCACACCATAAAAATGCAGTCCGGATGTATTTCAGGTGCTTTTCTGCATGCGCGTTTTTGTTGCAGTCCAGTGCATTTTTTTTTTTTTTTAATGGACATTCAAGCACTGGTGTAAACTATGCCATTGAAAAAATATATAACCTACTTTCCAGTCCATTTTTGATACAGAAAAAAAACACACTTGGGTGCATGTGGTGTGAACTGGCCCTTAGTGTTATTTTATATTCTGTGTTTTTTTTTTTTTTTTACTCGCATGCTGCAGTTTGTAATCTCATGTATTTCTGCAGCTAGCCTGTTCCTAGTCACTAAAGGGATAGGCAACTTCTTATTCTGGGTCACAGTGGTAAAGGTGAACTTGCCATTTAATAGCGTGGATTGTTTACAGGTGAATACGGCAGAGAATCGTATCCGTGAACTAGAGGAATTGCTGTCCAGTGATCGTGATAAGTACCGGAAAATGCTGGATGGTAAAGAGAAAGAGATAGCAGCAATGAGGGACCAGATACAGCAACAACTGACCGAATACCAGGAACTGCTAGATGTTAAATATGCTCTCGATATGGAGATTAGTGCCTACCGCAAGCTTCTAGAGGGAGAGGAGGAGAGGTCAGTCCTTTTATTTTAAAACGTATATTTGAATATGGGATGCAAGATAAAAATCTCTCCATGACTAGATTCACACTAGTGCAGTGTGATTTTTATCTTTTTTTTTTTTTTTTTTCTGCAGCTGCAGTGTGACCTGGTCCGTTTTTTTATTTTATACAGTACTCGTGCATGTTTTACTATAATAAACACACGTTTTTGACAAGTCCTTGTTATTAAAAAAAAAAAAAAACTTCCCCCAATGTAAAGCCATCATCAATCGCAATGACAAGTGGCTGTTTACCCATACGGCAACCAAAACAAATCTGCTGCCCCGGGTGCTTTGTTTACTTGGTGGCGTGATGAAGGGGCACTGTTCGGTGAGTGTCAAGCGGGCGGTGGGATTTTGTTTTCCCTGATGTTAACTCATCATTTTTCACAATGAACGCTGGCAACCGTTGAAGGTGAATGACGAAGCATTAAACCGTATGTAAACTCTGACCTTGTGAAACAACCCATTCTGTTTACAATAGAAATGAAAGGCAAAACTTTTTTGTGTAATGGTAAAAAAAAAAAGCATAAATAATGCTTTTTTTTTTTTTTTATAAACTAGACTCTAGAAAACTTACCATGGTGTGCTCTCCTGCTTAGTGTGGTCAGTTTTTAAAAGGAAAGCAGGAGGACTGCCAGGAACACCTGGGATTTTACATGCAGGAAGCAATACAAAGAACAGGATACTTTTTCATACATGGTACAGCAGGCATATATCGGGAATATGAAATGTTGGGGTAACATATTTAATTTTTTTTTCATTATATCAAAATACAAAACTTTTCAAGAGTCCAAAAATATTATATACTACATCTACTTTTTTTAATTCGCTCCCTTGTTGTAGGGCTTTCCATTTCTTGCCAGTGTCTTGGTATCAGACGTTTGGCTGCGTTGATCAATAGGTAGTATTTTTTTTTTTTTTTTTTTTTTAACTTTGTACCCCATGCACGTCCAAGGCTCTTCTAATATTTTTATATTGGTGATCTTTTATTAATTGCAAAACCTTTTTCAGTATTTATTTTTTATTTTTGGACAGTCCCACCAAATGTGGGTCATAGTTCCCACTTTACATCCTCGCCAACAATATGGTAATTTCCCTATTTGATATTTTATATGCTTTATCCGTTAAGTACCATCTTGTCAGACATTTAGCCTAGGTTCACACTACTGTGATACGATGTACTGCGAATTTGATCTTTTTATTTTTTTTTGTCCTGTGTGAGGAGCAAATTTGCCTTGCGTTTTTGAGATGGACAGGTGCGAATTTTCCTCGTATTTGAGGAGGCAGACGGTGAACAATTCGCAGAGATGTGAACTGTGTGCTGTGAGCAAGTTCAATTGAAGCCTATGAAGATCACATTTGCACTGCACCATAGGAATTTGCATCGCACCTGCAGTCAACACGCACAGGACCCTTTTTTTTATTTTATTTTTTTATTTCGCAACGTGTAGATGTGAACCGAAGCCATGGAATACTCTTCTTTTTACATGACCTGCGAATCTGTTTGTCCCTAAACGCATCAAACCCGCTGTAAATTCGTATCGGTGTGAACCCAGGCTAATGGTTAATTTCAACTGTGTTAGTAGTATCTACCGCAGAACTATGTATCATTTTTTCCTAAGTGTTGCTCATCCCTCATGCTCTCCCAATTCTTGTATATTAAATTTTTTTTTTTTTTACAGTTGTCAAGTAAGTTTTTCTAACACACAGCATCGGCATGCTTAGAATTACACCCCAAAACACAATCTGCCGCTCCTCCTGACTATGGTGACTTTTTCACAGCCTAGCCACACAGAGAGAGACCCAAAATCCAAGAGCACCTTCAGGCTATCTAGGGTAATAAATTACACATCTAACAATGATCAGGGACACTCCGACTGCAATTCCCCCCCCCCCCCCCCCTTACTTTCACCAGTGCAGTGTTTGGCATTGTGACACTAGTGCTCTGGGGAGGTGTTCAGGATTTTTTATTTAATTTTTTTCAGTGATTTGCTTATTAGTCAGTAAGACTGTTCAAAGGTTTCATTCATGAAACCTTGTTTACTGCTGCAGTGCTGTGACTCGTCACAGCTATCACATGGTATACGGGTGCCAGGTCGCAATTGCGACAAGAAATTGTGAACTGGCGGCCGGTAATTGAGGCTGCGGCTTTGCGGCCTTGTGAAGTCTCGAGCTCTTCCTTCTGTGAGCTGGCGTCATCTGGTGGTGGCCGTTGGCATTACAAGTTAAGCGGCTGTTCTAATGTGTAATTTTTTACTGCCATCTCCTTACCTCTAATTTAGCGGTCTCAAAGTACCGGCCCACGGGCCATTTGCGGACCGGTTATAAATGGCCAGCAGGCAGGGCGAGGGGTGCCGCGGAAGTGTAGATCGAGATGCCAGGGAGAACATCGGGGCACAATCAGGGCACATGAGAGCACATCACGGCACAGGTCAGCGTTTACTTGTTTTCTTCAAATGCAGAGTAGCGCAGGAAGCGTCTGTCATAAGTTCACTTCTCTCTCATGTCACGCTGCTGCTCCCCTGCGGGCCCCCATCTCTTCTCGTCCATCCCCATTTGCTTGTGACATCATCTGGGATGGACGAGAAGAGAGGGGGGGCCGCCGGGGAGCAGCAGCGTGACAAGAGAGAAGTGAACTTATGACAGACGCTTTCTGCGCTACTCTGCATTTGAAGAAAACAACAAGTAACCTTGTAGCTGACCTGTGCCATGTACCCTGATGTGCTGGGCTCTGTACATCAGGGTGCCCTGTACCCTGATGTGCCATGTGCCCAGTCCTGATGTGCTGTGCCCTGATGTGCTCTCATGTGTCTCATGTTCCCTGATTGTGCCCCGATGTGCTCGCATGTGCCCTGATGTGCCCCATGTGCCCTGATGTGCCCCATGTACCCTGATGTGCCCCATGTACCCTGATGTGCTGGGCTTTGTACCCTGATGTGCTGTTTCATGTGCCCTGTACCCTGATGTGCCATGTCCTGTACCCTGATGTGCCCTGTCCTGATGTGCCGTGCCCTGTGCCCTGATGTGCTGTGCCCTGTACCCTGATGTGCTGTGCCCTGATCGTGAGTGGTCTGTGTGCAGTGTAGTGGTCTGTGTTAATAATGCGTTTGCTGACACCAATACTAGAGGTTAATAATGTGTCCGCTGTTTTTGAAGTTTGAAAGTTTGCATGCGGCCCCCCATGGGATATGAAAACTTGTCTTGTGGCCCTCAGGTAATTTGAGTTTGAGACCCCTGCTCTAAGTAGAACCCCCAAACATAATAAATATATATATATATATATATATATATATATATATATATATATATATATATATATATATATATATATATATATATATATATATATATATATATATATATATATATTAAAAATATATATAAATTTTTTACTCTAACACCCTAGAGAAATAAATGGTGATCGTTGCAATATTTTATGTCACGCCGTATTTGCGCAGCGGTTTTACAAGCCCACTTTTTTGGGGAAAAAACAACTTTTTATTTTTTAATAAAAAAAAAAAAAAGACAACAGTAAAGTTATCCCAATTTTTTTTTTTTTTTTTTTTATTGTGAAAGATAATGTTACGAGTGACGAGTAAATTGATACCCAACATGTCACGCTTCAAAATTGTGTCCGCTCGTGGAATGGCGACAAACTTTTACCCTTTAAAATCTCCATAGGCGATGTTTAAAAAAATCTACAGGTTGCATGTTTTGAGTTAGAGGTCTAGAGCTAGAATTATTGCTCTCGCTCTAATGTTCGCGGCGATACCTCACGTGTGGTTTGAATAACGTTTACATATGCGGGCGCTACTCACGTATGTGTTCGATTCTGCGCGCAAGCTCGTCGGGACGGGGCGCGTTTTCTGGCTCCTAACTTTTTAGCTGGCTCCTAGATTCCAAGCAAATTTGTCAAACCCTGCTTTAGGGAGTGCACGTCGGCGCTGCTCCAGTCCAGCCATATACAGTGGCTGGACAGGAAACGGTTAAAATCCTTATCAGACTGAAGGGGAGTGCATCCTTTCCTTGTAGGAGAGAAAGGCCTGGTAAGGATTTCAGGGGGAGAACTACCCCCCCCCTTCTTCTTTTTTGTGTGGGGGTCCCCTTGAAGCTTATGGCCCACAAAATAGCACAGCATCGTGCCAGAGTAGCACAGGACTCTTCCTATATCCCATAGCAACTGCATTGATGTGAACGGGCACCATTGGAAGCAATGTTCTTTTTGTTATGTGATTCAGTGGGACCCAAGTCGCATCTGAAATGTCATTGTGAACCAGACTGTATTTAACTTTGCTTCCAAGTATACTGTGAGTGTGAAATTTTTTATTTATTTTTTGCTCTGATGACTGTCCTATATTCAATTTAAAGGTTGAAACTGTCGCCAAGTCCCCAATCTCGTGTTACGGTGTCAAGGGCCACCTCAAGCAGCAGCTCCTCTACTGCCCGCCAGTCTCGTAGCAAGAGAAAACGTGTTGAAGTAGAAGAAAGTGTGGAAGGTGCCACAATCAAGTCATCAAGCAGTTGGGCCAGGCATTCCTCCCGTGAGATGAACACTGATGCTGAAGAGGAGGGCACTGGTGATAGAGAAAGCAGCAGCAAATTCCATGTATCACAACAATCCTCTGCAACCGGCAGTATCTCTATAGAGGAATGTGGGAACGAGGGAAATTTTATTCATCTGAAGAATAGCTCCGACAAGGTGATTTTTGTGGGCATTTCTTTTTTCTTCAGTACAGTTGTGTGAGATAACTTATCTGGATTAGGGTGACTATGACATGAGCTGAAGGAACACATTTACTGAATATGGATCTATTTTACTTTTAAAGCTGCTGATTCTTTGACTTCAAACATTTTCATAATTTATTTTCATGACTGTGCCCAAATGTTAAGGGACATTTTATTGCTACACAGAAGGGTCCTCAAGTACATAAGTACTTTAAAGTGCTATTCAGCTTTAGGCCCCTTTCACACGGACGGATATAATGGTGCTTTTAGCTGCAGATTTTACCGCAGCTAGAAGCACACATTGCTTTCCTATTACATCATTCACACACTGCGGTTGTGTGCGCATAGAAAAAATAGATCTCAATGCGTCCAGCTGCGACATCCCGCAGCTATCGGCACATAACCGCAGGTAATCGCAGTGCACTGTGTCAGCTGCGTTTGGTATGAATCTTGAGGGTGAACTCCACGCCAAATTTCAAATAAAAAACCGGCATGGGTTTCCCCCTACAGAAGCATACCAGGCCCTTGGATCTGCTATGGATTTTAAGGAGACGCCCCATACGCCGAAAAAACGGCGTGGGGTTTCTCCAAAATCCATACCAGACTCGTATTCGAGCAGCAGCCCGGCCGGTCAGGAAAGGGGTGTGGACAAGCGAGCGCCCCCCCCCCCTTAACCGTGCCAGGCCGCATGCCCTCAACATGGGGGGGGTAGGTGCTTTGGGGCAGGGGGGCGCCCTGTGGCCCCCCCACCCCAAAGCACCTGTCCCCATGTTGATGAGGACAGGGCCTCTTCCCGACAACCCTGGCAGTTTGTTGTCGGGGTCTGCGGGAGGGGAGCTTATCGGAATCCGGGAGCCTCCTTTAATAAGGGGGCCCCCAGATGCCGGCCCCCCACCCTACATCGTACCCCTACCTATTCACCTGGCGGAAAAAAATATGTAAAAAAAAAAACACTACACAGGTTTATTAAAGTAATTTATTAGTCCGCTCCGGTGCCCCCCCCCCCATCTCTTCTTTAGCTCTTTTACAAGGGGCACTGCTTCTTCAATGTCTTCTGGGGGGGGGGGGGTGCCGGTCACCGCCATCTGGTTCTCTTCCGCCGGGGGGGGGGGGGGGCTGCTTTCTTCTTTGGATCTTTTACAGCGCCCACCTCCCGGTCGTCTTCGGCAGGGGTGCCTCTGTCGCCTTCTGCGCCTTCTTCTCTTCTTCCGGGTGCATGTACTCTGAATTTTTTTTTTTTTTTTCGCTTTTATTTTGTTTTGTTCCTGCATTTTTGATCCTGAGATTCTACCATCAACTGCCGACTGGGTGACAGGCTGGATCTTGATCCTTGTAGTCCCCCCAAGCTCGGCCAATCAAGCGTGTGCTGGCCCTCAGCTCAGCTCTGTGGCCCGCTCTATTTTCACAGTAGTGGGTTCGGCAGTGAAGACCGGTTTTGGCCGGGGGTCTGGTGTCGCAGACACTTACCGAACGGGCAAAGATCTTGTTACAGGAGCTGGAGGCGCAGAATGCTTCTGAGACCTGTCTAGACCTGGCTGAACAGTTGGTTCAGGGCCTGAAGTTTTGTCGGCCCTGGATACGCTCCCTTTGCTCTCCAGGGCCTACGCGGTGGTAATATGTCGCCTTGTGTGGCTGAAGTGTTGGTCTGCGGACCAGTCCTCGAAGGCTTTGGTGGATTTACCCTTTAAGGGTGAACGGCTTTTTGGGGCGTCCCTGGATGACATAAAGGATGCCACAGGTGGTAAGAGCACACTGCTCCCAAAGTCTGGGAAGGGCAAGGAGCCTCGCCGTAAGCAAGGGCCCTCCTTCACTACCCCCAAGCGTTTTTTTCGCCCGCCCAGTGCGGCAGGCAAAAGTTTTCAAGGTGCTAAGACTCCCGCTGCAGGGCAGAAGCGCACCTGGTACTGCAAGCCTAACAAGCCTGCTTCCGCATGAAGGTCTGCCCCCGCCCGTGTCTCGGGTGGGGGGCCGGCTTTGCGAATTCGGGGCTCGGTGGAGGTCTCTTCTTTCCGACCGCTGGGTTTGCAAGGTGGTTTCCTCGGGGTACAAGATAGAGTTTCTCTCTTGTCCACCAACCTTCGGATCGCCGGAAGGATCTGTCAGGGGCTGTCCAGGATCTACTGGTCAGGGGAGTGATTGTGCCGGTTCCCTCGATGGAACGGTTTCAGGGGTTTTACTCCAATCTGTTTGTAGTCCCCAAGAAGGAAGGGGTCCGTCCAATCCTGGACCTCAAGGCCCTCAATTGTTTTGTCAAAGTGCAAAAATTCAGGATGGAGTCGATTCGCTCGGTAGTGGCAGCGCTCCATCAGGGGGACTTTTTGGCGTCCCTGGACATCATGGACGCATACCTACATGTTCCCATATGCACAAAGCACCAGAGATTTCTGCGCTTTGCGATCGGAGAGGACCACTTTCAATTTGTGGCCCTCCCGTTCGGCCTGGCCTCTGCACCATGGGTCTTCACCAAGGTGCTCGCCCCGATTCTAGACCTGCTGAGGCAGCGCGGGATCACTATCATAGGATACCTGGACGACCTTCTCCTGAGAGCTTCCTCAAGCTCAGAGTTAGAAGAGGTTTTGTCCATCACATGTCAGACTCTCCAAGAGTTCGGCTGGCTTCTGAATATCCAGGCGAGCGTTTTTCTCCCAACGGAGAAACTTCAGACGCTACAATCTGCAGTGCAGCGGTTGTCGACCCAGAAGTGGTCATCGCTTTGATTCTGCATGAGGGTTCTGGGTCTGATGGTGGCCTCTTTCGAGGCAGTCCCGTATGCCCAATTCCACACCCAGGTGCTACAGAAGGAAATTCTGTCACGATGGGACAAGCTCCCTTCGTCTCTGGATTACCAGATTCGGATAAGTCGACTGGTCAAGTCCTCCATGGTGTGGTGGCTGACGTCTCCGGTGCTTCAGACCGGGAAGTCGTTTCTGCCGTGCCATTGGACAGTGGTCACGACGGATGCCCGCCTCTCCGAATGGGGGGGTGATTGGGGCACCCAGTCAGCCCAGGGGCGCTGGACTCGGGAGGAGTCTCGCCTTCCAATCAATGTACTGGAGCTCCGAGCAATCAAGTTGTGCCTTGCCAGGTGGTCCCTGGGTCTGCAGGATCGACCGGTCAGGATCAAGTCCGACAACGCCACTACCATGGCGTACGTTAATCATCAGGGAGGCACACGGAGCTCAGCTGCAGCGATGGAAGTCACGCACATCCTTCGGTGGGCCGAAAGGTCCGTTCCGGCTCTGTCGGCCGTGTACATTCCGGGAGTAGAGAATTGGCAAGCCGACTACCTAAGTCGCCAAACACTAGACCAAGGAGAGTGGTCACTTCACCCGCAGGTGTTTCAGAGTCTGTGCCGAAAATTGGGCACTCCAGACGTGGACCTCCTGGCGTCCCATCTCAATCAGAAGGTGTCACCGTTCGTGGCCAGGTCAAAGGACCCGTGGGCGGACGTGTCAGACGCGTTGGTGGTACCTTGGGGTCACTATCGCCTAATCTACACCTTCCCTCCTCTGAAGCTTCTTCCTCGCCTGCTGCGCAGAGTGAAAGCCAAGGGGATTCCAACAATGTGATCGCTCCTGGTACGCGGACCTGGTGCGTCCCTTGGCGTCTACCCCTGAGAGAAGATCTTCTGTCGCAGGGTCCGATCTTCCACCCTGCTTTACAGTCGCTGGCTTTAACGGTGTGGCTGTTGAGAGTCAGGTGCTGAAGGACCGTGGCCTGTCAGGCTTGGTGATCTCTACCATGCTGCGTGCACAGAAGTCTACTACACAAAAGATTTACCATCGTACGTGGAAGGCCTACATCTCTATGTGTGAAGAGTTAAAATGGCACCCCCGTACATACATGGTGTCCCAAATTCTGCTGTTCTTACAGCGTGGAGTGGATAACGGGGGAGTCCACAATAAAGTACGGTTAAGAGTCAGTTTTTCGGCTCTAGCTGTTTACTTTCAGCGACCCTTGGCGGCGCACTCCCTGGTGCGTACGTTTGTGCAGGGGGTCCAGCATGTGGCCCCTCCTGTACGTCCTCCACTGCCCCCATGGGACCTGAATTTAGTTTTCTCTGTGCTTCAAGACGCTCCCTTTTAAAGGACATTCGAAAGATCCCTTTGTCGACTCTGTCACAGAAGGTGTTTTTTCTGGTACCAATTTCCTCAGTCAGACGGGTGTCTGAACTGGCGGCCTTGTCCTGCAAGGCTCCCTACTTGGTCATCCACAAGGATAAGGTGGTGCTGCGGCCGCAGCCGTCTTTTCTCCCAAAGGTCGTTTCGGCTTTTCACATTAATGAGGACATTGTGTTACCATCCTTATTTCCTCTGCCGAAAAACCTGAAGGAGGCCACTTTGCATTCCCTGGATGTGGTTCGGGCCCTACGAGTGTACTTGTCTGCTACGGCTCCGTTCCGGAAGTCGAACTTACTGTTCGTGTCGGTGACTGGTCCTAAAAATGGTCTGGCGGTCTCGTCGGCCACCATTTCTAGGTGGATCAGACAGGTTGTGCTTCAGGCCTATGCCCTGAAGGGGCGGGCGCCTCCCTTTCAGGTTACGGCGCATTCTACCAGGGCGATCGGTGCCTCTTGGGCTTTCCGTCATCAAGCGTCTGTGTTACAGGTGTGTAAGGCAGCGACCTTTTCGTCAATCCACACCTCAAAATTTTACAAGGTGGATGTGAGTGCATCTTCGGATGCCTCCTTCGGCCGCAAGGTGTTACAGGCGGCAGTTTAAGGTTGGAGTTCCTCCGTTGAGAAACTCCGTTTTTTGTTTGGGGTGTAGCTTGGTTTGCTGTGGTGTTTTCCCACCCCTCAAATTTTTTTGACACTGCTTGGGGACGTCCCTAAGATCAAATGCTCGTGTGTCCGTCCATGAACGGAAGAGAAAATAGGATTTTTGTACTGACCGTAAAATCCATTTCTCTGAGTTCATGGACGGACACAACACCCACCCCTCCTTTTTGTTTGTATTGCTTGTTACGAACTGGAGCTGCTGAGTCAGAGAGTGGGTTATACCCGTGGGGACCACGCCCCCTGGGAGGAGCTGTACTGAGGAAAGTGTTTTAACACTTAAAGTGCTGTTTTCTACCTAGTCTCTCCTGGAAGGAAGGATATAATACCCCAAGATCAAATGCTGCTGTGTCCGTCCATGAACTCAGAGAAATGGATTTTACGGTGAGTACAAAAATCCTATATATTTTTTTTTTTTTGCATTGAATTCAATGCACGTTTTGACGCGCTAGCTTTCAGCTGTGTTTGTTTGTTTTTTTCTCTATTCAAAATCAATTGTTCCCTATGGGAGCCCAATTGTTCCCTATGGGAGCCCATTGATTTGAATAGAGGTCACACCAGAAGTTGGATCAAGATGATCCGACTTGCGGTGTGACTTGTGTACAGAGAATCTTGAAGGGGAACCCCGCAAAAATACCTGCAAGCCACATGCCCTCAACATGGGGGGGGGGGGGGTTGGGCACCTTGTCCCCATGTTAAGGGCCTCTTCCCGACAACCCTGGTTGTTGGTTGTCGGGGTCTGCGGGCGAGGGGCTTATTGGAATCTGGGAGCCCTATTTTTAATAAGGGGGCCACCAGATCCCGGCCCACCACCCTGTGTAAATGAGTATGGGGTACATCGTACCCCCTACCCATTCACCTGGGGATAAAAAGTGTCAATTAAAAACAAAACACACTTAAAGTAATTTCATTAGGCAGCTCCGGGGGTCTCTTTCGACTTCTTCAGTTCTTCCCCCGCTCTCCTGTGTCTTATGCCAGGCTCCTCCGCTATCTTTTGCTCTTTTACCGGCTCTTTTGCTAGCGGGTGCCCAGTCTTCTCCGTCTACTTCCGATGTGGACTCAACTATCTCTCTTGCTGTAATGCCGTGTGCGCAACGACTTATGGAGGCGGAGACACCAGGTGATGTCATCAGGTGACCCGTACCTTATGATGTCGGTCCCATCATGTGCCGGGACTGTGACATCATAAGGGGCGGGTCACCAGATGACATAACCCGGAGAGGTCGGAAGAGACGCCCCGAGCTGCCTAATAATAAATTATGTTCAAAACCTGTGTAGTGTGTGTGTGTGTGTGTGTGTACCCCATACTCATTCACATAGGGTGGGGGGCAGGGATCTGGTGGCTCCCAGATTCCGATACGCCCCCCCTGCCCGCAGACCCCGACAACCAACGGCCAGGGTTGTCGGGAAGAGGTCCTTGTCCTCATCAACATGGGGACAAGGTGCTTTGGGGTGGGAGGCGCAGTGCGGTAAACACCGCTGTTACAACTTGCATTGAAATTTCCTCCGCTCTGCCGACAGCCCCGCCTCCTCCTGACCCCACGCCTGTGATAAACACATCTCAGCATTGGACTCGCATTCTGTCTATCACAGGCGCGAGGTCAGAAGGAGGCGGGGCTGTCGGCAGAGCGGAGGAAATTTCAATGCAAGTTGTAACAGCTGTGTTTACTGCTCTGCTATCCTACAGCTCTCCTCTTTCTTTATGCCATCGGGGCGATCACTGCGAGAACGGCTCGCGATTAACCCCGATCGCCAGCGGTGCTCGCCCCCCACTCCCAGGCAGCCAGCTCCTCGCCAGACCTAATTTTCCACTTGCAAAATGCGAGTAGGCGAGTGGAAAATTTGAGGTCTGCTATAACCCATGGTCTACAAAGCAAGTCCTGTGTCCTGAACTGCACTCCATATGTACTTTACATGTATGTGAACACTCCATTTAATTGTTTTGCCATCACTATCTAGACGTAGTAATTGTTCTGTTGTGAGAGGTTGTAGGGTTTATTTTTTGGTAATGAAGGAATAATAATTTATTACATTTTCTGTTTATCTCCTAGGATCAGTCTCTAGGTAGCTGGAGACTAAAAGTGAAAATTGGGGACAAGGAAGAAATTGTGTACAAGTTCACACCAAAGTATGTACTTAAAGCAGATCAGTCTGTTAAGGTAAGTTGTGGGGGAAGATCCTGTTTTATTTAATTAAATAATGCTTAGATGTTTTGTGCATCTTCAATGTACTACAACACACTGTAGCATTTAATTGACTTATAAAGGTATACTTTAAAAACAAACATAGGAGCTGCGGTGGCTCAACGCGATTGGCACTGCGCTGACAAGCCATTCACCTCTGCAGCTAGGGGTTCGGATCCCGGTCTCAGCTACATGTGAATTGAGTTTGGTGGTCTCAGCCCGGCTCCCGGTGGGTGTGCTATGCGAGGTAAGCCTGCGCTTAGTACACCCACCCCCCTCCCACAAAAACCACCACACTTACACGCACTCGAAATTGGGTTAACATGCACGCACTTTGACCACGCGGTCTCTAAAAAGAGAGGCGAAGGACTAACGGGGCTGGTTGAGCGGGCTAGATCCTCACTCCCTTATAGGGAGTCCCTCTGCCCCGTTGGGCTTCAAAGCGGAGCAGGTAGGGCGGGCTGTGTGGGAGGACCCCCTCACACACCCACCATTGCCACCCGGGGCATGGAGAAAGGTGGCAGATTGCCTCTGGGGGAGGCCTGCCTACTCCCAACTCCTGCAGTCCGGCTCCTCTCTCGAGTACACGCACAAAATACACTTAAAAAAAAAAAAAAAAAACATCTATACTTAATCTGTGCAATGGAATTGCACAGAGCGGCCCCGAACCTCCTCTTCTCAAGTCCCCTGCCGGCGCTCCTGGCCCCTCTTCTCTGCCCAGTGCTACCATGGGAAACCACTTCCCATGGGGGGCACGTGTGTGTGTGTGTGTGTGTTCACTCCCATGCTGTGTCCATTGTCTTTTGATTGACGGCACTGGGAGCCAATGTCTCCCAATGCCCCAGCAAAGCCAACAAGACGTGTAAGTGAGGTAAAAGAAGCAGACGTGCAACGGCGCTGGATCGAATGAGGGTTTGGGTAAGTAAAAGGGGATGCTGATGCCTAAACATTTTTACCCTACTGCAAGGAATGCATTAGGGTAAAAATGTTTAGGCTTTAGAACCACTTTAAATGGGTAACACTTTCATTAAAATGCACAGATTTGACAGAAAAAAATAACTATAGTCCAAGCCACATACAAATCTTACAAGTTTGAATGTTGTATCTAATACTCGGGTTCCAATTGTATCCCTTTGCTGTAAAGTTGTAGCATTACAACAATACAAAATTAACATGGTCTGACAAGTTTTAAGAGGGAACTTGTAACGGTCAGGGGTTAACGCCATTTACGATATTCTATTCCGAGCCCAAGACGGCTACCGACACTCCACAATCCGGCAGACGAACCCCAATAACGAGACACAGCTCTGTTTGAGGTTCAAACGAATAGAGCCTTTAATGGGAAACTCAGGCTTTTATACAGTTAGAAACCCCAATGAACAATGACTGAACTCCACCCACAACATTATACAATGAGCCCAATACACATCTTTTAGTCCAGACTTTCTGACACAATCCACATGAGCTAATTGGCTACAGCTGACAAGTCAGACATCATGACTCTGGCTTCTCTCACTTGCTATACAATACACATTCCTTTTAGTAGACATAAGTCAGACATCTGACCTTTAGACTGTGCTAACTCACAATACACATATATCATCAATAGAAATTCACACAATACAGTGTCCAATTAGCATAACACAATGAAAGGTCTTTAGAAGCCAGACTAAGGTTAGTTTACATGACAGTAGCAGACTTAATTACCCCCTTAACAGTCTGTGTTCCCACATGAATGAGTCACTCTTCTATTGACCTGTTGGGTTCAGAATCAACAACCTGTAATTAGTTCTTCCAGACATTCTTGAATATATTGTGGATTACAGACCCAGGTTTAAGCAACCCAACATATGTCCATTATTTCCTAGCTCAATCTGTGTAAGAGCTTCTGGGTCCCACGGCCCTCCCGTTACAGAACTAAACCCTCCTTATATCCTTTATAGCCAAGGAACCTGCCATTATTGCCTCTGTTTGATTTGCATCGCCATGGTCTGACACATCTGATCAGTTATGATACCAGACTTGATAGTTGAGAGCTTACATAAGCATACTAATGACTGTAATAATTATCCATGGGAAATGGTTAAATCTGTGGGTTTAGTCGGCTTAATCTGCGGGAACTAACAAAGTGTTTGTAATTTTTAACTGGCTAATACAGCTTTAACCACTTCAATACCAGGCACTTACACCCCCTTCCTGCCCAAGCCAATTTTCAGCTTTCATCGCTGTCATTGTTTAAATGACAATTGCGGGGTGATGCTACACTGTACCTAAACAGAATTTTTATCATTTTGTACCCACAAATAAAGCTTTCTTTTGGTGGTATTTTATCACCTCTGCGGTTATTTTTTGCTAAACAAATAAAAAAATACTTTTCTTTTTTGTTTCTGCTATAACATTTTGTAAATATGTTTTCTCCTTCACTGATGGGCGACACTGGACACTGAAGGTCTGCACTGATGGGCATCCCTCGTGGCACTGCCAGGCATTGTGGATGGGCATTGATTGGCAGCTGCCTGGGCATTGATTGACATATCCCTTGTGGTCCTGGGCAGTCATCAGAGGGGGGGGGCTGCGCTGATGAACAGTCAGCACAGAGACCCTCCTGTCCCGTGAGGAGAGCAGCCGAGTGAGGAAAAGATGATCAACTGCTCTTCCTGTTTACATCGTGATCAGTCATGATTGAACACGGCTGATCACATGGTAAAGAGCCTCTGTCGATGTATCGGTGTGTCAGACCACCGATTGCTGCCATGCGCGCCCCCACAGGCGCGTGGTGGCTGTTCTCCTGCTAGACCTCATATGGCGCCCAGTCAGGATAACTGAACCACCGTCTGGCCATCATTCTGCTATAGGCCAGGCGGGAAGTGGTTGGACGTCTCACCAGAAACATTTGCTGGTACTTCTGTTCCTCCAATGGGGACAATGAGCATTTTAGCACTTTTTATTTTGATAGGGCTACGAATGCGGAGCTACCATGGTTGACAGCAGCTGTCCACCACCCCAGCTGTGAATAAACCTATTTAATGCTTTCTGGTGGACAATGCTCGTCTGACAGAAGGCATGTACTAGAGACGAGTGCCATTCACAACAGCAGGTAGGGAGCCAGTAAGCTCCCAACAGAAGCTCCTTCACATTCGGGTTTCTCACACCAGCCTCTGACGTTGCACTCCTGCCCATTACAGTGTACCAACTGCTCCCGGGGGCAAACAAGTGCACAGCAGACCGGGTTGGAAAATCTGCATTTCCAAGTGTTGGACCAGGAAGAGGGAAGCTGGGCAAGCTTTTTGCACTGCCAAGTGTGTGGACACCGTAGGAGAGGACAAAGGTGTTAAGACTTCTACCCTTTTAAGTGCAAAGCCATCTGAGGAGACGCAGTGGAAGAGGAAGGAGGGGGACGTGATAGAATGAAGGAAGACATGAAAAAGAGAGGGAAAGAATAAAAATAGATGGAGGAGGTTGATAACATGCCTGACTTCCTATCTACCAAGGGAAGACTATGGAGAGGAGCTGGGCACTCGGGTGAAGAGATGTGCAGGCAGGGGGAGCAGATGCCTAATGCTCTGAATTGTTGCAGGTGTTCTGGTTGGATGGACACTGAACGTTATCATTGCAGGTATTTAGAAAATGGGGACACGGCACACACGCTTTGCTGTAGCTCCTCCATTGGAATGCCCATAACTTGGGCTTGAGCATGAGGTGGAGATGACAGAATTTCGTCTATTGCACAACCACAACAATGGTCAGGATGGGATCAATGCCATAAGCACTTGATTTAACAATTATTTGTTGAAAAAGTTGTGATGCTGGTTTTAGTTTTCTTGAGAAATGGTAAAATATGTATTTTATTAGCGGTAACAAAGTCAAGAAGAAGAAGAATGTAAATTAAACAGTTTGTGCAGTTACAAAGTCAGATTTTTGGCAGCAGAGGTTAAAGTGTGGTAATGGTAGTAAAGCACATGTGCTGGCAGACAATCTGGTGATATCCAATGTTAAAACATCATGCACGTTATTCAAGAGTGTCCATAAAGAGCAGAAAGTCCACAAAGTGAGAAAAAATGTTCTAACAAATCAAAGTCCTCCTAAGTGGCACTTCCTAGTGTAGCAACACAAACATGTAAAGTGACTCCAGTGCTCTTCCTTCACCAAGATCCACTAGCCATTGGTAAATGGCATTCGATATTAACAGCAGCCAGTCCTCCAGATGCAGTGCTCAATGATGGGAAATCCTAGCCAAAAAAAGCTTTCCACACGGAGCCCATGGTAGCTTCCTGGAATTGGGCAGTGCTTGCTGCTCTCTACCATGGGCTCTGTGTGGCTCCTTAGGACTTACTTATTAGTGAGCCCTTAGGAACCATCTGAAATGTTTTAACTTGCATGGGGTGTGGTGACATTTTGTGATTACATGGTGGAATTTTA
Organism: Rana temporaria; assembly: GCF_905171775.1. Lineage (NCBI taxonomy): Eukaryota > Metazoa > Chordata > Amphibia > Anura > Ranidae > Rana > Rana temporaria. Next base: position 431,711,632 of record NC_053489.1, on the reverse strand, counting down.
TTATAGCATTAATTGGCCTGGAGAGTGCTGCCATGTCACATTCCACCACTTGTCTGTAATGAGGTAAATATTGGTAGTTTTTTTTATTTATTAGGAAATGTTTTATAATTATTTCACCTTTTACACTTCTTGTAGATCTATAGTGCTGATGCTGGAGTACCACATAGCCCTCCTTCTGTGTTGATTTGGAAAAACCAAAGTTCTTGGGGAACTGACAGTAACATCAGGTTCTGTCTGGTGAACAATGAAGATGAGGTCAGTTTGATTTAATTTTAGTGTTTGTGTTATATATATTCTATCATTTTGTTCAATTTTATTTTTCTTCCCCTTTTTTGGAGCTGGTATATGAATATTAAAAAGAGAACTATATTTCTTGTACAGAACTCAGGATCTTTAATTAGGTGAAGGTAGCTGCATATAACCAATGGCAAAACGGAAAGCTGCAGGGACATCACCCTTAGCAGTCCTATTAATTTAATCTTTTGCATAAACCAAATCGAAAGCTATAGAAGTCAGTCACACAAACCCATCGGTACCAATTTATTTTGTGTGGGTGAAAATGTTGTGACCATTTATTTGATTTGGTAATGCTTTAGGATGAATGCAGAACAAATGCCAACCCAGCACCATATATGGCAACTGTAACCACTGGTCATATTCGCAGCAGGTTTTTTCATATAGTAAAAAGTTGTTGCAGTTTGAATTATTTTATTGTGTGAATTTGGAACTCTTCTTGCTTTTTCAACAGGAAGTGGCAGTGAGAATTGTATCAAGGTCGGTCCTCACCACTGTAGAGGAAGATGAAGAAGAGGAGGAGGAGGAAGAAGAAGCTGACTTTGGGGAGGAAGATCTTTTTCATCAGCAGGTAATTTGCCAAAATGACTGTATTCACATGGTAAAATATGGTGTATTTCTGGTATTGCTTTGGAACTCTATAAAAGGTTGAACGGCAACCCACTGCCCCATTTATTTTATTTATTTATTTATTTATTTATTTATTTATTTTATTTTTAAGCTAGAGGAATGTGGAGGGTAGTTAAGTTGCCATGAATAGGCCTACATGGCAGCATACACACACAACTCTCCACATGGGAGGAAAAATGTGCCTACCAAATTTTTTTTTTTTAAATTCTGAAACAATATTCCATTGCTGTTAAAATAAGGTCAAACTGGTGGGATCCACAATGTAGTTGGAGATAAAGGTGGAGAAGAATGAGACACTCTAGCGCAGGGATATGCAATTAGGGGACCTTCAGCTGTTGTAAAATTACAAGTCCCATCATGCCTCTGCTCTAGCGTATGCTGCCCAGGCTGATGATATTCTCCTGGTCAAATGACCTCTCGCTCTTCAGCGAACCACCTTCCCACTAGCAAGTGGGCATTTTTAAATTACACTTGCAGTGGAACCTTTGATTACGAGCATAATCCGTTCCAGGAGAATGCTCGTAATCCAAAGCATTTGCATATCAGTTAGTTACCCCATAGTCAATGGAAACCAAGATAATTTGTGGGGGGGGGGGGGGTGTCGAGCCTTGGAAATACTCGGACAGCTCGGCTGAACCCAGAAACACTCTGGAACTGAGTGATTCCGAGCATTTCCGAACTGTTCCGAGTGTCACTGGCACCCCTGGCCTAATGCGGTACTGCATACCCCATTGACTTGAATCCTGCTCGTTTTGCGCGACAACACTCGCAAAACCGAGTCAAGATTAAAAAAAAAACAATTGTTCATCTTTCAAATCGTTCGTTAACCGCGTTACTCGTTAACCAAGGTTCCACTGTACAACCAAACTCTGTATGCTGGTGATGTTGTCTGGCCTTTTCTTTCCCCTGCTGGTATGATAAAAAGCCTGCCATCTTTACAGAGTGCATACATCAGATTAACGAAACTTCAAGGAATTTGGTTATCTGGAAATACTCGCAATCCCCAGTCTTTATTTGTAGTGGAATATAGTCGGCACTTTTTGGGCAAATTTTTGTATTGGCTGTAAAATAACCTTGTCGGGGTTAAACGCGTTTTAAGGATCAGAGCTTCTTAAAGCCTCAATTTCTGAGACTGTGCCAAAGTAATGGCTACCAAAAAAGGCAACAGCTTTGAGTAACGTTTTCCAAAGCGCAATGCTCAGTAGGGGCTAATGGAGTGGAGGAGAGGAAATTCAATACGAAGGAGAGATGCCACTTAGTTTAACCACTTCCCGCCCCCCGGTTATAGCAAAATGATAGCTGGGCAGGACTTTCTTGGATACAGGTGGACATCATATGACACCCTCCTGGATTGCACCTGGGGCTGTGCTGTGGTGCTTTCGGTGTCCCGACTCACTGCCAGTACCATGTGTTTGCTGTGTCCAGTCACAGAAAATCACATGACAATTGTAAACAATGGATGACTTCCTTTTCATGCCTACCATTGTGCACAATTGTGTTGCTAGCTATGATTGGTCACAGTGATCACATGGTACCAACAGGACCAGACACTGCTCATCTGTACCATGCAATTGGCTATGGCCAAGCACAGCTAATCCCAGTGAAATTCACTGGTATAAATCGTAATGTGTCACTGATCACTTCCCCAGAGTAGTAGTGTTGCTCTGGTCAGTGTGTTTAATAAAAAGAAAATTGCTTTCTTCAAAAAAACTTGCCATGCCTCTTACTAAATACCTTGGACTCTCTACTTGCCTCAAGAAATGAGATAGACCGTCAGTACATCAGGATTGATTTTTCAGATAGAGAGATGGATTATCTCATCTCATAGTTTTATGGATTCTATAACTTAACATAACCTAAATGTATTAAGAAAGATTTGCAACATGTTTTTATTAATTTAGCAACAAATAAACTCAGTGGTGATTAAATACCACCAAAAGAAAGCTCCACTTGTGTGAAATTATAAAAATTGGCCTGGGCAGGAAGGGGGGTTAGTGCCCAGTATTGAAGTAGTTAAATATACTTTCTATGAGATCCCAGCCTGAGAACCGCACCAAAACGGAATTCTTCCTAAATCATTTTTCCCATACTTTTTTGTAGGTTTCTTCTTCTTTTTTTTTTTTCTTTTTTTTTTTTGTGTGTGTGTTTTGGTTGACTGATTTTCTTGCGCAAAGTATCAACGGTATGGAAGGAGCAATCTGAGCAGAAAAGGCTAGAAGGCCTAATCTCCATGCTTTCAAATGTGTATTGCACTGCATCTGGAGGATCGGCTTGCTGTTCTAGGCCTTGGGTCTTTTAAAGCTGCTGCAGCTCCAAAGACCCTTCTATTACTCCTGCTGTTTGAGCTTTTTCTCTAGGTGAACTGGAAATGCATAGAAGGGTCCTGGGACCCACTTGACAGTGTTCCAGGGCATTTCTTCGACAAGGTATTTGTTAACTAGCAGTTTCACTTGTGATCTACCGTAACAAACGCCACCATAAAAAAAATTGAAGTTGTGCTCGATTTTTCGGGACTTGACTAATGCCGCGTACACACGGTCGTTTTTTTGTGATGGGGGGGAAAAAAAACATTTTTAAAAACGTCATTTAAAATGACCGTGTGTGGGGGGAAAATGTCGTTTTATGTCTTCTGAAAAACAACCAAAAAAAAAAATTTGAACATGCTTAAATTTTTTATGTAGTTTTTCAAAACGTCGTTTTTTGTGTCGTAAAAATTACCGTGTGTGGGCTAAAACGACATTTAAAACAACGTTTTTAAACCCGCGCATGCTCAGAAGCAAGTTATGATGTGAGCTTGAATGGAAAAGAGTGCCGCCGTACGTGCTGAACGTAACCGCGCTTTGCTAGAGCATTTTGAAAAAACGATGGTGTGTAGGCAACGTCGTTTTTTAAAATGAAGTTTGAAAAACGTCGTTTTTTTTTTCATGAGAAAAAACGTTTTTTTACAAGACAAAAAACGACCGTGTGTACGCGGCATAAGAGTGTTGAATTCCCTTCCTTGGGTCCCAGCTTGAATTTACTGGATTTGCTCTCTATTCTGTGTTCAGGGTGAGTAGGTCCTTCTGCCACAGGGGAGTGGGGCCTTGTTTCATAGAATGTCTTAAAGGGGTTGTAAAGGTAAAAAAAAAAATCCCTAAATAGCCTTAGTACAATTTACCTTAGTGCAGTCCTCCTTCACTTACCTCATCCTTCGATTTTGCTTTTAAATGTCCTTATTACTTCTGAGAAATCTTCAGTTCCTGTTCTTGAGGGGGCGAGCAGGAGGGTCAGGACACCTGCTAACACACAGCTCCTTTCTCTATTTGCAAAGTAGAGAGCGTTCTGACCCTCCTGCTCGCCCCCTCAAGAGGCTTTCTCCACACCAGGGAGAAAGTGTCGCATTACGGTGTGTAGTCAGACAGAAGAACAGGAAGTGAGGATTTCTCAGAAGAAATACGGACATTTAAAAACAAAATCGAAGGATGAGGTAAGTGAAGGAGGACTAGACTAAGGTAAAGGAAGCTATTTAGGGCATTTTTGTTTTACCTTTACAACCCCTTTAAGCCTTGTGCTTTAGTTTTCTTGCATTGGACTGATGTCTGCAACTTAGGTGTTGCAAGACCCGCACCTTTGGGAAGGTGTGGGCGTTTTCCCTGTGATGGGGCAAGTGACCTTTTTCCAACATTGGAAGACGCTGAGACTCATGCCCTTGACCACACTATCTCCTTTAGATGTGGCATTACAATCTAACTTTCTTCAACCAGTAGTTTCTTCTCCAGAAGAGAAGAAACTGGGTGCACACATTGGGTTACAGCTCCCGCTGGAATCCTGCTGCAGGTACTCCCTGCTGGGGATTGGCTATGTGCAGAAGCCTTAATGGGAGTTGGCCACCAGGGATTTTTGTTTTTCTTCCCCGGCTGATCCACAGGCTTTTGAGGAAGCTTTCCTCGGTGTCCCTTACTCCATGGCTGTGGATGCTTCTCTGGACCAGGAAGCACAGTGCTGATGACTTTTTGCTTGTTCTGCTCACTGGGGGTTCTTGTGCACCAGTCTGGAGTCTGGAGTTGTAAAATACCTTCATCCCAGTCTACCTTTTATAGGGATATGTTTTTTTGTGCACCCAACCTCCCTTATGCAATCATGTTGATTTCAGGGTTTGCGCACCTAAACTGTTGCCAGCCTTGGTGGTTCTTTGGCTATCCATGGAAATTTTGCTCTGTGAAGTGCTATTTTTTTCTTAGGCACCTCATGTGACATGGGTTGTCTTGCCAGGCAACGTCACTCCTAAGGTGGAACTTTAATCAAGAATTAAAGTATTGACATTTTTTCCTACTGCTGACCCCTTTTTATATGTATGGCTGTATGTAAAACATTTGAAATAAGTATCCATACTGAAATCTAGCAGTTCCCTTTTTCGTTCTGTTCTGCGCAGCTTCAGTTTCCGTCACTTTGCTGGAAAATCATATCAGTGGGGCAATCACTAGATTGATCTGCTGACAGCATGAGGGAAGGAGGAAACTACAGAAATAAGAGGCATTCTCGATCCTACACTGTCTTGTCTGCAGCAACTCTTCTCCCCTCTTTCTGGTCTCGCAAGCTTTGCTGATGGCAGCAGAAGTCCAGTGAGAAATGGGTGGGGCCGAACTGCGCTGTGTTTATGGATGCACGCTCTGGAGCCCGCCCACATGAGTGCAGGCTTGCTATGGGGACACTCAGAGAAGAGGAGCAAAGAACACTGGCAGGGGACCCCAGAAGAGGAGGTTCAGGCCGTTCTGTGCAAAATAATTGCACAGAGCTTGTGGGTAACATGTTTGTTCATTTTAGGAAAAATAAAATTGGGTTTAAAACCGTTTTAAGGGTTCCCCATATATGCCCTCAAATTCTCTACTGGCAAGAATCTGCAGCTGAGGAACATTGGCCCCTTATATATATAATAATGTGTGTGTGTGTATGTATATGTGTGTGTATGTGTGTGTGTGTGTGTGTGTGTGTGTGTGTATATGTATATATATATATATATATATTCAATCACATATGTGTTTTCGCTTCTGCGCGCGAGCTTGACGGGGTATGTATGTATGTATGTATGTATGTATAAAAAAAAATTTGTTCATAGAGAAACAAAATTCCTGCTGCCTTTCCTTTCCTTTTTGGTTCTCCTGGATTCTGATCTCCTGTGGGCTGCATTAATGTTCCTAACTATGTGTGTCAATTGACTTGGTTAAAAACAATTGACAGAGAGAAATCCCCCCTTTTTTTTTTTTTTTTTTTTTTTTTTCCCACCTACTACTAGCAGAGGTAAAAATCATCTGTATTGCGTGGTTTTGGGAAAAATGAAATTTTGAGGTAAGCGTATCTATTGCACACTTTATAATTCTTTTTTTTGTTTTCCTTCCCTATAGGGTGATCCTCGACCAAAATCAACAAGTTGTTCTGTGATGTAATTATGCAGCATTGTTCTTTATTTTACTGCCAGTGCCACTGAAATCTATTTTTATACCTATGAAAATGTTATTTTCTTTTAAGGTATCTCTTAGTTATTTCATGTAAACAGCAATCTACTGCCAGTCATGTTTCCAAAAGCTTTTTTTTTTTTTTCTCTGATTTTATAAACACTATTTCCCAGGTCAGGGAATACAATTTTTTTTTTTTTTTTTTATTATTGTTTTTACTTTTAATATGGCAGAGATACAGTTTTTATATTGTGTGGCTGCACGAAAGGGTGCTTTTATTTTATTGGTTACTTTAACAGTGCCGCTTAAAGAATAGTTAGGTTAGTTTGAAGACTTTTTAAACCTGTTACTTAAAAGTAATGTTTTAAGTAACAAAGGTTTTCAGGCAATAGACATAGCATAAGTATCCATGGCTCTGAAGCTGTTCACCTCGGTTATTTCAATAACACAAAATGACATAGTAGGTGACTGGAAAAAAAACAATGAATATTGCTGAGACATGTTAGTTTTTATTATATGAAACTGTTGTGGTATATTTGCTTCCAGAAAGCAAAAATGTACATGTTTGTTTTCCCATAACCTGGATGAGGGGAAGAAAGCTCAACTACAGATTTTATAAAAGCAGCTGTTGGTAAATGTTTTGTAGTCCTCGAAAATTGTTTAAATGACCATGATCCACATTTTTATGCTGCCTGTGGGTTCTTGCCTAGCACGTAGGCAAAGCTTTTGACCATTAATAAAATAAATTCAGAGCTTGACCATTATTGGTGTGTAAAGGGTAAACAAACAAATGTTTTTTTTTTTTTTTTTTAGCTTATTTGTTTTATTGTATTAGGCTGAATAATCTGTCACTATGTTGTGGACTGGCACTTTGTTTCTGCATTGCATAATACTGTTTTCTTAGATCAAGCTAATGTATTTGAAGTAGCATAAAGCATTGTTTGCATTGAAGAGCAAATTGCATTTGATGTGTTCTCTCATGCCTTTTCTGATCGTGGAAAACTGCCCTTCAAACCAGTCACTTGGGATAATGGTATTGCATAGGGTTTTGTATAGCTCTGCGCCTTCTAAATTATTAATGCCATTTCAAACCATTGTAATGGTTAGTGTGTGTGTGTGTGTGTGTGTGTGTGTGTGTGTGTGTGTGTGTGTGTTTTTCGCTTGGGTATTTTCCTTAGGAAAAAAATAGATTTGGTCAACACTCAAGCATTAAAATTTAACCTTTTGCTTTGCCCATATAGGGCAAATGCAACAGGTCCACTTTAATGTTGACTCCTCAAGCTGCTTATATTGGTCTTTCATCATTCACCTGCAGTAAGTAAGAAGTAGTCTTGTGTAAGTTGAGCCTTTAGTTGGCTATGCAGGTTTTTTTTTTTTTTTCCTCAGCCAGTTTGTTTGGAGGTTGCTGGACCAGCCAAATATTGATCAGTGTATGGCCATTTTTCATAGGTATACCCCCTATTCATGTATGTTAAAAATAAAAAAAACTGAGTGCCTAAGTGGCCAGTTGCCAAGCACCTATTACACATGAGGAAGTTATGCATGTCTTTCCCATATCTCAAAGTACAGGCTATGTCCCTTAACTCCAACACATGTGGTTTGAGATACAGGGCAGTTAGGAAAAGGCAAGTATAAGCAGCTGGAGGAAGAACAATAAATTTAACCTTTTTACATATACAAAGCACAATTTTACCCTAATCTGTTTTTCTGTGAATTTCCAGTACTATAAATGGTACCACTATAAATGGTACCACTATAAATGGTAGCATAGTACTTAGAATGTCTTATTCTTTAGTGCTGTTGTCAAGATGTATATTAAACATGTTGGTATGCAGAGCCCATTGCACTGTTATACTTAATGATATCTCCATTATTTCCAGTTTAAAGAGTTTTTATTCATAGCAAAACTGCTTGCTTTTAATTGCAGAGTGGAGACATGTGGCTTGCTTTTGGCAATAGAGGGCTGATTTGCACACTCAATGATAGGGGGTGACTTGTATTGAGGGTTCTTAACTGACATTGTGTGCATGTTTGCATGTTAACATTCTCCCTCTAATGACTTTGCTTTAACTAAGATGGTGGCCCCAGAGCCTTGATCCTTCCAGAACCTGCTTCTTAAAGTATAAAGCTCTTTTGGAAACGTAAAAAATAGGAAATTTACACCTTCCATGTTAGTTTGCTGATCCGCTGACCTTCCTCCATTACTGCCCTTTTCAACTGCCAGGGACAAAGAAAAATACCCTGTAGTTGCCAGGTATGGGCGCATGGGTCTCTTTCTCATGTCAGTGCTGAATAGCCACCTTTGCACCTATTGCTATCATAAAGGGAGGTCTAAGCCATGACTTAAAGCTTACTTGGGTCTACCTCCTGGCTCCCAGAAACTAACTGGAGCAGCAATAATGTAAGGCATGTGTACTTGCTGGGGTAGGTGGTTTTACCATCGGCAAACCACATGTTCATGTTAAACTTCCTCAGGGGAGCTTTTTGTTACAAAATCTCAATTATGCTAAAGTTCATTTATTAATCATGAACATTTTTCATAACTAAATAAGCAGTTATTTCTCTACCAAATTCTGTTTATAGTTGTTGCTTTATATACTGTCAAATTACATTTACAAAAACCTGCAATAAATGTTTGTTCAATCAAGCAGACAGTGTGTAATTTCTTTAAAAGGACTAGTCACAATCGCTTGTGTGAGAAGGCTGTCCTATAATCTGCCACTTGCCACCTTGTGGCCTAAACTAGTTACAAGACTTTGACTCCATAGATATGTTTTGTGTACTAGTTGGGGCACGCCAGCTCCCATCAGTTTTTTTCACGTCGATATTGCTTCATTATATTTAACATTTTGTCTGTAGCCTACTGATGCGATTGCTTTAGTGTGAGGAAAATGCTCTACTAACCTGCCTATGCTCAGCTGCCATTAATATTTTTATTAGGTGAGAAATTCGCATTTCACCCTAACTAACCGAAAGGAATGCAAAATTTTTTTATTGCAGCTAAAAATCCTACTCTGCATGTAAGGCACAAAAAATTATTAGCTCTTGCATCAAGTAAAAAATGGAAGTGGTATGCCTTCCTTGCTATTGGGGGGGGGGGTGTGCAAGATATTTTTGTATTTACACTGATATCATTTTTACAAGGCTATACACACCTTGATGCTACAAGGCTGCCACTTTTGTTTTGCAGAAATTTAAATGGGGGCATTAATGTAAACGTTAGGACTCTCCAGTACCTCAATGGAAATGTGCTTGTACATAACATATGAGCATGTTTTTTCTTTCAAATCCCTTATCGCTTTAATCTGAGGGGAATTACAGGGTGTCAGATAGATAAATACAGCTTTGTCAATAAGTTTTCTCCACAGTTTTGTCTGTGATACTTAAACAATTAGTTGTTGCCTGATCAATAAGGTAAAATGAAGAAATTGGTAGCTTAAGCAATGTAAGACTTTATCCCAAATTCAGGCAAAACTTGTGTTATGTTTCCCCCATAAGAGGTTTTTTCTTTTCCCTGTTATGACATTCTCCAGGATAGGAATCGAGGGTAATCTCCCGACAGGGCACCCAGCAATAAAATCTCCAGTCACCACTGGAGAGGATTTCCCTAAATTTTCTATTCTGTCTGACACAAGTCTGATGTACAGAAAGTTAGGGGAAATCTCCCAAATGGAAGACACAACAATAAAAGTCGTATAGCAATTTATACGATTAGTCCAGGTTCACACTGGGCTGCGGAGTGAAGCCGTGTGAGTTCAGCTGAACTTGCACAATTTCACTCCCCCTGGTAGTTCTGATTTCGGCCGCGATTACAGAGACATCTGTGCAGGTTTCTGCCCAGATGTCAATGTAAATTGCGGTCCGAAATCACAAATAGTAGTACAGAAACTAGTTGTTTTTTAAACCGGTGCAGCGCCGCACCGATTAGGACGGTGTCATTGCCAGCAAATGCTGCCGATTTTACATGTTAAAGTGCACCAGTGTGAACCAGGGCTTGGGCATGCTAATGAATTTTGAAATACGATTTGGCTGGTGATTGCCTTTAATTCTTAAGGATTAAAAGCACTTGATTTAACACGTCCCATAATGCACAGATTCCCCCCCCCCCCCCCTTACTGTGAATAAAGCTCATACTGTGACAGTTGTATCCATTTTAGTGCAGCTATATAAAATCTAAAAATAACATAATAAATGTGAAGAACCTTGTATTGGTTGCCCTTGTATTATTACTGAAGGAAAAAGTAAATTGAATATAGGTTTTCCCTTTTCCTTTCTTTTTTTTGGGGGGTGGGGGTGTTGGTGCAGGTCTATAACTTGCTTGAACATATTAATGTTCATGAGACTCTACAATACTGGAAAATATGTTGTAGAGCAAAGTGTTTTTATTTTTTTTGTGAGAGGTTTCTGATGGAAGCAGGCTTGTCCTGACCTGGTCTATATATTTTTTTGGGACAGTGACTTCAGGGAAACTGAATGGGTTCAGCTTTCACTAACTTATAACTAGCATGCAGTCTCTCAGTTGGGATGTGGCAGCTTCCTACAGTGTTTTTAAAGTGGTTGTAAACTTGAGACATGAAAAATGAACATTGCACATCCTGTTATAGTGTGTGTGCTAGCCTAAAACCAAAGCACAGAGTCTGCTTCTTCGAGAATCTTTCCTCTCGACGTGACACGTGCAGACACTCCCCCTACTTTTAAAGCAAACTTTCTGCCAGTTTTGATTGATCTTTATACATGAATACACATAGGAACATATGAACTGATCAGGTTTTTTTTAATATGTCCAGATTTACCTCTGCGCCAGTCCCTAAACATCGAAATTTTACTTTCTTCCATGGGAAGATTGGGTCACAATACCATTGTTGACGATTAGTACACGCTTGTGTTTTGTTTTTACCCATCATTGAATACTTTGTCATACTTTATCCATGCCTTATTGTTTCATGTTCTACAGATGAGGAATTTAAGAATTTTAGTTTAACATCCTAATTTGCACACACATGCATTCGTCCTTCACACCCACTGTTGATCAATTTTATAATCGTGGCACGAAACTAAGGCACATGAGCCAGGACTTCCTCTGATCAATATGTTCACACACAGTATACACTGTATTATTGTGTGTGATAAGTTGAATCCCCCAGGAGCTTTCAAGTATAATAGCCGAGTTAAAGAGGACGGAATGACACGTACTACTATTTTTTTTGTTTTAACAATTTTTTTATTCATACTACTTACATTTATTATGGAACCTTAAGTGAACTGAATGCTTCAAGCTGCACTTGACCACATGAAAAAAATAAAATGCTGCTTGCTTTATGCTAGAAAATGCATGCTTTCACTAATTGCACATTTAATCACGCGCATCCGCAGTGAAGAAGACTTTGAAACGCTAATATATATATATATATATATATATATATATATATATATATATATATATATAATTTTTTTTTTTTTTTCAATGATGATCCATCCTAAAGACTTGCTGTCTTAAGGTAAATTATACAATGTTTTCCTTCACTGTAGAAAATAATAAAAGGTAATAAACGAAATACTTGGCTAATAAGCTCTCAATAAAATGCTACAACCTGATTCACACATACACCTGTGAGGAAGCTACCGCAGAACTAGTTTGCAATTTGTGTCCCAGTGACAGCTTTCATCGTTGGCTACTTACAGGTATTTAACTTGAAAATTCAGGCGACAATTGTGATGCTGTGGTGACTTGCGTAATTAGCAGACATGGTAGATCAGTGCCTGTTTTCACAAAATGTTTGTTCTGAATCTGCACTTATCAATTTGTTTACCCCTAGTGCAGGGAAGCCTTTGTGTGCCCTAGGCTACAAATGGAGCACTTATAGCCCAGCATCACTCACAGGACTGGTGTGTTTAACCCATTAGAAGAAGAACCCTGCAATCCTACTGGATCTGTGCAAAGTCTACAGGGCATACTAGGCCTCTAGACTCTGCATGCATTTTGTGTGCAGCTTGCCTGTAAGGCAACAATGTGGTGCTGGTGATCTGTAGCTCTAAAAATTTTAATGAAGTTCCTCAAAGCGGGGAAAAAAAAAAAAAAAAGTTTTTAGAATGTTGTGAAGTATTATCTATATAAAATGTTTAAAATGTCTTTCACAAGTACGTTCATCCACAACTGATATTTCAATGACGCTCCAGCTTTTCACTGTTTTGCTGCAAGGAGGGTTACACACAATGCATTCACGATAAAAAAAAAAAACTGTCTCCTGAACAGATGAGTCGAATCTAGAGATGAAATATTCAGTTTTGAGTGGACAGATTATTTAAAGGACACTTTTTTTTGTGCTCAGGAGAAATGTATTAGTCGGATTTTCCAATGGGAATTGTGTGATGGCAGGGGTTTGTCGCATAATCCGACCGTTTGTACGCTCAATCGGAAAATTGTCGGAATTTCCGACAACAAATGTGGGAAAACATGCGTTTAAAATTTTTCGACAACAAATTTATTTTGTCGGATTTTCCAATCGTGTGTACACAAGTCCGTTTGGGGGGGCGGGGGAAGTACAAACACGCATGCTCGGAAGCAATGCTAACCATAAGACAACATTAGCAGAAGTTGCCCAAAGGGTGGAGCTAAAGAGCAAAAAAACATGTAGTTTCTGTTGGCTGACAAAGTTTTGCCGTTTGTATGCAGAACAAGTTCACGGCCAACATCCTTCGCACACAGTTCCGTGGCTTTGTCCGATGGAAATCCAATCGTATGTACGAGGCATAAGTCACAGACCTGGAACATGCATGCATGCAGTCAGTTGAAGCACCCATTGAATGTCGTAGATCACTGATGCAGGGCACAATGCTGTAAGCATGAAAGCCAGGCAACAATTTTTTCTGTGAAGAAACCCACATAATCCTTTTTGTTCAGGTTTCATTTAATGTATGTAAATATAAATGAATATGGTTTTGGATTGTAAACTCTTCAAATCCATTGGGTGTACAAATAACACCAAATATATACACAATTGTATTAAAATGTAAAGGAACAAAACTATATGCTATGGTAATCAGATGAAGGTATTTAGATGAATACAGATGCGCTCTTCCAGCATATATAACTGACATATCCAATCTCTAGAGACCATTTTTGAAAATCTGTGCATATTCCAAGTTAATGATCCAGTCTGCCTCCTAAAAATGGAAAATAGTTTGTTCATAAGCCCTACAGCTTTCAAACTGACGGCTGTATGGAGATACAGACTTCTGTCTGCAGAAGCCTGACATGCACCTGTGATCCACTGATTGTGGGTACAATGCTTTCCAGGCTCCTGCAGCAAAAAATATGTGCAGTTATTTTCTAAAAAGGTCAGTGTATCCTTTTGAAGAAGGTGTCTGTTTTAAAGCCATTTTTCATAGGTGACTTAACATTCAACTTGTGTGCACTCATTTTCAGACGAGTATTAACAATCTTAATAAAACAAGTGGTGCAAAATAATGTAGACCAGTTGCATTTGTCATTCATTTAGATTCCATGGGGTTGATTTACTTGAACTGGAAAGTACAAAATCTGGTGCAGCTCTGCATAGAAACCAATCGGCTTCCATTTTATTTTGTCTCCGAGCTTAGCCACCTGACCTCGCAGAAGATTAAAAGGGTTAACTGTGGGCCTAGCCAGTGTTTTTAGTGTACAGTGGGAGGTGATTTTACTAGGGGAAGACGTGCATCCTAGTCCCTGCTATGCAGAGATGCAGGATCCATGCCTTCCCTCCTGTCAGAACGGTGATCTGCCTTGTTTACATAGCAAGACCACCATTCTGCCTCTGGGCTGGATGATCGGCAGGTCCAAAGCGGACAGAGTCCACAGATCAGCTCTCCTGTGTATAATCGCAGCAGGAATTGACCTGCTGGGCACGTGCGTGCACCCTACCCAGGAGTGTTGGATCACGCACTAGGTACATGATCCGGCGCAGCAGTGCCACCTTGCTGCCGTATATGCAAGTTATATGGTCGGCAAGTGGTTATTCGAACAAGCAGAATTTAAAAGCTCATTGGCTACCATGCACAGCTGCACCAGATTTTGCACTCTTCAGTTTTAGTAAAACCAACCCTCATTTTCATTTAGGCTGGGTTCACACTGGTCCAACAAATGCTCCGACATTGGGAGCTCATGTTGCATGACGTGTGAAAATCAATGTTTCCCTAAGAGCTGTCTTAACTGGTCCGACTTTGAAAATGCTCCCTGTACTACTTTGGTCCGACTTTGATCCTACTTCAGCCCATTGAATATCGGTGAAGTCGGACCAAAGTAGGATCCCTGCCCTTACCATCAGACTTTTGACATCCGACATGTGATTACAGCAGCAGTAAAAGGAATTTATCTCACTCTGGGATTGTTTTGATTGGTCAAACAACAAGGCAAACTATCACAGAGTAGTATCCTGTTCATGAAAGTCAGATGGATGTAGGACAGATGTCGCAGAGCAAAGTAGGATAAAAGTCGTACTGCTGTGGTGTAGTATAGTGTGAACCCAGCCTTAAGGATAAACTTAATTGGCTAATTTGTGCAACTGCTCTGCTTTTGTGTGTGTGTGTTTGTTTTTTTTTGTTTTTTTTTACATCTGTATGTATACTGGCAAGTGTTTCATCAATGCATATTTCTTTTTGAAGCATAAGTAAATTTCATATTTATAGAAACACTAGTTTTTAGAATTTTTTTCTTTTCAGCCTGTCTTAAACTACATTTTTTAATATAATTTGAATAAGCAAATTGTATATCTAGACTTTATCATTTACCCTTATGTTATTTTTATATGCATGGCAATTGTTTTCCATTATTTCAGATTTGTAATATACATTGTAAGACTGGAGCAATATTTTTCTTTTGTACAACATTCTTCAATAAAACTTCTTGTGCTTTATAAAAAAAGACATTGCCCTGTGTATATATTTTTTTAATAGGCATTAAAGATTACCTCTAGTCAGATGTAAAAGCATCCCTTTGGCCCAGTTGACTATTTATCAAGAAAATCATTAAATGTAGGTTTAAATGCACAGTAAAGCTGGGTACAAAAAAAAATGGCCAGTTCAGCAGGAACCAGCTAACTTTACTGGTGTACAGCAGTCTGTCTGACAGAAGCCAGTCTAATGGCCTTTTTTTTTTTCCCCCCCAAAGGGACATGCTGAAGAACCAGCACCTGGAGAAAAAATAAAAATCATCCTGCTGGTCACTGTATTCTGGTGGGTAGGGGGGGAGTACCCCTGTAAGAATGCAATAGCACAGTGGAGGAGATTCGCTATACCAACAAAGCTTGTATTAGTACAGCAATCGCTTATTCCAATAAAATGTCTGTCACCGCATATAGTGTAAATTGGCCCTACACAGTTTGAATATTTCAGCTGGTTCATCAAGAACCGGCCGATATTGGAACCATGTATGGGCAGGCTGAATGTATCAAGTTGGGTTCAACCAATCTGCTGGATTTTACATGCAATTATTGCTAGAGGCTGGTGGTATAGCCTTCAAATGTGTAGCGTAAGGGCCTGCCTAACTGCGTACAAATTGAAAGTGTTTAGGTTTGACCTCCTATTATATGGTAAATCTAAAGCCCCCTTTCACATGGGCTTTCTGATCCGGTCTGCCTGTCAGTTTTTCAGGCAGACCTTATCGGACCCTCCATTCACCCATATAGGGCAGCGGATGTCAGTGGTGACATATCCGCTAACACCCACTGCTTTCCTATCCTGTCTATGAAATCCAGACCGATGGAGACCCCATTTTTCCATCCGTCGATCAGATGAAAACAGACAGGCGGTCTCCCCATAGAGGGAAGCGGAGTCCACCGGGCGAACAAGCCTGTGTGAAAGGACACCAAGTGTATGACCAGCCCTAGATCCATTGCTTTTTCATAATGATGCCAATCTAACACTGGGAGTTTGCTAACATGAGGAAAAAGCAGAATGATGCACTAGTGGGTAGGGTGGGAACTTGAAATTGAAAGCTGTGCTGCTTATTTGTTATAATATTGATGACACCCACTTTCCTTTTCAATTTAGAGGGGGGATGTCAAAAGATATATATATATATATATATATATATATATATATAATTTTAGTTCTCAACTTTCCAATTTTATAGGAACAGACACAAAAAGATACTTTCAGCATCTTTCAAAATAATTGTTCAGTCCACTTAGTGGTTGTAAACCCTTGAAAACAACTTTGTTCTACAGGTAAGCCTATATTAAGGCTTACCTGTAGCTACCTGCACGGTTTAGGCGATATCCCCTGCATGTGCCGATGTAATCGTCACATGCACAATGGGGTAAACTGAAGCAATGGCACCTATGTGCTGCTGCTTCAGTCTGTTTGCCATTACGTTGCATGTCGGGAGTGACGTCATCACGGCTCCGGCCAATCGCAGCGCTGGAACCGCGATACCCGGAAGCAAGCCCCGGGCGACATCCCGGAGGGGGAGACGAGGATGGCTGCGGGGGCTTCGCTATGAGGTAAGTAATTTAATATGCTATGCATACTTGCTCATTATGCCTTTTTGGCTTGCAGGTTTTTTTTTTTCTTTGGGTTTACTTCCTCTTTAAATATTGTATTCATTGTAGGCGGTACATAGGCGGGCTGGTGTGTGTGTGTGTGTGTGTCGGGGGTCTAAAGTGAAATACATGCAAAGTGTTGTTAGTGCCACCTGCAGAACATTCGGTGTGTAAAGCATACAAAACATAGTATAGTTTTATACAGTTGGGTGGTGTGTGCCCCTTAGGTTGGGTTCACACTTGTACGACAAACGTTCCAACATTGGGAACTTATGTCGCATGACGTGTGAAAATCAATGTTTCCCAATGACACAAGTCGATCAGACTTTTAAAATGCTCCCTGCACTACTTTGGTCAGACCTTGATCCTTTTTCAGCCCATTGAATATCGCTGAAGTCGGATCAAAGTTGGATCGCCGTCTTAACTGATCTGACTTTGGCATGCTCTGATCTTAAAGCGGATGTCCGCTGAAATTTTTTTTGTCAAAAGCCAGCAGCTACAAATACTGCAGCTGCTGACTTTTAATATCAGCACACTTACCTGTCCTGGAGTCCAGCGCCGTTCGCAGCATAGGACGAGCGATCGCTCGTCACTCTGCTGCCCCCCCGCCATCCTCGGTGAGGGAACCAGGAAGTTAAGCGCTCCAGCTTCACTGCCCGGTTCCCTACGGGTGCATGCATGAGTTGCGCTGCGCGGTCTGACTGGCTCCCGCTGTGTTCTGGGAGCCGAGTGTTTCCAGAATGCAACGGGGGGGTGGGGAATGGGAACTGACGCTCTGCCCGCAGACTGTGTGGCCGAAAGTGGGTGCAAATACCTGTCTTTAGACAGGTATCTGCACCCCCCTCCCCCCTAAAAGGTGTCAAATGTGACACCGGAGGGGGGGGGGAAGGTTCCGATCAGCGGGAGTTCCACTTTAGGGTGGAGCTCCGCTTTAAAGGAGAACTACATGCCAAATAAAAAAAATAAAATGTATGGGTTCCCCCTCCAAGAGCATACCCGGCCCTTTGGTCTGGTATGGATTTTAAGGGGAACCCCCAGGCCTAATAGAAAAAATGGCGTGGGGTCCCCCCCCTAAATCCATAACAGACCCTTATCCAAGCACAACCTGGCAGGTCAGGGAAGGGAGTGGGAACTGCTGTGACGTACCAGTGTGAGCCGGGCCTCAGAAGTGATCATAGAGCCGCTCAGATCACTTCTATGGGAAAGCCCATCACTGGCTGTAAATTTTAAAACCAGGATCATGGCTGCAGTCATGATCCTAGTTTCACCCATTGTTCCTGAGGATATATTGGTGCGCCCCAAGGACAGGAAGCAGTTAAGCTAATTGCATTCGCTTACATTTTTTGGTGCTATATTGGCGTTCCCCATACATCGCTCATAAGATCTCCATCTCTCCCTCCACTGCCCGATACCTGAACTTCCTTCTATTTGTACCTGTTATTCCCCTGTCACCTGAGCATGGACATAAAATTACCCTGCTGACTAGAATTACAGACCAGCTGACTCGCGTCTTTAACTGGATACTCAGCTGGCCACTAAGTGTTCCTCTTGGCAGTGTGGGTGGGCTTACTCACACCATGCGCAGTTTAATCCTGTTTCAAAGGAATAGGGACTGACTGTCATTCTTGCCTGAACCCGATCGTTCCAGGGACGAGCACAGTAGCTCCAGTCGCTGTCTCGGGTCCTCATTGGATAGGTTGATAGCAGCGTGGGGGGCACTCAAGCCAGTAGTGCCCCTGGGGAACCCCAGAAAAGGAGGATCGGGGCCACTCTGTAAAACCCTTCCACAAAGGAGGTAAGTATGTTTGTCATTTTATATATTTTTGTTTTGTTTTAAAAGAAACCTTTTACAATTACTTTAACTACAATGGCTGTGACCGCTGTGGTAGTTCATTGAGTCTTCCTGTAAGAATTGATTGGCTTCTTCGTACGAAGACTGACAGATCTGCAGGAGACCTGCATGGCATCAGCGAACTGCTGATCTCTGGTGCAAGGCTTTGCAGGCTTCTGCAACAATATTATATTAATAACATAATAAATGCACAGGTTTTGAAATTGACCACCATTTTGTGGGGCAAGGTTGTTATGAGACTGCTTTTCACTAGAAATGAAGATACTGGGGGTTATTTACGAAAGGCAAATCCACTTTGCACTTGGAAGTGCAGTCGCTGTAGATCTGAGGGGGACCTGCAAGGAAAATAAAAACACAGCATTTTTGCTTGCACATGATTGGATAATAAAATCAGCAGAGCTTCCCCTCAGATCTACAGTGTGTGCACTTGTAGTGAAAAGTGGATTTGCCTTTCGTAAATAACCCCCATTGTGTTGCTTTCTAGGCCCCTTTCACACTTGTGCGACCTGAAAGTCGTGCAATTTTTTGCCACGCTTTTGATGCAGCTCGAAGCAATGCCTTGTTGCAGCAGCTGTCCAGGTCACTGGTCTCAGACGATCTTGAAAGGGGGAAGATGCCAGATGGGCTGGTGTGGTTACACGTGGTTTGCGTTTGTGAGGCCGGTTGAATGTACTGCCAAATTCTCTGAAACACCTTTGGAGACCGCTTATGGTAGAGAAATAAACATTCAATTCAAGGGCAACAGCTCTGGTGGACATTCCTGCAATTGGCATGCCAATTGCATGCTCCCTCAAAACTTGCGACATCTGTGGTATTGTCTGAATAAAGAATGATGAGCGCAAACTGAAAATCTAAAAGTGAATATAAAGACAGTCCATAGGGGACTGATAACAATCAATAAAGATATGCAGTGAATTCAAAATTGGTGAAATAACCCAAAACTGATAATAAATCCAAAAATAAAAGTCCAAATATATAAATCAAAATTTGGATAAATCAATCTAGTGTGCCAGTGATAAACAAAACTTCTGCACTTCGGGCATCAATGTGGACAATCTTGATAACTCTTTGCTTAGCCTGGGCTCGCAGTGCGCTTACCTCCAGACACTAGGTCATGCGTGTCAACGAAATCCTCCCAAAACTGGAACAGAATCCAAACAGTGGGTAACACGTGTTGCACGGAATCTTCCCAGTGCTGAGATAGAATCGAGGGGCGTTCTCTGTATCCAATACCAGTATAGGTCCAGGCGCAGCGAAGTCGACTCCACAGGATAGCCACAAGGTGTATCAGGAGCAAATGTAGAAATAAAAAGCTCTCATGGTGAAGTATGCAAGCACTTTAAAATTTAATAAAGGTAAGTGATGTGACACCCTGACCGTCCACCGGAAGTGCCGCTGTTTGGCGTTTTATTCGTTTTTTCAATGTAAGCACATTTTTACCTTTATTAAATTTTAAAGTGCTTGCATACTTCACCATGAGAGCTTTTTATTTCTACATTTGCTCCTGATACACCTTGTGGCTATCCTGTGGAGTCGACTTCGCTGCGCCTGGACCTATACTGGTATTGGATACAGAGAACGCCCCTCGATTCTATCTCAGCACTGGGAAGATTCCGTGCAACACGTGTTACCCACTGTTTGGATTCTGTTCCAGTTTTGGGAGGATTTCGTTGACACGCATGACCTAGTGTCTGGAGGTAAGCGCACTGCGAGCCCAGGCTAAGCAAAGAGTTATCAAGATTGTCCACATTGATGCCCGAAGTGCAGAAGTTTTGTTTATCACTGGCACACTAGATTGATTTATCCAAATTTTGATTTATATATTTGGACTTTTATTTTTGGATTTATTATCAGTTTTGGGTTATTTCACCAATTTTGAATTCACTGCATATCTTTATTGATTGTTATCAGTCCCCTATGGACTGTCTTTATATTCACTTTTAGATTTTCAGTTTGCGCTCATCATTCTTTATTCAGACCTTTATTTGTTGTTAGCACATTTTAGATTTGAGCAGCATTTTGTTTTTCACTGGTCACTTTTAATTTTCACTGTTAGCTAGCGCTTTAGTCACCCACTTATCTGTGGTATTGTGCTGTGTGATAAAACTGCACATTTTACAGTGGCCTTTTATTGTGGCCAGCCTACACACCTGTGCAATAATCATGCTGTCTAATCAGCATCTTGATATGCCACACCTCCGAGGTGAAGGAATTATCGCAGCAAAGGAGAAGTGCTCACTAAGGCCCCTTTCAGACTGGGGCGGGAGCCGTGGTGGCGGTATAACGCCGCTAAAAATATCGGTGCTATACCGCCGGATTGCCGCGGGACTCAGCCGCTAGCGGTGTGGTATTAACCCCCGCTAGCGGCTGATAAAGGGTTAATACAGCCCGCAATGCGCCTCTATAGAGGCGCATTTTGGGCGGTATTGCCGCGGTTTCCCATTGTTTTCAATGGGAAGGAGCGGTATACATGCCGCTCCTCTCACCGCTCCAAAGATGCTGCTGACAGGAGATGTTTTTGTCTCCCGCCAGCGCATCGCCTCAGTGTGAAAGCCCTCGGGCTTTCACATTGAGTCTGCAGTGAAGGAGTTTTTCAGGCAGGATAGCAGCGCTATTTTTAGCGCTGTACCGCCTGAAAAACTCCTCGATGTGAAAGGGGTCTAACACAGATTTAGACAGCTTTGTGAACAATATTTATGAGAAATAGGCCCTCAGTGTACATAGAAAAAGTATTGGGCCTTTCTCAACAGTCTTCTTAACTCTAGTCTCGCATAAGCATGTATAAAAGTATTTACCAGACAGGCCCGGACTGGCCATAGGGCATACCGGGCATATGCCCGGCGGCCCGCGAACGGCCCTCGGCGGCCCGCGAACGGCCCTCGGCGGCCAGCATGTCACTTCTACCCAGAGGTGTACCAAGGCCCTTGGGGCGGACTGGGCTGGGTTGCAAGAATGCATTTGCCCCCTGGGCTGCTCTAATGTCCTGCAAAAAGGCCACTGAGCTGGCCGAGTGCGCCACCTGCCACAAGTTGTGGATTGTCCACTGGCCACGTCACCTGCCATGTCACCTGGCCACGTCACCTGCCACAAGTTGTGGATTGTCCACTTGCCACGTCATCTGCCATGTCACCTGGCCACGCAACCTGCCACAAGTTGTGGATTGTCCACTGGCCACGTCACCTGGCCATGTCACCTGCCACAAGTTGTGGATTGTCCACTTGCCACGTCACCTGCCACGTCACCTGGCCACGTCACCTGCCACAAGTTGTGGATTGTCCACTTGTCACGTCACCTGCCACAAGTGGATTATGCACTTGCCAAATCACCTGGCCACGTCACCAGCCACAAGTTGTGGATTGTCCACTGGCCACGTCACCTGCCATGTCACCTGGCCACGTTACCTGCCACAAGTTGTGGATTGTCCACTTGCCATGTCACCTGGCCACGTCACCTGCCACGTCACCTGGCCACGTCACCTGCCACAAGTTGTGGATTATCCACTGGCCACGTCAACTGGCCACGTCAATTGCCACAAGTTGTGGATTGTCCACTGGCCACGTGACCTGGCCACGTCACCTGCCACATCACCTGGCCACGTCACCTACCACAAGTTGTGGATTTTCCACTTGCCACGTCACCTACCACAAGTTGTGTATTGTACACTTGCCATGTCATCTGCCATGTCACCTGGCCACGCCACCTGCCACAAGTTGTGGGTTGTCCACTGGCCACGTCACCTGGCCACGTCACCTGCCACAAGTTGTGGATTGTCCACTTGCCCTGTCACCTGGCCACGTCACCTGCCACGTCACCTGCCACATCACCTGGCCACGTCACCTGCCACAAGTTGTGGAATGTCCACTGGCCACGTCACCTGCCACGTCAACTGGCCATGTCACCTGCCGCAAGTTGTCAATTGTCCACTTGCCACGTCACCTGCCTCAAGTTGTGTATTGTCCACTTGCCACGTCATCTGCCACGTCAACTGGCCATGTCACCTGCCACAAGTTGGATTGTCCACTTGCCACGTCACCTGCCACGTCAACTGGCCACGTCACCTGCCACAAGTTGTGGAATGTCCACTGGCCACGTCACCTGCCACGTCAACTGGCCACGTCACCTGCCACAAGTTGTGGATTGTCCACTTGCCACGTCACCTGGCCACGTCACCTGCCACAAGTTGTGGATTGTCCACTTGCCATGTCACCTGGCCACGTCACCTGCCACATCACCTGGCCACGTCACCTGCCACAAGTTGTGGAATGTCCACTGGCCACGTCACCTGCCACGTCAACTGGCCACGTCACCTGCCACAAGTTGTGAATTGTCCACTTGCCACGTCACCTGCCTCAAGTTGTGTATTGTCCACTTGCCACGTCATCTGCCACGTCAACTGGCCATGTCACCTGCCACAAGTTGGATTGTCCACTTGCCACGTCACCTGCCACGTCAACTGGCCATGTCACCTGCCACAAGTTGTGGATTGTCCACTTGCCACGTCACCTGCCACGTCAACTGGCCATGTCACCTGCCACAAGTTGTGGATTGTCCACTTGCCACGTCACCTGACCACGAAACCTGCCACAAGTTGTGGATTGTCCACTTGTCACGTCACCTGCCACAAGTGGATTATCCACTTGCCAAATCACCTGGCCACGTCACCTGCCACAAGTTGTGGATTGTCCACTGGCCACATCCCCCTCTCTGCATATTAAGTGTTATATTACAGCAGCCTGTGACAGTTTCTGCCCTCCTAGATGTTATGATGTGGGTTCACACTGGCAAGCTGCAGTTTAGCTGCAGTTCTGGCATGTTACCCTCCAGTCCCATAGACTTCTATTAGGTTGTACATTTTTGCTGCATGTCCTGAAAGTGAACAAAAAGTCCTGCATGCCGCATCTGTGGTGCAATTCCAAAAAATGCAGCAAAAACGCACAATTTCTAATTAAAAGTCTGAGGGACAGGGGCTATGGAAAACCGCCACAGTGGCGGCCTGTCCATTAACCTGCCTGGCGGTATTCCCGAGTCTGACTCGGGGTTAGATTTTCCTGCTGCGAGCGGTAACCCCGAGTCAGACTCGGGCTCGCCTCGCTAGATCCACAGGGAGTGTTTTCTTACCTTGTCCCTGGATCCAGCGATGCCACCGCGCTGTGTGAGCGAGCGGGACCTCGCTCGATTCACACAGCGTCCTCCTGTGCCGCCGATCTCCGTTCCCTGCGACGTTACGACGCACGGGGACGGAGAACGGCGCCAAATTCAAAAAAGTAAACAAACACTTTACATACAGTATACTGTAATCTTATAGATTACAGTACTGTATGTAAAAAAAACACCCCCCCATTGTCCCTAGTGGTCTGCACAGTGCCCTACATGTCATTTTATATAATAAAAACGTTTCTTTCTCCCTGCAAACTGTAGATTGTCCATAGCAACCAAAAGTGTCCCTTTATGTCAAAAATAGTTTTAGATCAGCTAAAAAACAGCGATAATAAATTATAATCACTTGCAGAATTGTACGATAGCGATTTGTGGGGAAATTCGTCATAAAAAAAAAAAAAATAATGACAGCGACAATTCTGCAACTGAGCAAATTTCAGTGATTTTGATTTGATTACATTATTGAATATTTTTTATTATAATTATATTATTATTTGTTATAATTATTTATAATTATTTATTATATTATAATTTATAATTTTGTTTTTAAAAAAAATGTCATACCCGGGATGCCTATTAAACTCTGGTTTGGTCAGATTTAAGTGAGTTATTTCTAAAAATTACAGACCTACAATATAAAACGCCAAATTTCCTTGCAAATAATGGTACCGCTTTCAGCATGTTTTTTCTGAAAGAATCATACCGCCAGGGAGGTTAAGGGCACTGAGGCACTGCCCCCTCCATTATGCCACCCTTATATGTAAAATGGATAGATTCATGCCTGACCGGCCACTAAGATGGGGTAAGTGTCGGTCAGACAGCGAGTTTGTGGAGGGTGTGTCACAGTGGCTGCATTTGATGGGACAAAGTGGCTGCATTTGATGGGGCACAGTGGCTGCATTTGATGGGACACAGTGGCTGCATTTGATGGGGCACAGTGGCTGCATTTGATGGGGCACAGTGGCTGCATTTGATGGGGCACAGTGGCTGCATTTGATGGGGCACAGTGGCTGCATTTGATGGGGCACAGTGGCTGCATTTGATGGGGCAAAGTGGCTGCATTTGATGGGGCACAGTGGCTGCATTTGATGGGGCACAGTGGCTGCATTTGATGGGACAAAGTGGCTGCATTTGATGGGGCACAGTGGCTGCATTTGATGGGACAAAGTGGCTGTATTTGATGGGACAAAGTGACTGCATTTGATGGGGCACAGTGGCTGCATTTGATGTAGCACAGTGGCTGCATTTGATGGGGCACAACAGCTGCATTTGATGGGACAACGTGGCTGCATTTAATGGGGCACAGTGGCTGCATATAATGGGGCGCAGTGGCTGCATTTGATGGGGCACAGTGGCTGCATATAATGGGGCACAGTGGCTGCATTTGATGTTTTTATTCAGTTTGATTGCTTCCCCCCCAAAAAATGTTGAGTACCAGTGTGAGCCAAAAGGCTTGCACTCACAGATACTCCACTGAAAAGTTATCAATTCTCATGTCACTTTCCAGAGGCATTTGACAGACAGTAAGGAGGTGATGCCCAATTTCCTCCCTGCCTGTTTTAACCTCAGCCAGTCCCTCCAGATATTTCACTTTGTACTCCACCTTATTTTCATTACTCTTTATAGGTATTAGATGTTCTCTCACCTTATTCTTTGCACATCTAATACATAATGAGAGTTCTGGAATTAAGGTGGAGTTCAAAGTGAATTTCTAAACCTAAGTTGAGAACCCCTTTCAGAAGATTTGAGGATATTATTAAACTAGAGACTGGTGGACTTAGGCCATCATAAATAGATTGAAAATCTGCCAGTTCAGCAGAAATTTCAATCTATCAATGTGCAGACTGGTTATACAGACTCCGATCTACCAACTGACTTCAGTACAACAATGGGAAATGTCCAACGATTTCTCTCTGTTCCAGCAATGTGGAGTGATTTCTCTCTCTGTGCCACAAATGTGGAGCAGTCTCTCTCTCTGTGCGGGCATTCCATCAATAACCCCCGCTGCGGGCCACCCCCCCCCCCCCCGGCTGCTCAGTCTAAAATGCCCGGGCCTATTTTTTGTCCCAGTCCGGGCCTGTTACCAGATGATACCTGGCCCCATCTAGACTGGCCAAGCTATACCCAACGCTATCCCCCCTCTGCTTTCTGGGGTGTAACCTCAGGGGTGATATGTTAAATGTATGGTGGAGATGCCCCAGAAAAAGGAGTTTTTGGAACAAAGTCTTCACCTGGATCTGTAAGGTCACAAATGTTCCCACTCAAACATCTCCCCTGAGTGAGTGAGTGAGTGAGTGAGAGAGAGACTTGTAAAGCGCAACACATGCGAACTGAATCGCCTCTGGGCGCTGCTCATTGCTCTTCTCAACTTTCCAGTGTATGCGACGTCTTATTTTCTTCATTATTAGTCAAAAGGAAAATCTCTTGGATTATGGCGCAAGAGAAGATAGCAAGTATACTCTTGGACCGCACTGAGAAATTTGAAAAAGTCTGGGAACCTTAGGCAACCTTCATGAATGTTCCCTTACACCCCTGACCTCAAACCGATCTCTCTCTCTCGCCCCCCCCCCTCTCTCTC
The DNA here is from genome assembly GCF_905171775.1 of Rana temporaria. Lineage (NCBI taxonomy): Eukaryota > Metazoa > Chordata > Amphibia > Anura > Ranidae > Rana > Rana temporaria. Next base: position 431,685,172 of record NC_053489.1, on the reverse strand, counting down.
TCTCCTACTCCTCCCAGTCGGTCCTTCTCCTCACCTTCTTCGGCTCTTTCTTTCGTCTCCTCCTCCTCCTCCTCTCTTCTTTCCTCTGGTAACGGTTCAGGCCCTCATCTTTACTGACCTAGCCAACTCAGGTGTCTGGTCGCTTTTCAGAAGACAGCACTCCATATACATCACTGTTCCCTATTTATTATGTTTTTTGTTCCTCATATATTTTGGGTTTATTACCTTGTTATGTGGTGGGGAAGGAATCGTCCCCACCACAGTTTGATCCCCTTAGAGGTGGCCAGTCTGCACTCTTAGGCCTTCTGGTCCAACACTCTCCTTAAGGTCAAATGTTCAGCTTTACTATACTCTGCCAAGCCTATATTCAAAGTGTGTGATGATTATTAAATTTTTATTTCAATTACTCTACGTGCCATTTATTGTGCTTTACACCTGTTGTATAACTGGCCATTGCAGGACAAATGGCCCTACACATGCTTTTATATGTTGTTTTCTATATTGAATATTTTTGTTCAGTGTATATGGGTAAATCTGTTCTGCTGTGGTTACTAGGCTGCTTTCAAACTGATCCTCAGGTGCAGCACAGTGCACCTGCATGTTACCTGCACCATGCACTGATCCATAGACTTCTGTTATTACCCGTAGGTTTGGTGCGCTTTCAGAAAGTGCATTACAGCTACAGGATATAATTGAAGTCTATGGCGAAGTGCAGCTAACCCGCAAGATAGCCACAGGTGTGGGTAAATGACAGTGCATCAGTTTCAAAGCAGCCTTAGGCCCCTTTCACACAATCGGTCCAACCAATCGGACCCTCCATTTACCTCCAATCCAATCAACAAAAAACAGAAGAGTATCTGTCTCCTTCCATCTGGGTGGATCGAATCGGAAGGCCCATAGAGTAGAGCGGGTGGTGTCCATGTCCGCTCCTCATATGCGGAGTGGACACGGACCTTTCATTAGCCCGCGACCGGTCACCAAGTTGCCTAAGTGGCCCTTGCTCTTCAAAAGGTTGGGCACCCCTGCTCTAAGTGAATTAGTCAAGACCATGGTGCAGGCCTATGAGCTTCTGGGTAAAGAAGTCGCTAGATAGAATCTGTGAACATTTTTTTTAACCCTTTGAGAGACCATGTGCATCTAACCATTGCCATCCATCCTGTCGTTGCTATGTGTGGTTAAACAGTTTTCACCCCATTGTCCAAGACTGCTGCTAGGAAGGAGACATATTTTTGAGTGACAGCGCTGACCTCTGGTAGCAGGTGTCACACTGGAAACCAGTTTTTGCATTCACAAACCATCACACAACCTGCAGAGCCATGTGTCTTTTTGTGGCTGCATGCAGTTGCGTCGCGCAGGGGGGGGGGGTGCGGACCGCACCCGGTTGACACCCACCAGAGGTGTGACACCCGTGGGCAGGGGCACTGGCATGCACCAGTCGCACTGTTTTGGAGCTCTCGTGAGCTGTCTGGGTTGTCCCCGCTGCAGATTAGAGTGGACCGAAGCCCCCCCCCCCCCCTCTCGTCTGTTTACATTTACACAGGCCGAAGGAGGGAAACCCATGCTGATCTGAGGTCTGTATGTTTCTATTTTAGATTGACACAGGGGGTGACAGAGTGCAAGGGAAGAGAAGGCAAGTTAAAAAAAGATGGAGGAGTGATTATGAGGGGGTTAAGAGTATATGTGCTGGGGGGGGACTTTGGAAAGGGAGAGGACCTATGCTAGAAGTGGGGGTTGTATTTGAAATCTGCCCCCCCCCCCCAACAACAGCATAAGCTCTCACCTCTCAAAGCACCTCCAGTACATATCTGACCCCCCACACCTCCCTACTAGCATGTCCTTGCCTCTCCTGTATTGAGAGAGGGGGGTGGGGGGGCAGACTGAGGGAGAGGGGTCTGGACTGGGGGGGGGGGACACCATGTTTTACCAACACCAGGTGATACCAACTCCAGTGATGCCACTGGCTGCATGTAAACATATACACAGTGAGTAATCTTTCACTTTCAGGCTGCATTCACACTTCAGCGTTTACAAATGCGGGCAGATTTGCCGCGATTCTGCCTGCGCCGATGTGTGAATGAGACATCGCAGCACTCGCATTTGAGATGCCATTCATTTGAATGACACCTAAAATTGGGGTGCGGGCAGGACCGGACTAGCCTACCAGGAGATCGGGAGAACTCCCGGTAGGCTGCCTGTTCTGCGGCCGGTTTCATTTGCGGGGGCTGCAGCGCTCGCAGTCCCCTCTCTCCTGTGTATCATTACGGAGCTGGCCTGGCTGCCTGGGTCTGTGTTCGGCGATGACGCTGTAACACGGACGGTCCCGCCCCCCTAGATCGGGTCATGTGATAGGATGAAGACTGGTTCTATCTACTATCACATGACCCGGTCTAGGGGGGCGGGACCGTGTTACAGCGTCATCGCCGAACACAGACCCAGGCAGCCAGGCCAGCTCCGTGATGATACTACACACACACAGGAGATGTCATGCCCGCCGAGGTGCTTAAGATCGGATTCGGCGGGGGGCTGCATATAGATTAATTGAGCTGTCTATATTTCTCCATACAGCCGCTGAATGCTTGCAGGAGGGAGAGGAGGAGAATCAAGCATTCCGCGGCTGTATGGAGGAATATAGACAGCTCAATTAATCTATATGCAGTCACCCTGCTTCTCCTCCTATCAGGTTCTCCTTGAAGCTCCCCCCAGTGTTCTCCCCCCCACCACAGTTCTCTAAACCCCTGTTCTTTCTGCCCCCCTGATCTCCCCATCCTTCTCCAGCCACCATCCCAGTGTAACCCCCCCCCCACAGTTCTCATCCACCCCTGTCCCCCCCCCCAGTGCTCTCTAACCCTGTCCCCCCCTCAGTGCTCATCCACCCCTGTCCCCCCCCAGTGCTCTCCACCCCTGTCCCCCCCCAGTGCTCTCCACCCCTGTCCCCCCCTCAGTGCTCTCCACCCCTGTCCCCCCCTCAGTGCTCTCCACCCCTGTCCCCCCCCCAGTGCTCTCCACCCCTGTCCCCCCCTCAGTGCTCTCCACCCCTGTCCCCCCCTCAGTGCTCTCCACCCCTTTGATGGGTACAGTGAGGCTGCATTTGATGGGCACTGATGAGGCTGCATTGAGCTCTTGTATCATGTCTGCAGCCTCAGACCATCTCCTGTATCATGTCTGCAGTCTCTGAGGGAGTCTGGAGAGGAGTCAAGAGTGGTAGCACCGCTGGGATGGGGGTCATGGGAGAAGTCGGATGTCTGTGGACTGTGGAGAGGAGACTATATAGGATAAAACTAGAGCCACCAAGCTGGAGCCGACTGATTGAGCCCTGCATGGTGCACCTGAGAGGAGGTCGGTGACAGCACCGCTAGGCCAGTCTGTGGGGGGGTCACTGATGTAAAGGGGAAGTGAATACGATAATGTAAGGGGGCACTCATATAAAGGTTTCCCCCTTATATCAGTAACCCACTACCCTTATCGTATTCTTTCTGCGGAAGGTGATCCCCCCCCCCCACATTCTGAGTTGCTGGGGTCCCCCATGATGATTGACCACTTTTACCTGGAATTTGCGTTTATAGATATAAAGCCCTCTGTGCTTTCATATCTGTCTTATCTATATATAATACACTCTTCAAATGTGATTTAAAATGTATGGTTTTCCCTTTCATGAACAAGAAAATAATGACGCTGTGCTGTTACGCTGGTATAAAAATGCTGTGGGGCTGGTATGAAATTTTTCCCAGGGCTGGTTTTTATTCCCAGTTCGGCCCTGGGTGCGGGTCTGCAATCGCGACACCCAAATCGCGGGAAGCATAATGCCCAAAAGTAGCTCCTGAACTTTTTTGAGAGACGTGCTTCCCGATTGCATTGTGATTTATTGCGCCAGACCTGCACTGCGATTTTAGGTGTCATTCAAATGAATGGCATCTCAAATGTGAGTCCTGCGATTTGTCATTCACATATCTGCGCTTTCAAATCGTGGGAAGAATCGCGGCAAATCTGCCCACAATTAAAAACGCTGAAGTGTCCCAACAGTGCAGGTTGTTCATTTATAAAAGTGAGAGATTACACAGCACTGTGGGATTCCTGTTGAACCAAACAAATTCTGATTCGTCTATGGCCAACTGGCCTTAGTAGCCTCTAAACGTCTGTATGCCTGAAGCCTAATGGGCCCTTAGGCTGCATGCTCACCAAAGCAAAACAATTTTAGCCTAGGTTCACACTGCTGCGAATTCAAAATCGCGGTAAAATGATTTTACCGCGATTTCGCGGCCGCAAAATTGCCGCGATTTCGGCCGCAATTTAATGTAAATCGCGGCCCGAAATCGCAAAAAGTAGTACAGGAACTACTTTTTGAAATCGTAGATGCGGCGTCGCACTGATTAGGACAGTGCCATTGCCGACAATTGCCGCCGATTTGAGATGCGATTTGACATGTCAAATCGCATCTCAAATCGTTCCAAATCGTACCCAGTGTGAACCAGGGCTTAAGGCGTTTTTATTGAGCATTTTTGCATGTGTATACATGCATTTTAGAAGCATATATCAAGCGTTTTAGATGTGTAATCAAACTTAAGAGTATTTTTGTTTAAGCCAATGGAAAGCTCTAGGAGTAAGACACGTTCTTACGTGTTAAAAAAAAAAAAAAAAAAAACTTTATTCAAACATACACAGGCATTTTGATTGAAGTCTGTGGGGCAAAATATTGCTTCAGAAGTAGCTTATGCAGCTTTTAGAGCATCAGGCTTTGAGCTACAGAAGTCTGTGAGCTCATACTGTATGTGAACAGCCACCATTAACCACTTGCTTACTGGGCACATAAACCCCCTTCGTTCCCAGGCGAAATTTCAGCTTCCGGCACTGCGTCGCTTTAACTGAAATTTGCGCGGTCGTGCGACGTGGCTCCCAAACAAAATTGATGTCCTTTTTTCCCCACAAATAGAGCTTTATTTTGGTGGTATTTGATCACCTCTGCTGTTTTTATTGTTTGCGCTATAAACAAAAAAAGAGCGACAATTAAAAAAAAAAAAATTTTATAATAAATATCCCAATTTTTTTTTAAAAAAACTATTTTTTTTCTCAGTTAAGGCCGATACGTATTTTTCGACGTATTTTTGTAAAAAAAAAAATTGCAATAAGCGACTGGTTTGCGCAAAAGTTATAGCGTCTACAAAATGGGGAACAGAATTATGTTTTTTTTTCATTATTTTTTTTTTACTAGTAATGGCGGCGATCTGCGATTTTTATTGGGACTGCGATATTGCGGCGGACGTATCGGACACTTTCGACACAAATTTGGGACCATTCACATTTATACAGCGATCAGTGCTATAAAAATGCACTAATTACTGTATAAATGTGACTGGCAGGGAAGGGGTTAACACTAGGGGGTGAGGAAGGGGTTAACTGTGTAGCCTGGGTGTGTTCTAACTGTGTGGGGGGAGGGGGGTGACTGGGGGAGGTGACCGATGCTGTGTCTCTATGTACAAGAGACACAGATCGGTCTCCTCTCCTCTAACAGCACGTGGAGCTCTGTGTTTACACACAGAGCTCCACGTCCCTGCTGTTACCGGCTGTGTCACCGACGATCGCGTGTACCTGGCGGACATCGCGGCCGCCAGGTACACGCATCGGCTCCCCAGCGATGCGGCGGCACAGTGGTTACCCGCCACACGCCCCCCAGTGGCACGCGCGGGTAATGCATTTCAAATGACGTCCAAAGACGTCCAGTTGGCACCTGAGAACCGTGCTGTTGACCTCTTTTGTCAATAGCGCGGGTCTCAAGTGGTTAAAATACATGGGATTTAGGATGTTGAAAGTTTTGAAGCTACAAACACTTAGGTGTTCATGGGCCAATGTGTTTAGGGCTTGTTTACACATAAACATGCATCAAAATGCTGGAAAAATTGATGTGCATTTATGCATGTCAATGTGAATTTTAACCACTTCTTGTCCAGGCCAATTTTCAGCTTTTTGAATGACTATTGTGCAGTCATGCAACACTGTACCCAAACAAGAATTTTGTTCAAACAACTAGAGCTTTCTTTTGGTGATATTTAATCACCACAGGATTTTTTATTTTTTGCTAAATAAATGAAAAAATAAAAAAAAATGTCTTTGTTTCTGTTATAAAATTTAGCAGATAGCTAATTTGTTCTTTATACATTTAGCCCAAGATGTATTCTGCTACATTTCTTTGGTGAAAATAACCCAAATCGGTGTATTGTTTAGTCTGTAGAAAAGTTATAGAGTCCAATAAACTATGCTATATATCTGAAAATAGATAAATCCTGATGTACTGAGGGAGTGGTTTGATTACTATAGCGCTAATATGAGAATGGGAGAATAAATACTCTCAAAATTGCCAAAACCGGGCTAATTAGCTCTAAAATTGAACTTACTTTAGCTCCCGGGAAAAAATACTCCCAAAATTGAATTAATTATAGCTCCTAGACATCAGATACTGCCCAAACCCTTAGGCTCCTTTCACACTTATACGACTTGTCCCACAATTTGTGATGGCAAAGTAGCATGACAAGTCCTTTCCCATAATTTCCAATGACAACCATTCATATTAGTACGACTTCAAGTCGTTCTGACTTCGGCCCCTTTCACACTTATACAACTGGTCCCACGATTTGTGATGGCAAAGTAGCATGACAAGTAATTTCCCATGATTTTCAATGACAACCATTCATATTAGTACAACTTCAAGTCGTTCCAATTTAAAAGTAGTCCCTGCACTACTTTGGTCTGATTTTGATGCCACTTACACAGACATTCCCTGAAATTGCGGCAAAATCACGGCCGCGAAATCGCAGTAAAATCGCACAACTTTGAAGTCGCAGTAGTGTGAAAGGGGCCTTACTCTTGCTAGAACCTGGAGAATTGCACATGGAAATAGTGTTTAGAGCATGATATAATTGCCTAAATGCTACTTTAGGCTCCTTTCACACTATTGCGACTTCAAAGTCGTGTGATTTTGCAGTGATTTCAGGGAATGCCTGTGTAAGTGGTATCAAAATCGGACCAAAGTAGTGCAGGGACTACTTTGAAGTCGTACTAATATGAATGGTTGTCATTGGAAATCATGGGAAACGACTTGTCATATTACTTTGCCATCACAAATCGTAGGACAAGTCGTATAAGTGTGAAAGGGGTCTAAGTTCCACCCAAAAATAGAATTTCTGCTTTTTGGAATCCTCCTGTCTATACAAGTTATTTGCTTCCACTTCCGGGCATAGATCACTGCAGTATCTGCAGCGATCTGTGCCATGTCCGGCCCCTCCTTCGTTCCCCGCGCTGTCTTCTGGGAGACACACAGGTCACAGAAGACAGCAGGGACCAGTGAAACTGTGCAGCGCAACTCACGCATGAGCAGTAGGGAACCAGGAAGTGAAGCCGCAAGGCTTCACTTCCTGATTCCCTTACCGGAAATAGCGGCGCCTCCACCCAAGAGCCGAGGGACAGATCAGCTTCGGGTGCCGACATCGCAGGCTCCCTGGACAGGTAAGTGTCCATATATTAAAAGTCAGCAGCTGCAGTATTTGTAAAAATTTTGGTGGAACTCCGCTTTAAATATGTGATGTCAAGTCCATACACCATATAGACTTAATTTCTCCCTCTCCTTTAGCCCTGGTTCACACTGGGTACGATTTGAGATGCGATTTGACATGTCAAATCGCATCTCAAATTGGCGGCAATTGTCGGCAATGGCACTGTCCTAATCAGTGCGACGCCGCATCTGCGATTTCAAAAAGTAGTTCCTGTACTACTTTTTGCGATTTCGGGCCGCGATTTACATTAAATTGCGGCCGAAATCGCGGCAAAATCGCAGCCGCGAAATCGCGGTAAAATCGAGCATTTTACCGCGATTTTGAATTCGCAGCAGTGTGAACCTAGGCTAAAGCTTATGCTCACTTCAATGACCATTAGCTTATATCAGAATTGTTCAGCAGGCTCTGCTGAACAATTCTATAACTCTGATCAACGAATTACAACCTGCTGATCAGAGTTAATAACCTCTGTGACTCTCCCCCCCAGCACTGATTACACCCCCCTCCACCCAAACCAAACCCCCCAACCCGATCCCCCGCAGCTACCATCATTAGCCAGCATCCCACCTCAGTCGCTCCCACCAGCTTCAGGTGCTGCATGGGGCTTGGGGGGGATACAGATGTGCTTCCCCCAACAGTCAGATTTCCCCCCCATACTGCCCCCACACCCCCAATCCATGGCTGCTCCGAGCAGCATCTCTCCTTCCTTTCCCACCGCCTGCAGCTTTTTCCTGCACTGATCTCCGCAATCTGGGGAGAGCAGCGGTGGGGGTGAAGTTGGGGCTTGGGGGCTTAGTATACATGTGTTTACCAAGCCCCCCTGTAGTACAGTGGATATAGGCAGCGATTGCTCCTATATCCTCTGACAGCTGATACTTCATAAACCGCAGTGTTACTATGTATCAGACTGTCATTTTATGAATGAATGGAATCTCTATAAAGATTCCTCCTTCATTCAAGTAAAGTGCTGCAGAGAAAAGGGACTATCTTCAGTCCCTTTCTCTGTCTCAAAAAATTTATATGGGAGTTTGTGTAGACCTCTAAAATCTCACCAAAGACCCCTTAAAAAATTTTAAATAACTGTAAAAAAAAATTAAAAAGTAAAAAACAAACAAAAAAAACCCACAAACATAGTAAGACCCCCCCAGGTCCGCCCGCACTCACCCCTCCACGGTGATGCCCCCCTCCACAGCTTCCCCGGCTTCTCCTCCCGGGCAACCTGATCCATTCTGATTAGCCAGGGGGAGAAGCTGGAAGACAATAGCGAATATAAATTCGCTATTGTCACAAAAGGGGGGGTTCGGGTGCAATGCTCTGCACCCGAGCCCAACCTTTTTCAAGCCAATTAGAACCTCTGGCTCTAATCACATGGCTTGTAAAAAAAAAAACTCATACAAACCTATAAGTCCAACGCCCTGCAGGGCCGTCCGCTCCTGGTAAGACCCCTTTCGCATGGAGTTGACTCTATCAAGCAGATCCGCCTGGTCAGCGGGGGATCTGTCTGCTGATCCCCGCTGAGCAGGCAGATGACAGATCCGTGTCTGCTCCGCTGATGCAGGGGTAGATCGGAAATGAAGGGAAGCTCTGCTGATTTTATTATCCAACCATGTGCAAGCTAAAATGCTGTTTTTTATTTTCCTTCAGTGTCACTCTCGGATCTACAGTGACTGCAATTTCAAGTGCACTTAGCACATGTAGTTTGCACTTGTAGTGCAAAGTGGATTTGCCTTTAGTAAATAACCCCCATTGTCTGTTCTCCCTATGTTGTTAAACTCATGTCCTTTTGTCTAAATGTAGTATTCATGTGTAGGAGGGTTCCAACACCATTGCAAACCATATTACAGGCATACCCCGCTTTAAGTACACTCACTTTACATACACTCGCGAGTAAGGACATACCCCCGAGTGTATGTTAAGTGCCTTACAAGTACTGTACAGACATTTTGCAGCCACAGTAGAAGGAGCTGAAGCTTCGAGAGCATAGCACGCCCTGTTCCAGTGTGCCCCTGACACCCCCACTACAGCCCCTGAGACCTCAACTACAGCTCCTGACACCCCAAATACAGCCCCTGACCCCCTACTACACCCTAGAAGTGAAAAAAGGTATTGTTTCACTTTAAGTACATTTTCGTTTTACATACATGCTCTGGTCCCATTGTGTACTTAAAAGTGGGGTATGCCTGTATATGTTTTCCATGGGTAAGGTCTATAATCAGCCTTAACTTTTCCCCACCAGCACTAATTGCAGCCTCTTATCAAGCTTAAAGGAACACTAAAGGGAAAACATATATTTTTTTAAATAACAAACATGTTATACTTACCTCCACTGTGCAGCTCGTTTTGCACAGAGTGTCCCAGAACCCTGTCTCCTGGGGTCCCTCAACGGCTGTCTCTGCTCCTCCTAGCAAGAGCTTTCCACCTCGCAAGCTCGCATGGTGGAAAGCTTTTGCAGGCGTGCTCCCGTGATACAGTGGCGGGCATAGCCGCCGACTGTATCACTCGGCCCCGCCCCCGGCGCAACGCGTCATTGGATGCGATTGACAGCAGCGCCAGCCAATGGCTGGGCTGCTATCAATCCGTCCAACCTAGCCAATCAACGGCCAGGCTGGGAACTGAAGAGGATGACGGGGACGAGTGCTGGACTTTCGAGGGGTGAGGTAAGTAAAACGGGGGTTTGGGGGGGGGGGGGGGGGGTACCGTCAGATGTTTTTTCACCTTAATGCATAGGATGCATTAAGGTGAAAAAACATTTACCTTTACAACCCCTTTTAACGCACAAAATGACAGCTGTTTATCTCTTCAAAACAGATGAGATATGCCAGAAACATACCTCCCAACATTTGAACTTCAGAATGAGGAACACTGGAGGAGGGAAAAGACCTGCGGCGCGCACAGTGCGCCATGGTAAAATGCGGGCATGGCCAAGTACTTAGCAGTGGGAGGGGCTCAATGGATGTGGTTAAACAAAACACAGGTTTCCATGTACCTATAAAATATGCTTTGATTGCTTTGTCTGAGCCTACCTTAAAGAAGAACTTCATTAAAATAGTCAGGGACTGCATAGCAACCAGCAACTGTTGAGTGTGCAATGTACAGAGTACAGGGGTGCGGAGTGTGTAATGTACAGAATGCAGGGGTCAGGAGGGTGTAATGTACAGAATATAGGGGCCAGGCGTATGTAATCTATAGAATGCAGGGGGCGGCTCCATATATTCCCTTAATCCCAACCCGACTCCATTCACCACCCCGATCCAATCCTGGCTCCATTCATCCCCGAACCCATTCCAACTCTATTAATTCCCCCTATCTCATCCTGGCTCCATCCATCCCCCAATCCCATCCCGGCTCCATCCTTCCCTCGATCCCATCTCGGCTCCATCCTTCTTGTCCCCCTTGCTCATCCCATCCTGGCTCCATCCTTTTTGTCCCCCCCCTGATCCCAGCTCCACCCGTCTTGTCCCCTCCTCATCCCATCTCCACTCTTCTTGTCCCCCCTAATCCCATCCCAAGAAATAGTAAAGGGAAAAAAACTGCGCTTATAAAAAAGAAAAATTACAATCAAATTAAGTGGATGAACCAGTCCAAAAGCAGCAATTAAACGTGAGATGTAGCACAGATAAAAATGAAAAGGAAAAAATTGCGCTAGTTACAGTCCAAATATATGATATATGCAATAAATCCAATGTTTGCACAAATGGAAGTAAATTCAATATACACCCAGTGGCTAAATCGCAGAAGAGTGAACCATCACCTTGTGGAAGGCATGCTTACCAAATAGTAAGACAAATGAGCAGGTGGCTATAACCCAGACCAGGTCTTTATCTTGCAGGGGAGACACAAACTGCGATGTGGTTGTTGCAAGCTTCCTATCTCTGGTTTAGAGATGACTCCACAGGCGGTGATTATTATAAATCGCAAAGGGAGAGATACATATACCATAGCGTAATTTTGTCAAATTATTCCAATATACAATATATACAATTGCACTTACAGTGTAAGAAACAAAAGAATCGTGAACAAATAGCACCCAGTGGATTAATCACATCGAGTGAACCAGATGGCAAAACAAAAATGTGGATATCTCTACGTCAATAGATCCTCAGCTGGAAACAAGCATGGAACCAGTGGATGGATGGAGACAAACTCCCGACAGAAAACCATGTATTTCGTATATTCCGTAAGTAACAGACCATAGCGTGATAACTTCTGAACTTGTTTTCAATAAATAAAAAGGTTGCACTTACAAACAGAAGATAAAATCTTGCATAAAATTACGAAGCAATACAAAAGCTCCCGTCCTCCTCAATGAGACGGCGTGGTCATGTACCTCCTTAGATGCGTTTCGTCATAGCTAACATTATTAATGGGAAACTTTCCCCATTGATAATGTTAGCTATGACGAAACGCATCTGAGGAGGTACGTGCTGACATCACCATGCCGTCTCGTTGAGGACGGGAGTTTTTTTTGGCTGGTGGTTGGCGGGGGGCTTATTGAAATCTGGACAAGGAGGCCCCACATTTCTGGAAACCCCCCCCCCCCCCCATGTGAATGTGAATAGGGTACATTGTACCCCTACCTATTCACCCAAAAAATGTGTCCCACAATGTAAATCTATTGTCAATCACGGCACCTGCAGACCTGAAAAATAGTCTGCAAACCCGGAAGGAGACAGCGCATCACTAGAGGGCTTCGTTTTCAGGTAATGGTCTGTATACACGATCCGAAAATCATACGAAAAATACATTTTCGAATCGATCATACGATAATCTGATCGTTAGTACACAGCTTTCAATAGCCAATCACGACAGTTCATCCAATATTATCGAATCGGACAAGCACAAAAATATTTTGATTGATATTGGACAGGGGAAGAAAAATGGTGAGCTGCGCACAGGGGGGAGAAAAGTGGTGAGCTGCGGACAGGGGGGAGAAGTGGTGAGCTGCAGAGGGGGGGAGAGATGAGCTTTGGACAGGGGGAGAATAGGTGAGCTGCGGAGGGGGGGAGAGATGAGCTTCGGACAGGGGGAAGAAGAGGTGAGCTGCGGATGAGGGGAGAAGAGGTTAGCTGCGGATGGGGGGGATAAGCGGTGAGCTGCAGAAGGGGGGGGGGTGAGAAGTGGTGAGCTTTGAATGGGGGGGGGAGTGGTGAGCTGCAGACGGGAGAAGAAGTGGTCAGCTGCGGATGGGGGGGGAAGAAGTGGTTAGCTAGGGACAGGGGGAGAAGAGGTGAGCTGCGGAGGGGGGAGAGGTGAGCTGCGAACAGGGGGATGGTAGGGGGGGGAGAAGTGGTGAGCTGCGGAGGGGAGAGATGAGCTGCGGACAGGGGGGAGTAGTGGTAAGCAGCAGAGGGGGAGAGAAGTGGTGAGCTGTGGATGGGGGAGTGGTGAGCTGCAGAGGGGGGGAGAGGTGATCTGGGGACAGGGGGGAGAAGAGGTGAGCTGCGGACAGGGGTACAAGAAGTGAGCTGCAGATGGGTGAGAAGTGGTGAGCTGCAGACAGGGGGAGAAGTGGTGATCTGCGGACGGGGGAGAAGAGGTGAGCTGCGGACGGGGGGAGAAGTGGTGAGCTGTGGACAGGGAGGAGAAGTGGAGAGCTGGGGACAGGGGGAGAAGAAGTGAGCTGCGGAGGGGGGGAGAGGTGATCTGGGAACAGGGGGGGGAGAAGAGGTGAGCTGCGGACAGGGGGAGAAGTGGTTAGCTGCAGAGGTGGGGGAGGTGAGCTGCAGACAGGGGGGAGAAGTGGTGAACTGCGGACAGGGGGAGAAGTGGTTAGCTGCGGAGGGGGGGTGGAAGTGGTGAGCTGCGGAGGGGAGGAGATGTGAGCTGCAGATAGGGGGGAGAAGAGGTGAGCTGCGGACAGGGGGAGAAGAGGTGAGCTGCGGACAGGGGGAGAAGAAGTGAGCTGTGGACAGGGGGAGAAGAAGTGAGCTGTGGACAGGGGTAGAAGAGGTGAGCTGCGGACAGGGGGAGAAGAAGTGAGCTGTGGACGGGGGCAGAGCCGTCTTAATAGCATCATGGGCCCCTGGCAAGGTAATGCTCTGGGGCCCCTACAATGATGACAGTGCAGGTAAACAGACATCAAGTAGGCAGGGGGCAGACTGCCTCCCCTGTGTATCTATCACTCTCATGGGGCCCCCAATTTTGGGTCAGCGTGGGCTCAACTACCAGCTGCTTTGGGGAAAGTGTAGGGGCCCCCCATGCAGCTGGGGCCCCTTGGCGGTGCCCAGGTGTGCCCTCTCATTAAGACAGCCCTGGACAGGGGGGCATAGGTGAACTGCAGACAAGGGTTGCAGAGGTGAGGTTTGAACAATAGATGGTTACATTGGGGGAGATATGTAATGATTTTTTTTTCTGTGCCCCTTGTGATACACACACCTCATCACTGCAGAGTACAGTTTCCTAAACCTTGTGTGTTATCCGCTCCTAAGTGCGGTAGTCTGTGCCTTTTGGGCCTACGCAGATTTGGTGCCGCTTGAGGGGCGGAGAGTTGGCTGGGGAGGGAGAGTTCCTCCACCTGTTCTCTGGAGAAAAAAAAGCCATGTATATAGTATACTATATAGATCAGACAAAAATGAGGGACAAATGAGGAGGAAGGAGGGACTTTGTTCCAGATCACGGGCAGTACCTCGAAATCAGGGACAATTGGGGAGCTATGCTGTGTGAACAGGGCCTTTGGAAGACAATTTCTGTAAACTGTATAGATCCCCCCATCCTATTGCTGGAGGTAAATCTAGTTGCAGCGTTGGCCAGAAGAGGGCACTGTGGGTTGCCCTTGTCGGCTCCCTGCCCATGAATATTGAGAAATGCTCTTATAAAAGCGGACAGCGTTCAGCCACAACCTGCACATAACACCAGTCCTCTCACATCGTTTTAATATTAATTTTCTCATAAAGTAGTACAAAGCCGAATGAACCTAAAACGACTTCAACTACCGTGATGCTTTGTGGTCAGTGTACGGGCACGACTTCCGCTTCCTGTGGGTAGACGGAAGTACTCCACACGTGTGTGTGTGTGACTTTGAACCGGGGACTAGTCAGTGCAGATATGGAAGGCTTCAGCTCTGACTTCTCCCCGTCCGGAGCGGCGGCCTCGGGCTCTGCGAAGGTGGACACCGGGGCCATCATGGAGCAGGTCAAAGTGCAGATCGCGGTGGCCAATGCGCAGGAGCTGCTACAGGTCAGACATAGCTAGGTGTGTGTGTGATAGTGACAGTGACCCAGCTTGGCACAGGGTCATGTGACCCCCTCTGAGCACTGCTGACCTTGGCTTGTTGTCATACAGCGGTGTGCTGGGCTCAGTCATTGGATATGGATTCTCTAAGCATAATATGTTACTGAGGAACCCTACTTACCTTCTCAAATGTCATATGGTGTACGTGTTGCATGACGGCGCAATTGTCATTCAAAATGTGACAGCGCTGGGCTGGAACGGGGTGAAAGTAACCACTTTCCTACTGGGCACAGGCTAATTCTACCCTTTTGAGTATGGTGCACCCATGTTTAGACAGTAGCTGTCACTTTTGAAATCGGCAGAGATATTTAAGAATGAATAAACCGTGGCAGGTGGTCTTGTAGTTCTTCTTCATGGAACATGAGCACAGCAGTCAGCGCACTCACAGTCCATTGAGACTTCCTCCAACTGAATGCCCATAGAGTGGTAAAGCAAAGAGTTGGAGGAAGAGCGCAGAAGCCTGGCACTGCACCCGGGATCCACTGTTCGCCCGTGCAATACTTTGCAGACTCCTATATAAATAAAATACAATCGGATAAGTAGCACCACAGCATCTACGAACTGGTAAGCCTCAATATAACCACTTCAGCTCCAGAAGGTTCACCTCCTTTCCTGACCAGGCCACTTTTTGCGATATGGCAGTGCGTTGCTTTAACTGACAATTGTGCAGTTGGTTGACTCTGTACCCAAATAAAATTGTCTCCCCCCCCCCCCACACAAATAAAGCTTTCTTTTGGTGGTATTTGATCAGCTGTGCAACTTTAAATTTTTAGCAATATAAACAAAAAAAAAACATTTTGAAGAAAACCATTTTAAAAAAAAATTTAAAAAATCAACTTTCTTCGTCAATTTAGGCCAATATGTAGTCTGCTACAATGGTTTGCGCAAAAGTTATAGCATCTAAAAATCCCCCCCCCCCCCTCTATTCCTAATTAATAACACTGTGACTAAATATAGTGCATAAATGTGATATCAAAAATATATCGCATCAACCAGTGTCCAAAAAACTCTTAAAGTCCATGAATCAATAACTGCTTAGTGTGGTGATCCAAACGTGCTGGTGAATGGTCACCTCAGAACGTGTGACCTTGCAATTAAGTTTGGTCAAAACACGCCTGTGAACCACCTCTGGGCTCTGCAGCAGTAGTAAAATCCTGGGATTGACAAAGTGCGTTAGTCCACCACTCTAAATCGAATAGAAATATGGCGCTATTGTTCGAGATAATGTGTGCCTCCTCGGCAGACCAGCTGTCTTCCCTGTGTCATATCACTTTATTTTATTATATATATTACAGCAGTTAAAATGATCTTTGATTATCATGTCAGATGAATAGCACCTACATTGCACTATTGTCACTTTACCGATTTAAGAAGGTAGGTATTATTACTATTATCACTTTGATTTATACCTCTTTTGGTTCTATTTAAAAAAAAAAAAAAAGGCGCAGCCTACTTTAACAGTTAATCAAAATGTGTTCCCTGGGAGTGCTTGCTAACTTTTTTTCATTGTCCCCACTCAAATTTCAGCGCAGAGGGTGTGTGGCTTTGACAGAAAAGGGTGTGTCATATTTAAATTGGGGGCGCACGAGTTTAGACAGGCCTAGGGCAGCACAAAACCTAAATACACTACTGTGTACAGGTATGTGATTTTGCCGCAGTATATGTACGTAGGGCAATCCTTAAGCATATAATACATTTTTGTTCTTTGGTTTAGATGCAATTTCAGTGTATATTGTGTATAATTTCAATACTCAAAATAAAAAATTTAGTATCTTTTGCTATCTCTGTTTGTATTGTGGCCTTCTGTTTCTGAGTGTCCTCCTTATCCTCTTATCTTGACAGAGGATGACCGATAAATGTTTTCGAAAATGTGTTGGAAAGCCAGGAAGCTCTTTGGATAATTCAGAACAGGTATGTGGCTTACACCCTTAATCTGTTTTTACACTTGTGGTTAAGGTCAGGGTTCGACAAATTCCGGTCGCCGTTACGCCTAGAATTATCGACCTGGCGCCCAGGGCAGCAGAGCTGGGGGTATCCTGTACGCGTCGGACGCCCCCCCACCCGCGATCTCGTAGTGCCGCTAATTGAGGCCGCAGAGGTGCAGGGTGTTGTGTAATGTAAAGGGGTGCAGGGTGCTGTAAAATGCAAGGGGGTCTAGAGGTGCAGTGTAAAGGGGTCCAGAGGTACAAGCGCCGTGTAATGTAAAGGGGTGCAGGGTGCTGTGTAATGTAAAGGGGTCCAGGGGTGTTCGCTTCTGTGAGCGAGCTTGGCGGGACGGGGCGCGATTTCTGGCTCCTAACTTTTTTAGCTGGCTCCTAGACTCCAAGCAAATTTGTCAAACCCTGGTTAAGGTGGTGTTTGTTTTTTCCACCAGCCCCCCAATTCATATTGCTTCCCCTTAAGCTTCAAAAGGCAAAGGACGGGGGTGTACACATGCCATGATACTTTGCATCACAGTGCAATAAAAGGCTTTTTAGGTAGGCAACATAACACCTCCCCACTGTCAGAATACAATCGTGCAGCTGGGGATTCCCCCATCCACCTCCAATGTGTGGATAGAGGAATGTGTTCCTTTTTTTTTTTTTCAGCCAGAAGGCTGATCAAAGAAAAAAAAAATCCATCCATGGCCAGCTTAGCAACTGTATTTTCCTATGAAGAAACTACATATTCTCCATTCCCTGGGTCTCTGTCCAGTGCTTTATCAGTGAGCAGTTGCCTGTCCCTCTGGTAAATAGGGACAAGTTGGATGGATTAATGTATGGACACTACAAGCTGCAGCCCCAACATGTGAGCCCATTAATACAAGGTAAGGTAAAGAAACTACACAGGGAGTATAATTACACTAATACCTATTTAACCACTTAAAGCGTAGGTCTGCCCACTACTGCAAAAATTAAGTCAGCAGCTGCACATACTGCAGCTGCTGACTTTTAATAATCGGACACTTACCTGTCCTGGAGTCCAGTGATGTCGGCACCACAGCTAATGTTTACATCAGCTGTCGGGTGCATGCCGCCTCCATTGCGAGTAAGGGAACCGGGCAGTGTAGCCTTGCTGCTTCATACCGGGAACCTTACTGCGCATGCGCAAGGCTATGCTCCTCTCTCCTACTGGCCTGGTGGCTGAGTAGGGAGCCCGGGCGGTGACATCCATACCCATACCCATGGCCAAGGCTTCCGGAAGTGGAAACAGGATACCTGTGAAAGACAGGTATCCTGTCCCCTCTACCCCCCGAACGGTGTCAAATATGTGGCACCGGAAGGGGGTGGGAGTACAACGAGCGGAAGATTCACTTTTGGGTGGAACTCTGCTTTAAGGACCAGGCCTGTTTTTAAAACTTGTTTGCTAGAAAATTACTTGGAACCCCCAAATATATATGCACCTCTCTTGCCGCCGATAAAATAACTTGCGGGGAGCCTACTTTTAACGTATAGAGGTCTATCCACCGTTTAAGAAAATACCAGGGTTATGGCAGATATCTGATGCCATAACCCCAGTATTCTACATCAAAGTACTGTTGTACAGCGGTAAATGGTTAAAACAACAAAAACATTTGAAAGTGTACAGTGCCTTTAAACACTTCAATACCGGGCACTTTCCCCCCCTTTCTGCCCAGTACAATGTTCAACTTTCAGTGCTGTTGCATTTTGAATGACAATTGAGCGGTCATACAACACTGTACCCAAATTAAATTTTTATTTTCTTCCCACAAATAGAGCTTTCTTTTGGTGGTATTTGATCACCTCCTGCAGTTTTTATTTTTTGCTAAACTAAAAAAAGTTTTTCTTTGTCTGTTATAAAATTTAGTTTTCTCCTTCAATGATGAGGTCGCACTGATGAGGTGGCAGTGATATATAGAATTGATGGGCGGCACTGTTGGCCTCCGTCAGTCTCCTTATCGCAATCGAAAATGCGATGTGTCAGATTGACACGCAGCCCCAACGATCGCAGCACTGTACACACACCAATGGAGACAACTATGTTTGCTGATTATATATTCAGGCTCTGCTTCTTACTTTTCTAACTTTGCAGTGCTACATAACTTAATTTTTAACTGATTCCTTTTACAATGAACGTTCTAAGAATTGAGAGCAATACACAGCTGATATGTTACCAAAGAGGGTAACTGTACTGCGTCACTTAGAGCTCCTTCTGGTGACTAACCCACAAATCGGTTTAACCACTTGCTGAACTTATAACTGGCATATACGGTGGCAGAGCGGCCTCCCTGCACTGAATCACCTACCTAGTATGCGATACGCATGCTCAGCCAGCGGGCGTGCGCACCTGCTGGCCTGGCTGTGCTATGATTCATAATGGCACATGCCGATCACCGGGTCCCGGCCAATGATTGATCACCAGCAGCCGGTGATTGGCTCTGAGCTTCACCAAACATAGCTCTGTGAATGAAAACCACACAGAGCTGTGTTCAGTGACATAGGATTTGCTGGTTTAAAGGGGTTGTAAAGGTTTGTTTTTTATTTTCTAAATGGGTTCCTTAAAGTGGAGTTCCACCCATTTTTTTATGTTTGTCTGTGCTGCATGCCCTAATCTCATAGTGTTCAGAATGGACAATTTTTATTTATTTTGTTGCTTGTAAATACCTTTATTTTGTAGTCCTTCATTACTTCCTCCTCCTTATTAGCCTAGGCTATTAAGTCACAAGGCTATTCGCAAGGGTTTCTGGGATAGGCATCGTGTATCCCAGTAGTCCTTGCAAATAGCCTATTTGAATAGAGAAGGGGTGGCAACTTCCTCTGACACTCCCGTTGCTATGGAAACCTGACTGAAACCTATTACATCGCATGTGCGAGATCTGCAAGGCTGAAATCCAGGAAGTCATACAGTCTGGCTTCATGATGCCCACACTTAAGATGGCCACGGTCTATTTCTAGATTATAAACTAAATGCTCTAACAACCTAACAAAACGGACCTTGGTTTACAGACTAACTTTAATAGACTACATTAAGCTTGTCTATTACAGGGGTATTTATATTTAAAAAGTGAAATTGTGGGTGGAACTCCGCTTTAAAGCTAGTGCATTGTTGGTTCACTAACCTTTTCCTTAAATTTCTCTTCTAAATGTTTTTTTTCTTTGTTTTCTTTGTCTGAATTTCTCACTACCTGTTCCTCCTCAGTAAGGTGTTCAGTAAGCTGTTCTAAATGACTTCCCCACCACTTGGATGATGGTGGAAAGCTTACTGAGGAGAAACAGGAAGTGAGAAATTCAAACAAAGAAAAGAAAACATTTAGAAGGGAAATTGAAGGAAAAGGTAAGTGAACCAACAATGCACTAGCTTAAAGGAACCTATTTAGAAAATAAGACGAACCTTTACAACCCCTTTAAGCTAAAGGAATGAAAACAACTAGACCCCCCCCCCCCCCCAATAAAAGCAGCAAACGGTACACACACCAACACTTGATAGGCACACATTTAACCCTGTGAGCGTTTTAGATGTTAACCCCATCCTAGCCAGTGCAGAGACAGTGTATAGTCTTATCACTGTATTGGTGTCACTGGTGATGTCAGTGGCAGTCATTTCCCACCCAGCGTCAGATTGCCTGCTGCACAATCGCAGTCCATTATAAGTCGCTGATTGCTAGTAGAAAAAAACCAGTACATATCCATGGTTTATAGACACTAACTTTCACACAAACCAAAGATATGTCGCAGAATAAATTTTGGCCAAAATGTATTGGTGTTTGACACAAAAAAAGCCCCTGTTCCCTTATAGCAGATGAAACGGCACAGTGCTTGTGCTCTCATCTGCCCCTCTCTAAACTGTAACAAAAAAAAACATGGCTGATCCTGCCAGTTCCTGTGTCCTGACCAGGATAATCATGGCTGCTGATCCCTGTGGTGAGTTGACATGCCTCCGTCATCTGCCGCTCTCCTCCTTCTTTTTTTTTTTTTTTTTTTTTGCAGGGTTTATTTTTTTATTTATATGTATAAAAAAATCAAATATTACCAAAAGAAAGCTGTGTGTATGTGTGATATATAGTGTAGAAAAAATGTAGCGCCAAAATTTAAAATGATAATAAATCTCCTGAAAGGATGATGTGAAGGTGCTTATGACAATCAAACGACTGATGACAATAATTGCTCTAGTGACACAAAAATTATATATACAAAACCTGTGAGGTAAGATCAAAACAGATGCCACTCAATTATAAATACCAATGTGAATGGTGCAAAATAACATAAGTGATCTGATCAAATATAAAAATGAGATAGAGCATCTAGTCTCTCATAAACACCCACTGGGTGTTGGATGAAAAATTGCAGGTGCAAAATCCATACACATGTGAACTAAAAAGTCCTTTGGAAGTACATGTAAGTTTCTTCAGATATTGGGGTGGAGCATGCGATCTTTAACACAAATAACTCTCTTCAAACTTGGACAACAATTATAAAGATGGGTACTCTTACCAGAAAAGGTGGACCCTCAGCCTCACCATACGGTGGGAGGGTCGTCAAGGCTTTAACAGACTACCGTCTGAATCTGGGAGTCTCCCCTTGGGATGATACGGTCCAAAGATGACCATACAAAGTCTTGATTGTCCGGAGAGAGTGTTGTAGATGAAAGTCAGCCCGTCAAGGTTGCTCCAAACACCCCGATTGTTATGCAAAAAGAGAACAATATAGAGGTGCTCCTCATAGTGTAAAAAGTAATTTATTTAAAAACTTTTTCAAAAATTGCACACACAGTGGCAAAAAATAAAATGAAATAAAAATGAAAGTGAAAAGCTAGCAAAGCCACACTTAAGTGAACAGTTATAAACAGCAGCAAACTAAAAAAATTCAGTAAAAAAACACAACAAATGAAAAAAGCATCAAGCGCTGGTGGATCAGGTGTTGGCTGTCACGGATCTGGAGGAACAGGTATTTATAGTAGTAGAGTGTGAGGAACTGTCAGAAAACCCCAGTTGAAGTCCTCTCGTGACGAAACCGGTCGGGTGATAGCTCTCTTACTCTACTGCTGACTTTTTTGGAAATTCTCCTTTACCTTTCAAGGTGGGAGCGCTTGCTGCTTTTTTCATTTGTTGTGGTTTTTTACTGAATTTTTTTAGTTTGCTGCTGTTTATAACTGTTCACTTAAGTGTGGCTTTGCTAGCTTTTCACTTTCATTTTTATTTCATTTTATTTTTTGCCACTGTGTGTGCAATTTTTGAAAAAGTTTTTAAATAAATTACTTTTTACACTATGAGGAGCACCTCTATATTGTTCTCTTTTTGCATAACAATCGGGGTGTTTGGAGCAACCTTGACGGGCTGACTTTCATCTACAACACTCTCTCCGGACAATCAAGACTTTGTATGGTCATCTTTGGACCGTATCATCCCAAGGGGAGACTCCCAGATTCAGACGGTAGTCTGTTAAAGCCTTGACGACCCTCCCACCGTATGGTGAGGCTGAGGGTCCACCTTTTCTGGTAAGAGTACCCATCTTTATAATTGTTGTCCAAGTTTGAAGAGAGTTATTTGTGTTGAAGATCGCATGCTCCACCCCAATATCTGAAGAAACTTACATGTACTTCCAAAGGACTTTTTAGTTCACATGTGTATGGATTTTGCACCTGCAATTTTTCATCCAACACCCAGTGGGTGTTTATGAGAGACTAGATGCTCTATCTCATTTTTATATTTGATCAGATCACTTATGTTATTTTGCACCATTCACATTGGTATTTATAATTGAGTGGCATCTGTTTTGATCTTACCTCACAGGTTTTGTATATATAATTTTTGTGTCACTAGAGCAATTATTGTCATCAGTCGTTTGATTGTCATAAGCACCTTCACATCATCCTTTCAGGAGATTTATTATCATTTTAAATTTTGGCGCTACATTTTTTCTACACTGTTTTTCACGAAGTATCCTGCTTTGTTATGTTGGCAGCCTGATCCACGACCACTTGTGGTTTGCGCAATATTTTTTGCTATATATTTTTTTGTGTGATATATAGCTTTCTATATCATTATCGGGGATGTTGGCAACGTAAATATGGCTTGTTTGGATGGTCACATTTTTTTTCTGAATGGCAAATAATGACCTGCTCATGAAGAGGTGAAATGTTTCCGGAGCTGAAGTGGTTGATCGTATAACAAAAATAAGGAAGAGCAAGCATGTAAAATGTTAGTTACATCCAGTGGGTATAAAAAATTACCCCCCCCCCCTTTTAAAATAATTGTGTTGTGCTCCAGCTGTATTTACTCTACTCAGTGCAACTTATAACATCCAAGTGAAAGATATAACACCAACATGTCAGGGGGAAAAAAAATCAAACAGAATCAATAATATCATATCTTTTGGGATATGTCTCTACTAACTTTGCACATATTTGCCCATTCTTCTTTGAAGAACTGCTTAAAGCGGTGGTTCCCCCTAAAACAAATTTCTAACAATACATTCGTAAGACCCGTTACACTGCGGGTAGGCTGGCTTTTGTTTTTTTAGTACATACCTCGATCTCGGCGTTTCGTCCCTTGGCGGTGGGCGTTCCTAGTTGATTGACGTTCCTCCGACGGGCACATACTGCGCGTCACGACTTTCCGAAGAAGCCGAACGTCATTGCGCAGGCGCCGTATAGAGTCGGCTCTATACGGCGCCTGCGCAGCGACGTTCGGCTTCTTTCGGAAAGTCGTGACGTCACGTATGTGCCCGTCGGAGGAACGTCAATCAACTAGGAACGCCCACCGCCAAGGGACGAAACGCCGAGATCGAGGTATGTACTAAAAAAACAAAAGCCAGCCTACCCGCAGTGTAACGGGTCTTACGAATGTATTGTTAGAAATTTGTTTTAGGGGGAACCACCCCTTTAAGTTGTTACAGTGCCTTGAAAAAGTATTCATACCCCTTGAAATTTTCCACATTTTTGTCATGTTGCGACCAAAAACGTAAATGTATTTTATGAGTGGATTGGTCGGATGACATGCATAGCGGACACGGACGCAGCCCACTCTACTCTTGGGCCCTCCGATCTGATCTTCTTCTTTTTTTTTAAGGGGATCGAATTGGAGGTAGGTGGGTATAAATGGACACAAGTCCGTTTTTTCTTTTGCCGCTCTATAGAGGTGAATGGAGGGTCCAATTGGGTTGGACTGATCTGTGAAAGGGACCTAAGGCTGCTTTCACACTGATGCGCTGCAGTTTACCCACACTGTGGGTGCAGTGCAGTGCACCTGTGGGTTAGCTGCACTTTTCTATAGATTTCTATTATATCCTGCAGGTGTGCTGCACTTTCAGAAAGCAAACCAAATTACAGAAGTCTATGGCTCAGTGAAGGTAACCCGCAGGCACACTACGCTACACCTGCGGATCAGTTTTAAAAGCAGCCCAGTAACTAATGCAGAAGATGTGCCCATATATATACACTGTGATTTTAGTAATAAACTGACCTATAATAGCCGAAAATAAGTCAGGCAGAGCACATTTGGTATCACTCCGCCTGTGACAGGAGCCAGTGCTATACAGGAAGCATTGGCTTATGTGTCTCTGCTCCGAAGCCCCTTGCTTCCTCTACTTGTTTCATTCACGACACTAATGCCCTGAGATAAAGGGTTGGGAACCAAAGATCTGGGCTTGCCATCCCACCAACACAGAGCAGGAGGTCACGGGCCACATCTGAGGGCTCTGCGGGCCACATGTGGGCCACTGGTTGGGCACACCTGTGCTAGAACAACACAAAGTGGCACATAATTGTGAAGTGGAAGGAAAACAATAAATGGTTTTAAACATTATTTATTTTTACAAATATGTGAAAAGTGTGGGGTGCATTTGTATTCAGCCCCCCCTGCGTAAATTCTTTGTAGAACCACCTTTTAATTGCAATTACAGCTGCAAGTCTTTTTGGGGATGTCTCTACAAGCTTTGCACATCTAGAGTGAACATTTTGCCCATTCTTGCAAAATAGCTCAAGCTCTGTCAGATTGGACGGAGAGTATCTGTGAACAGCAATTTTCAAGTCTTGCCACAGATTCTCAAATGGATTTAGATCTGGACTTTGACTGGGTCATTCTAACACATGACTATGCTTTGATTTAAACCATTCCATTGTAGCTCTGGCTGTATGTTTAGGGTCGTTGTCCTGCTGGATGACGAACCTCAGTCTCAATTTTTTTTTTTGCAGACTCTAACAGGTTCTCTTTTAAAATTGGCCTGTATTTGGATTTTTTCCATATTCCCATCAACTCCGACCAGCTTCCCTGTCCCTGCTGAAGAAAAGCATCCCCACAACATGATGCTGCCACCACCATGTTTCATGGTGGGGATGGTGTGTTCAGGGTCATGTGCAATGTTGGATTTCTGCTATACATAGTGTTTTGCTTTTAGGCCAAAAAGTTCAATTTCGTTCTCATCTGACCAGAGCACCTTCTTCCGCATATTTGCTGTGTCCCCCACATGGCTTCTTGCAAACAGGAATTATGGCTTTCCTCTTGCCACTCTTCCCATAAAGGCCAGATTTGTGGAGTGCACAACTAATAGTAGTCCTGTGGACAGATTCTCCCACCTGAACTGTGGATCTCTGCAGCTCCTCCAGAGTTACTATGGGCCTCTCGGCTGCTTCTCTGATTAATGCTTTTCTTGCCTGGCCTGTCAGTTTAGGTGGACGGCCATGTCTTGATAGGTTTGCAGTTGTGCCATACTCTTTCCATTTTTGGATGATGTATTGAACAGTACTCCATTAGATGTTCAAAGCTTGGGATATGTATTGCTTGTTCTCGAACAAACCTCTGTGCTATTTTTTTTTTGGTTCAATATACTTCAATGGAAAAGCTGCAGAAAAGCATGTAATGTGTTTTTGCGGCAATTTGTGTTTTGTAATCTGCCCAACAACAAATTGGCCCAAAAAGTGTTTAAAAATGCAAATTGTTTTTTTTTTAAAGGCTATTATCCGATTAATCGAAACAATAATCGATTATGAAAATAATCGTTAGTTGCAGCCCTACTATTTACTAATTAGGTGACTACTGAAGGTAACTGGTTCCACTAGATTTTAGTTAGGGGTATCAGAGTAAAGGGGGCTGAATACAAATGCACGCCACACTTTTCAGATATTTGTGAAACATTTTGAAAACCATTTTTCCTTCCACTTCACAATTATGTGCCACTTTGTGTTGGTCTATCACATACAACCAAACACCTAAATGCATTTTTATTGGAATTGTAACATGACAAAAGTTTGAAAATGTCAAGGGGTATTAATACTTTTTCAAGGCACTGTAAATTTTGATGGTGATCATTTGTGGACTGCCGTCTTCAAGTCCTTCCACAGATTTTCAATGGGGCTTAAGTCTGGGCTCTGACTAGGCCATGCAAGAACTTTCAAGTTTTTCCCCTTCAACCACTGTGTGGTCATTTTCGCTGTGTGCTTTGGGTCATCGTCATGTTGGAAGGTAAACCTTCTTCCCATTGACAACTTTCTGGCAGAAGATTTTCCTCAAGAATGTGACTGTTTAATCGCCCCATCCATTTTTTTTTTTTTTCCTTCTATCCTGACAAGTGCTCCAGTCCCTGCTGCAGAGAAACACCCCCCATAGCAGTATATTACCACCTCCATGCTTTACCATAGGAATGGTGAGCTGTATTGGATTTCTGCCAGACAGCTCGTTTGGTGTTGAAGCCTAATCATTCAAATTTAGTCTTGTGTGACCATAACACCTTTTCCCATGTGGCCTCAGAATCTTCAGGGTTAATTTTGGCAAAGCTGAGTCATGGCTGCATGTGGCTTTTTCCTTGCAAGCCACATTTGTGGAGAATTTGTGATATTGTTACATGCACGCAATGACCACTTTGTCATAAATTCCTGCAACTGTTTCAGAGTTGCTGTAGGCCTCTTGGTAGCCTCTCCGACCAGTTTCCTCCTGGCTCTTATCTAATTTGGTGCAACATCCTGATCCAGGGAGGATCTGTGTTGTACCCAAAACATTCCACTGTGCTGCTAGGGTTTGATGAAGCCCTTTTTTTTTTTGGATCTTACTATCCATCACTTGCTCTTTTGACATTGCATTGCCACCCATATTGGATTGCTTCAGTTGTACTACCAGAAACTAAAATGCTCCAGGAGAGCTTTTTTCATTGCTGAGCTAATCAAAATGATCACAGTTGAAAGTCAAATGGCTTTGTATGCCATTGATTAGCTACACCTGATTGAGCTTACAAGTTCTCACATGTTGGTGTGTTATCTTTCACTTGGATGTTATAAGTTGCACTGCGTAAATACAGCTGGATAAAACAAACGGCGAACCATCTTGATTTCAGGCTACAAGGCAACAAGATGTGATTATTTTAAAGGGTGGTGATTCTTATCTATAACCACTAATATACACCGTTATTTCAAATACAGTGGCAAGTAGTACATATTTAATAAAATCCTGTTAGACCCATAATCCTAAAGAGGCCTATTAAAATGTGACATGCTGACAACAGATGGGCCATTGAAGCCTTTGGGCTGCGTCGCCGCTCCAGGCTTTACTAGCTATTGTTGGAGAACTCGGTCCTCTCCCCTGCAGCTGCTGCTCCCTGACACATGACTTACCCGCAGTGGCCTGAAAATGGGTAAGTATACAGATTGATCTTGTGCAAGTTAGTCAGAATTGGAGTTTTAAAATTTGGGTAGAAGTCCACTTTAAAACCATATCTCATGAACATTGTGTAAAAACCCTTATAAAATTAGTGTTTTTGTTTCTGGATTTTAGTTTGTTTTGGGAATCCAGCTGTCATTAAGTAATGGCTTTTTTTTGTACCATAGAAGTGCATTGCAATGTGCATGGACAGATACATGGATGCCTGGAATACCGTATCCAGAGCGTACACCTCCAGGCTACAACGAGAGCGTGCTAAGATGTGATATGAGCCGGGACATCTGCATCCAACAGAACCCTGACATTGACTGACCTCTATTGCTGACAACAGCTCTGAGTTTACCATTCCCATTATGCAGGGAGCAGCTACTGGCGGTTTATGGGTTCAATTGTAAATTGAAAAACCTAATGACTATGCCACTGATGAACTGATGCTGAATCTGCTGTTACATGTATCCTTAATGTAGCAGTTATGGTGAACTTCTCATTGGCAGTCTTCTGTGCAGGAATGTAGACTGATTTTTTTTTTTTTCTTTTTAATGTCCATTCATGTCTGTTTCACTGGTCCCCCAAATAGTGTTTTTTTTTTTTTTCTTTGTACCAGCCTTAATCTGTTATATATATTTGGAACCCCATGTATGTTGTATAAAATACCTTTTTAAAGATATGAGCATCTATTAAAAATAATAATGAGCAGTAGCACTTGTCAAATTACAGTACAGTAATTCCCCTAAATATGAACCTTCAATTTGCAAATTTTCAAAGGTGCAAACGTGTTTGAATATCATGTAAAGCTGGGTACACACAGGGTTTGTTATTTCTTTTGTTTTTTGTTCAACTCTGTGGAAGAACTCGGAAAAAACCTGACGGATCACCATACTAACACAAGCAATATTGTGGCAATCTCCCCTCCTTGCCCTTGTGCTCGGACAGTGGGTCTCCTCCCTCTAGAACACACTGATCAGCGCTCACAGCCATTGTCTGCAAGCGCTAATCTTTGAGTTTATGAACAATCTCCCGGAATGGAACACGTTCATAAGTAGGGGCTTGCTGTAATCTATATTTTGTTTTAAACTTTGCCATTGTGTCCTAAATGTACTGTATCTGATTTTTGGCCATTTTCTCTGCCAAACAGTTTTTTAATTGTACAGCTGTTAATCTTTTAACAGATGAGTCAGATGTGAAAAAAGTTGTTTAATCAGTAGGTAATGCTGGTTTTCATACAAAATAATCCCGTACATATTCATTACAACCCTGTTACAGATTGTCAGAAGGCGATTGCTGATGTCATCTTGCTTGTTTTTCTTCTCCATTCTCTTCTGTCTTCTTCTTTGTTTCTCATGATGGACACAAGGATGACAAAATAAAAATGATTGTGATTCATTATTGTGGCTGCCTGGTAATTATTTGATAAAATAAGACTTGGAGTACGTAATTATTTAGTGCTGTCACTATTGTCTAATTTAAAACAATTTCCAAAAAATTAGGTCTTTTCCCGACATTGCTGTCTGTAGTGTGAATGAGCAGAATGTACAGTTCCATGATTGGTGAATAAAAAAACTATTAGATTTCACTCTAGCACATGATTATTAGTTTCTTTAAAATGTTTTCAATTCTTGGGGGTATCAAATTACAATAAATTGTGCCCTTATCTCTGAGATTCAGCAGCACAACAATAGATTTTCCATTACTTACTGGTGTGATATGCCCGATTTGTGACTGGTTAAAGTGGACCTATTATATAAGCCCACCCTTTTTTTGGAAGCAAGAAAAGCTTACACAAGACCTGAAATTCCTTGTCCACTGAAACTGCTTCTACTCCAGGATACTGTAGCAACCAGTCGTCTAGCCAATGCTGAAGTGGAAATCGCACATTTCATGTCATTTGTTTATGTGGCTGTCTGCATTAGTATTATAGAGCTTCAGTTTCTGAATCCAAGGTAGGTATTTCAGGACTTCTGTAAGAGCAGGAGGCGCACATAGTAACAGAGGAAGGCTTATATGAAGATAGAGCCACTTTAATTTAAACCACTGTGGTCTATAAATCCTTTATCAGACTTAGCACTGTGATCATATTATTGTATTCCTATATTAGAATGAACTTGTAACCAGTTAACATTGTGTATTTATATATTGTACTGTTAATTTGTTTCCCACAGAACGGGTGCATGCAATCATGTCTTACACAAGTTCTTCATAAGGTGGTCATAACAGGTCACCTTTTTTATTTATACAAAATAGTCTAAATGGTCCACTTCAAAAGCATACAAGTGAACTGGGCAGTAAAATGTCCTTTGTGGTCATTCCATGCTCAAAGGTCAGCAGTTAACACTCTTCCCTGCAAGCATTTTATAATGATCCATTTGGCCTTCTGACTTTGCCACTCCCTGAGTTGAATCTCTTTATAAACGTAAAGTCTGTCCAATCCAGTTGCGGACAGATGTTATCCTGGTGTAAACTCCTGGAAAATAGGGCCTTGCACAGCCATAGCCCCAGCTGGTTATTCCAGCTAGAAACCATCGTCCAGATGTTTCCCTGCATGCTAGTGGTCCTCCAGCATCCCCCTAAAAGGAACAAAAAATAAGAGTTAGACCATGACACCTACAGAGGCAACATACATGCACTTTTTATATTCCAAAGTTGCTTCTAATTGCCGTTTTCCAAATGATTGGGATGTATGAACTGTTTTCTCAGTACACAGATGCACTGACCTAGATATGCTGTGTGCATTTTTCTAATTAAAGTAGAATGTTGCCAAATATTAAAAATGGGCAGGTTGTTTTAATGCAAAAGAGACATGCTATGGGGGTTATTTGCAAAAGGCAAATCCACTTTACACTACAAGTGCACTTGGAAGTGCAGTCGCTGTAGATCTGAAATGAGGGACAGCTCTGCTGATTATCATCCAATTATGTGCAAGCTAAAATGCTGTTTTTTTTTTTTCCTTGCATGTCCCCCTCAGATTCACAGTGACTGCACTTCCAAGTGCCCTTGTAGTGCAAAGTGGATTTGCCTTTTGTAAATAACCCCCAATGTCTCTTCTGCATTAAAGTTGCTTAAAGTGTAAGTTCACCTTTATGGAAAAATCTGTAAGGTGAACAGGACCCCCTCAGGGGATTTCTAAGCCCCGAGGCGGCTATACCAAGGCTTTGAATGGGAGATCGCAGCACTGCAGGTCAATGGGACTTTTCTATAAAAGGTGAACTTGCCCTTTAACTGCCTGGCTGCCCCTGTACAGAACATGATAAAACCAGAAAGGAAGCAACTGCAGTAATTACCATGAATATGATATGTGAGAAGTTGAACGCTGCGCTTCTTAGAAAATGGCGCAAAGTATACACTGATCAGCCATAACTTTATGACCACTGACAAGAAAAGTGTATAAGATTTTCTGGTTAAAAGGACACTTGAAAATGGGGTCGATATGTTAGGCCTGACGAAGCACACGGTTATGTGTGTGAAACGCATTGATGTAGGCAGCACAGCATAGCCCTGTGCTCCAACGTGTGTTCTATTATCGTGGCAGTGTGAATCTCCCTACACCATAAGCCCATTCTAGTGCTGAGGTACCTGGATAACTACGGCCATATCGTTGACACCAATACAAAGTTCCAGGCCAAACCAACTGGCTATTTAGCAGCAGACTGCAGAGGTGACACACTGGAACGTCAAGGAATGGTAAGAGCTTCCAGGCAGTTCTTTACACTGGTCTCACGTATGGAACTATGATGCTGATGTTCAAGCATAGTTTATGTATCTACCTCTAAACTGCACCTACCGTAATTCGTGCAATAAGAACTAAGATGGTTGATGCATACTTTTTGTCATCTGCTGAAGGAACCCCTTTGTACTTCAAATAGAAGGGTGGTTACACCCTGTGAATTAATAGCTTGGTTAGCGCCATGCTGTAATACACTACACGGGCAGGCCATCATGATATCCTTATCTATGCCGCAAGACAAACCACCACGTAAACTGTCAACTATCAGGCAGTGGTTTTATACCACAGTTTTCTATTTATGAGTATAGGGTGTGAATTTATTCCCTTGTTCTACTGCCATGATCACTATATGGAAGGTGTTCTGTGTCTGTACACCACTTGAAGTCTCCATCTTTGGATACAATTCTAATATTAGAGCTGTATGCATTGTTACTGTAAACCTTAGGTGATATTACTAATCGACTGCATAGTACACAAGCTTCATTGGATGCATGTACTGTACATTAAAGTTCCCAGTTAATATGCACCCCAGCCCATGCACTTTGAGAGCTGTAGTCAATGGTCTATGTTTGTGAGTGCAGGGCCTCGTTTCTGTTATGTATAGTGACAACGTTGTCATTACATTTTAATTGTGGGTGTTTGGAGTTCAGAACCATCTGGTTCTATATTTTATTGAACCAATTTGTATTTTTCTTGTTCAAATAAAAAAATGTTTCTATTCCTATATAGTTACCATGGTTGGTACTAAATACTCAACTATTTTGTAGAAGACACCGCATTCGGTATCCTGTATTTCACTTTTTGGTGTATATGGCCAGTTAAAGAGGTACCCTCTCCCACAGAACGAATCAGTAAGAAGTTATTCCCAACATATGGGTTTAGGACCCTGTGAGCTTTTTCCTTTTATTTTAGATATGTTAGGCAGCAAGTGAACATGCTGTCTCTAAAGTTGATGTGTTAAAAGCAAAAAAAATGGCCAAGCGTAAGGACTTGAGCAACTTTGACAAGAGACAAATTAACATGGTGAGACAACTGGGTTAGACGATTTCCAAAACTGCAACTCTTGTGGGATGTTCCCAGTCTGCAGTGGTCAGGACCTAACAAAAGGTGGTCCAAGGAAGGAAAACTGGTGAACTGACAATAGGGTCATTGGTGGCCAAGGCTCACTGAATGCATGTGGGGAGCGAAGGCTGGCCAATAGAAAAGCTACTTTAGCTCAAATTGTTGAAAAAGTTAATGATGGTTCCGACAGAAAAGTCTCAGAACACAGTGCAGTTTATTGCATATGGGGCAGTGTAGCTACAGACCGGGCAGGGTACCCAGACTGGACTATGTCCACAGCCAAAAGTGCCTGCAACATGGAAGCTCAAGCTGTTGTCCTCCAGCTGTTGCAGAACTATAAGTCCCATCATGCCTCTCTTTGGGAGTCAGCCTTGCAATGGCTCATGGGACTTGTAGTTCCACAACAGCTTGATGGCCACAGGTTGAGCACCCATGGCCTATAATGAGCACATGAGTGTCAGAACTGGACCACAGAGCAATGGAAGAAGGTGACCCGGTCTGATGAATGTTTCCTTTTACATCATTTATAAGACGAAGTGCGTTTGCATCTTTTACATGGGGAAGAGATGGCACCAGGATGTACTAGGAGAGGAGGCCAGCCAATGGAGGAAGTGTGATGCTTAGGGCAATGTTCAGCTGGGAAGCCTTAGGGCTTGCAATCATGTGTTTTTTTTTTTCTTGGACACGTACCACCTACTTAAACATTGGTGACCACGTACACCCCTTCATGAAAACTGTATTTCCTGATGGCAGTGGCCTCTTTCAGCAGGATAATGTACCTTGTCACACTGGAAAATGGTTCAATAATGGTTTGGGCAAAACAACAATGAGTTTGAGGTGTTGGCTTCAAATTCTCCAGATCTCAATCCAATCCAGCATCTGTGGGATGTATTGGAAAAACAAGTTTGATCCAATGCGATCCCACCTTGAAACTTTCAGGACTTCAAGGATCTGCTACTGATGCCTTGGTGCCAGATACCACAGCATACCTTCAGAGGTCTGGTGGTATCCATTCCTTGACAGGTCAAGGCTGTATTGGCGGCAAAAAGGGGGACCTACTCAATATTACGTGGGCGCTTAAAAAGTTATGGCTGATGAAGCTTTTATTGCTAGCTTTTTGCCGTTTCCATTAGGTCTCTATAATTAATTAGCATCATTTTCTAGCAAGCAAGGTGTTTATGGATTCAAAATTGTTCCCTCTCTCCTCTCTCCTCTCTCCTCTCTCCTCTCTCCTCTCTCCTCTCTCCTCTCTCCTCTCTCCTCTCTCCTTTTAAACTAGAAGTAAAGCCAAAACTTTTTTCTCATTTTGAATAGAGTTAGGGAGGACAGTTTTTTTTAGTCCCATTGGGGAGATTTCCCTTCGCTTCCTGTTCCATAGCCACAACAGAAAGTGAGAGGAAATCCCTGGTTTTCACTAGAAATAGTTTCTCCATTGGATGATTTCCACTTCTATTCCTGTTCTGGTGACAACTCAAAATTTGGGATTTTCTTTCACCAGTAAAAAATACAGAGGGCGAATACCCTAACTCAGCAATAAACACATAACCAGGTGTCTTTAATCTCTCTCCACTAAAAGTGATACAAAATGTTTGTCCTAAAATGTAAATCTACTTAAAATTTAGAGAACTGGATGACACTGCTCTAAAAGCCCTTCTCACTATACATGCTACAAATTGTGAACATATTTTATATTTAGCTTATATAGGTAAACTAATGCATCTTTAGAGCCGGTTCACACTGGGGCGACTCGTCAGACGGCTCAGCCGCCTGACATGTCGCGTCCCATTCAATACAATGGAACCGTTCTAATAGGAGCGACGCAAGTCGCTCTGACTTAGAAAAAGGTTCTTGCACGACTTCGGGGGCGGCTCGGGGCGACCTGCATTGACTTCTATACAGAAGTCGTTTTGCAGGTCGCCTCTGAAGTCGTCTTCAGGACGACTTGCAGAGTCGCCCGAGAAGTCGTGCCGCGGAAGTGTGAACCGGATATAGGCTTCATGTAATAAATAGCACAAACAGGACTGGGAAAGGAAGCAGCACCATTCTAAGCAAATCAGGCTGTATTGGTGTGTGCCCATTCTTTGTCTTTGAGCATGTTTACTGCTATGGAAATGTATGCAATGATTTCATTGGTGTGTTGCTACCCTTTCATTGTCTATTCTCCCCAGAAGTGGATAAAAATGACTAAGGAAAAAGAA
This sequence comes from Rana temporaria, assembly GCF_905171775.1. Lineage (NCBI taxonomy): Eukaryota > Metazoa > Chordata > Amphibia > Anura > Ranidae > Rana > Rana temporaria. The sequence continues at coordinate 431,650,834 of NC_053489.1, read as the reverse complement.
CTTCTGCAATCATTTCCCATGATCTCTATTTATATCAGATACCATGAAATGTGGCGTACACATTAAATAGGGCGAACGGTCGGCTGGTTTTCCTTGTTATTTCACAGCAATTTGGAACCGAGGATAGAAATAATGTATGAAAATTCTCGTACGACAAAAGCTATTTCTTTGTTGTATCTGATCATGCGCAGTCTTTCGTAGCTGATATTTCTTTTATGAAAATCATAAGAAAACAGTACACAATAAACAAAAATCCTCCATTTTGTTCACTTACGAGATTTTTTTTTGGAGTTTGTCCCTTAGGAAATTTTCGTTTGCAAAGTCGGAACCGGATGTCAAAAGTTATGTACACACTATACAAAAATTGAACAATCATGCCGCATACAGAATTTTTCTGTATAGTATGTACAGGGCTTAAGAAAAGGACATATATTAGTTGGTTTACATTTGAGACTCTGAGATTTCGGCTTGAGTTCTGATTTAATGCCTATTTTTACTTAAAATGTAAAAAAGAAAAAGCAGAAGAATAAATAGTGCAATATGGGCAATTTTGACAGATAATGGTATACTAAAGATGACAAAATTTGAAAAATACATACCGAGCAACTGTCAACACCTCCTTGCATGAAGCCAGCACAAAGCATTCTGGGACTGATCTGAATGGGGTAAAATTTTCTGCATGTCTGATCCCCAACTATGGTAACAGAGGCTTTCTGCAGTTGTCTGGACATTGGACCTGAGATACATACAAGCCAAAGTTCATATATGGACATTAAGGCAGAATCCAGACATTATTTTACATGATTTTACGTGATTTATAGAGCACTGATTTTGCTGAAAGATTACCTCCTTCTTTAGTAGATCCCCAACCTGTGATAAAGCATTTGGTTCCCTCTGAAAAGCTGTGACTTGTGTCTGGAAGGCAGATGGGCTTGATCAAATTAGTAAAGGAGAGTGGTGAAGGCAGCTCCAGTAGGGCCACATCATTGTCCAGTGTGTAGACATTGTAGAAAGGATGCTTATGTATCCGAAAAATCTTTTCCACTCTTCCCTCCACTCCATTAAGAAAGGGGGTCCCCAAGTATGCTGCCCACAGTTTTGGATCACTGTAGCTGACAATAATGAAAAGAACAGTCATGATGGAAATCATACAGGTGTATAGCAATTGTGGAAACTTTGTTTTTCTGTTTTGGAGAAGACCAGAACTGAAATAGGAAAACCACTAGCCACAAAATGCATCGCTTTATCAGTAACATATGGATTGAGTATCTGAATCCAAGTGCTTTCCTTGAGGGCTTAGATCACTGATGGTCAACTTACTTAATAAGTCCTCAAATGTGGCTCCTGACATCACCAAGGGGCCACACCTGTTTTTAGTGAGTGCATCTCTATATAAAGTTATACAGAGAAGCTACAACAGGAGACAGAGACTGCAAACGTGCTATTAGAAATAATTGTAGACTGAGGACATGCTTCAGGAGACAGTTATAGCCTTGAGATACGTTACTTGAAACAGCTAAAGACCACTGCTATTGATTTAGAAGTCAACATTTGTACTCCCCACAGCCCTCTTAAAAATGAATAATACTACAATTGATACTTCTCTTATTAAGGTCCATTATAAAAGATCAGAGATAAAAAAAACAACATTAAAATGAAAAGGGATGGACAGCACCGAAAATATTCTGTAAGTATATAGTGTGAAAGAAAGAATCAAACCATTAACTATTTTAAGCTACTCTAAAGATAATTATTATTTCACTGGCTAGATTAACAACTAAACCAGACCACTGTCTGCAGGGGCCCCAAGGCCTGCAGTGAATGCCAAAGGGCCCCAAGCGCCCCCCAAGGTGCAAATATCTACAACAACAGTTTTCAATCTGTTTATCTGACCTTGTGTTTTTTTGGAACATATACTGTATAAGTAAAAGCACATTTGTGTGCCTGAATTCACCTGCTACATCCGCAACAAATTTAAATATATTAAATAAAAGAACAGTGAATGGATGCTGCATTTGGGGCATATAATAGACTGTTAATAGGTAAAAATCTAAAATGATTAGTTGAAAAATCCTCAGCAAATTTAAAATTTGACTCTTTATATAAATAGGTACATTTGTACTTTCTACTGATCTACGCATAGGACTTTCCTGAAATTAACCCTAAAAAATTACCTTGGATAAATACAACACTGGCTAATAATTCTAATATACAAACTTTCTATTAAAAATTGAACAACCACTGAATTAAATGGAAAATTACACATTTTAGATAAATACTTACATAGCCAAAACTGACTTTCACCTAGCTGTCTCTGGCTTTAGTGCCATCTGAGACACTAATCCAAATATACTATGTAGCCAAAGGTTTAAGGAGTCTAACCATTACACCTATATGAGAATGCTGGACATCCCAAAACCATGTACATTGCTATAGACCAGTGATGGCGAACCTTGGCACCCCAGATGTTTTGGAACTATGATGCTCAACTACAGAGTGCATTAGTATCATGGGAAATGTAGTTCCAAAACATCTGGGGTGCCAAGGTTCGCCATCACTGCTATAGACCCCCTCCCCATCCCTACCCACTTTCTTTGAGATTTTATACCCTTCACTCTTCTAGGAAGACTGTTCACAAGAGATTGGAATGTGTCTGTGGACATTTATGCTGAGTCAGCCATTACAGCATTTTTTTAAATCTAGCACTGATGTTGGACAAGAGAACCTGGCTTGCAATCAATGTTCCAACTGTTCCCAGTGTTCAGTAGGGTTGAGATTAGGGCTCTGTGCAGACCTGTCAACTTTCTCCACTCCAAATTTATCAAGTTTTTACAGACCTTATTTGTTAACCAGCGAAATCATTTTGAATCATAAAGCAGTTTAGGTCACCCCTCGTATAACCCCCACCTCTATCCATCATACCTATTCCTAGGAGGTTGAACACCTTTCCCCCTGCTCTGCTGAAAAATAGTTCAACTGTATTTTTGCTAGCATTCTATTTTTGTGATATTTCTTTAATGATTTCAATCAGGATCCTTTACACACTGCTGATATTTTTCTTCTCCGTGGCCCGGATTCAGATAGGTGATACGACGGCGTATCTCCTGATACGCCGTCGTATCTCTGATCAGAGAATCAGAGAATCAGTTACGCATAGATTCCCCTAAGATCCGACCAGCGTAAGTGTCTTACACCGTCGTATCTTAGGCTGCATATTTACGCTGGCCGCTAGTTGGCGCTTCCGTATAGTTACGCGAGGAATATGCTAATTAGGTATTTACGCCGATTCAGAAACGTATGTCCCGCCGGCGCATTTTTTTACGTCGTTTACATTAGGCTTTTTTCGGCGTATAGTTACCCCTGCTACATGAGGCGTAGCTAATGTTAAGTATGGACGTCGTTCCCGCGCCGAGTTTTTAAAAATTGACGTCGTTTGCGTAAGTCGTTCGCGAATAGGGCTGTACGTCATTTACGTTCAAGTCGAATCCAATACGACCTTGCGGCGTACTTTGGAGCAATGCACACTGGGATATTTCACGGACGGCGCATGCACCGTTCAAAAAAAACATCAAAAACGCGGGGTCATCTGAAATTTAAATAAAACACGCCCACAACATCCCCATTTGAATTAGGCAGGCTTACGCCGCCACACATATGTTACGCCGCCGTAACTAAGGGCGCAAGTTCTTTCTGCATACCGAACTTGCGCCCAAAGTTACAGCGGCGTAATGTATCTAAGATACGTTACGCCCGCCCATAGATAGAGCATTCTATCTGAATCCGGGTCCATGACTTTTATCAAGCTTTCCACATTGTTTCTTGCACTAGTTTCTATACAGCAGCTATCTGGATTGGATCATCCTCAGACCCCACTAGACAAGGCTAACATGGAATGTAATTTTCAAGCACTGGGCTCAGCATTGTGGCTCTTTCCAGATCTCTTACTCTTGGTTGCCTTAGTTCCACTGTTTTTTGCATGGTCTTTTCTTTTTTTAGACTTGATTCAGACCTTGATTTCTCTCAAATGTTCTGTTGTGGGATTGACCCTACATCAGTTGGACCACTCAGTTGGGCTGCTTTTGGACCTCTCAGCTGTTTCAGAATCCCTGAATTCCGGTGTCCCTTGATGGACAATAATATTTTTGTACTTACCATAAAATCCTTTTCTTGAAGTCCATTGAGAGTTACAGGTCCTGTCCCTTTGTGTTACTGGCCCTATGTATTGCTTTCTCACAAAACTTAGGCATGTTGAGGCATGAGTTGAGGCAAGGTTATATGGGGGCTAACTTACATTTTTTTTGTCCCTACCTCTTGAAAACAGCAGTATAACCTACAAGTTTAAAGGAACACTAAAGGTTCGTTTTTTATTAGATCAATTGATTGCTGTAAGCTAGAGCATTTAAATATCACTTACCTCGTTTTTCCTTTTGACCTCCAAAATACAGTAATCCAGGTTTGAAAATGCCATTTCCTGTCTCTCCTCTTCTTGCTTTCCACCAGCATCTGAGCCGTTTTGCATGGTGGAAAGCAGAATGTGCTCATCCCCTCCCTATGACTACAGCCCTGCGTGAAGATGCTCTCTTATCCCTCACAGGCATGGAGGCTAAGCCTAATAGGAACTGTAGTTCCCATTAGGCCGTGATGTAGCAAGAATGAATGCGCACCGCAAACCAGGAAGTCAGTGAGAATAACGATTCAGGAGTGACGGAGGTGAATAAAACAGCTCGATTTCAACAGGTATCAAACTAGTTATAATGCAAAATATTACTTTTTACTTTATCAGCTACTGTCAGACTTTAATTTAAGGGGAAAATATTTTTGTCTTTACAACCCCTTTAAGAATTCCTGAATTCCTGCATCTCTCAACGGACTTCAAGAGAAAGATTTTATGGTAAGTGCAATCTTTTTATTTTTTTCTCAACACTGTCAGCGCTGACCATTATTTATTTATTTATTTATTTATATTTATAACAATTTATAACATAATTAATTATTGTAGCCACTTACACCAGTGCTGATTTTTTTTTTTATTGCAGCCAATGACACTAGTTCTAGGGGTTACATTACTGCCAATTACACTAACTGTAGCTTATAGCTTGTGCTTATTTTACTCCCACACTACAAGCATGAAGCCATACCCAATTCATTGGCCATGCCTGCAGATATTTAGTGGGCGTGATACCTTCAAGGTGTCCTTCCTATTTTAAAATGTTGGCAACTATAAAGGAAATGAGCTCCTGTGCATTGGGCTATTTGATGTCCTAAGTTAAAGTGTCACTAAACCCACATCATAAAAAACTATCAATAAATGCTGTATTACATGCTGTTCATACAAACTCAGTCAATATGAGATTAATTTTCTGTATTCTGTAAAAAAAAACTGGTTGATCCTGCTATTCTCTATCTCCCCCTTCTCTCCATGTCCCAAATGCAGCTAGGGATTTTGCAGTGCAGCATTGGCAGTTCTGCACATGCTCAGTTTTCCGTCAGTTTCTATGCTGAGCATTTCCTCCCTATTACATTTGAGCAGCCCATGTGACTATAGAGTCACACATGTGGGCGTATAGACAGTGGTAAATTCCAGCCCAGTCCTTCCCTCCTCCTCCATCTCCACTAACCAGCTAAACACAATGGGGACAGGATATTACCTGTAGATTGATGAAGGCTTCACCTCCCTCTTATTCTAAGACAGAGGCTGGAGGAGTGTGACACAGCCTGTACCTGGCAGAAATCCGCCCACATTATTCCCAAAAAATAATAAAGATCGGATTTCAAATATATATTTGTATGACAATTTAAAACAGTTTATTGATATTACATATTTATTTTATTCTGTATTCTAAAGGCTATTCTTTTAATTTTAAACATGTGACCAGCAGCAGAGGACTGGAAGCTGTATTGAGCTGTAAAAGCATTTCAAATATTGCCTATTGATCATTTTAAGTACTGTAATATACACAATCCGTTCCATGCAGTACAATTATTCACCTTTCTGCCTAAGAAAAAATAGCCAATGGAAATGAGAGGAGTACCATCAATGAATCACTAATTTTACCAAAGTGGAAACTGAATTTTGCTTATTAAGCTGGTTAGGTGTAATTTGCTTGAAAACTTATTATTTTTATTTTTATTTTTTTATTTTTTAGAGGGTGTTTTTAAGGGGGAAATCTATTTAAGGTAATTTTGTTTATTTCATTTTTTTTTTGTATTGTCTTTTTTTTTTCATTTTCTTGTGCTTTTTGACTGCAACTTGTGTACTATCAATTTAATGTTTTATCATACTTTCTTTCCCACTGTCAAAACCAGCTTCAGTAATACTTAGGAACCATTTAAAGCCCATTGCACTCCTTAAACACCTTAATTTTGCCCTCTCTATTGACTCGAATGCAGTTTACTAAAGTGGCAACGATTTGCTGAAATTGTTAGATTTTTTTTATAGAAGATAAAATTCATTAATCTCTAGTAACCAGTACAAAATAAATAATGCCCAAAAAATAGCTACATGTCAAAGCAGTGGGCGGCAGACAGCAGCCAGCGGTCCGAGATGAGCACAGCTCCACATTTGTGTTCTTTTCTTCGCAGCCAGAGACTAACTTGCCATGGCCACTCTCCTCTCAGGGAACCGCTTCCCCCGACTATCTTGTTAAAGGGTATTACTGGAGCTGCACCACAATCTGTTACAAAAGAAAAATAGACAAAAGTGTCAAAGAAAACATTTCGGTATCATTGAGAGGTAACTTTTAAGACATAAATTCTAAATTTGTGCAGGCTTACAATCTTGTACATCATTACCAGTTAAAAAAAGGGGGGATACAATTGACATCCTTTTTGTTTTGTTTTTTTGTTTAAAGGTCAAACCCTTCGCACTAATAGCTTCAGCTATTTATCCTGGATAACAGACAAACCCATGCTAATAATGCTTGACTTTCAGTAAAAACCTTTTGAATACGGTGGGTCAGGACAGAAAATCTGTCAGATTGCAGATCCTGTTCTGTCAGACAACTGTCACCTGGAAAGGAAATGAGGGCAAATCTTTCCAATAGGGACACAGACAGCAAGTTCTGAGATATGTTCTAATCCTTCTTCACCCTACTAGAAAATGTGTTTTTATTTATAATTTTTTTAATATATTTTTTTGGGTGGATGGCATTTTATACTAGGTAGCTTCCTCTCTCTTCTTGTTATAACACCTTTTAAATAGACAGAAAATGTGAAGAAATCACTATTACTTCCTGTTACTGGACACAGCAATAACAAATTGGCAGCAAAAGAGTACCATACCATTCTTTATTAAATCAGGATAAAAGGAAATAAGATGTCATCTATGCTCATGCTCTATGCTCATGCATTTCAGCCTTGTAGGGGCTTTAATCATAGCCATGATGAATCATAAGCTATGTATAAGGCCCCTACAAGGCTAAAACGTGTGAGCCTGGAGAATAGGGATGAGCCGAACACCCCCCCGTTCGGTTCACACCAGAACCTTCGAACGGACCGAACGTTCGCGCGAACATTTAGAACCCCATTGACGTCTATGAACTTGAACGTTCAAATTCAAAAGTGCTCATTTTAAAGCCTAATATGCAAGTTATTGTCGTAAAACGTCTTTGAGAACCCGGGTCTTGCCCCAGGGAATATGTATCAATGTAAAAAAAGTTTTAAAAACAGTTGTTTTTTCAGGAGCAGTGATTTTAATGATGCTTAACCACTTAAGCCCCGGACCATATTGCTGCCTAAAGACCCAAGGTGTTTTTACAGTTTGGGACTGCGTCGCTTTAACAGACAATTGCGCGGTCGTGCGACGTGGCTCCCAAACAAAATTGGCGTCCTTTTTTTCCCACAAATAGAGCTTTCTTTTGGTGGTATTTGATCACCTCGGCGGTTTTTATTTTTTGCGCTATAAACAAAAATAGAGCGACAATTTTGAAAAAAATGCAATATTTTTTACTTTTTGCTATAATAAATATCCCCCAAAAACATATATAAAACTTTTTTTTTCCTCAGTTTAGGCCGATACGTATTCTTCTACCTATTTTTGGTAAAAAAAATCGCAATAAGCGTTTATCGATTGGTTTGCGCAAAATTTATAGCGTTTACAAATTAGGGGATAGTTTTATTGCATTTTTATTCTTTTTTTTTTTTTTTACTACTAATGGCGGCGATCAGCGATTTTTTTCGTGACTGCGACATTATGGCGGACACTTCGGACAATTTTGACACATTTTTGGGATTTTTGTCATTTTCACAGCAAAAAATGCATTTAAATTGCATTCTTTATTGTGAAAATGACAGTTGCAGTTTGGGAGTTAACCACAGGTGGCGCTGTAGGATTTGGTGTACACTGTGTGTGTGTTTACAACAGTAGGGGGGTGTGGCTGTAGGAATGACGTCATTGATCGTGTCTTCCCTATAAAGGGGATGACGCGATCGATGCGCCGACACAGTGAAGCACGGGGAAGCCGTGTTTACACACGGCTCTCCCCGTTCTTCAGCTCCGGGGAGCGATCGCAACGGAGCGGCTATAAACAAATAGCCGCGCCGTCGTCCCGGATCGCTCCCCGAGGGGACCCGACCGCCGCAAGTCGCGGGGGGGGGTCCCGATCGGACCCCCCACCCACGTCTAGGCAGGGACGTACAGGTACGCCAATGTGCCTGTACGTGCCATTCTGCCGACGTATATGTACATGCGGCGGTCGGGAAGTGGTTAAATTAAAAAAAAAAAAAATGAAAAATTCCTTTAAATATTGTACCTGCTGGGTGTCTATAGTATGCCTGTGAAAACGTCTTTGAGAACCCAGTTCTTGCCCGAGGGAACATGTATCAATGGAAAAAAAGTTTTAAAAACGACCGTTTTAAAACTTTTTTTCCATTGATACATGTTCCCTCAGGCAAGACCCGGGTTCTCAAAGACGTTTTCACAGGCATACTTTTAGACACCCAGCAGGTACAATATTTAAAGGAATTTTTTTATTTTTATTTAAGCATCATTAAAATCACTGCTCCTCAGGGTGTCTATAGTATGCCTGTGATAACGTCTTTAAATAGCACAATCACCTGCCTGCCAGTAAATTAGGAAGAACTGATCTAGCTAAACTATACAGTGTATAAATATATGTACAACACCTGGGATGTATATATATCCTCTACACACTGTAACATTAACTGACTAGCCTACCTGCCTGCCTGCTCTATCTACCTGCAAAAAATTACACTCTCTCTGTCTCACTCTGTTAACTGTCGCAACACAGGGTTACCCCTCTTGAAAAACCAACCCAGTGCCAAAGGGCATTTAATCTAGAAATCTACATGGCAAGGGCCCAATGTAGTTGGCTGGTTTGAATAAGCAGTAATTCATTGTCATTTTCTGCTGGTTGTTTTGATCAACTTAGAGTTCCCAGCATATCATTTGTACACTTTATCAATGAATGTAAATATGAATGGCAAATTAAAAAGTCGTTTTAAAAAAAATGAAAAGTTATTGTTTCCAGACTTTTATGAACTGGTTCACTATCATTCATGGTTGGCTTTGTAATGATTGTAATTTTCATTTGACTCAAATAATAAACATGTTATACTTACCTGATCTATGCAATGGTATTGCACAGAGCAGTCTCTTACCTCCTTTTTTGGTGTCCCTCGCTGTCGCTCTCTGTTCCTCCTCTTCTCTGAGTGCCACCATAGCAATTTGTGTGGGTGAACTTCCGAGCCATGCTGTGTGCTTCTATGGACACACACAGCACAGGTTTGGCCCTGCTCTCTGCTCACAAGATTTGGCTGACAGCAGTAGGATGACTGTGGTACCTCGTGGTTTTCTTATACACAGGCAGGTATACAGATGGTACGGTGGCACACATCCATACATAAATGAGCAGTCTGCCTAGGTCATGTAACAGGTGCTATATAATTGTTTTCCAATTCTGTCATCTTTTCCCATTGTAGGCAAGTTGTACTACATCTACTCACCACAGTTCAGCTCATCTGAGCCATTATGGCAGTCTGGGATTCCATCACACTCCGGGTTCGTCTTGCTGATGCAAACTCTATTAGAACACTTATATGTAGAAGCAGTACAGGGCACTAAAATAAAAACAATAAGTATTGCATTCAATAAAACAGCTCAGTTCTATTGCCTAAAGAAGTATTAATATTGAGATTTAATAAAGAAAAAAAAAAGCAGGGCTTTCTTAGAAATGTTTTAAATGAATGCTATATTCGTTTCGTAAAGGTTTCATTTATGAATTTCAAGAAGAATTTACAATACACATTCAAAGAAAAGAGACAACATTATTCAAACAGCACATATTACGCTGTATAAACTGTGGGCTAACAGTAGACAGCTTTGAGTGATCATCCCATTAAAACTGAGCCCAGGAATAAACCCTAAAGAGTGAATCAACTAACCACCACTAAAAAGTCTTTGGTGATAGCACAGGTTGAGTCAACCATCCTCATAACTAAGCAACAAGACTACATGGTGTATAGATTTAAAAAAACAAATCTTATGTTTCATTTTTCAGGTTTCAATGGTGGGCCAGTATCAACATGGGTTCAAAGGTACCAGGCTGAACAACTGGGGAGGCATTATAGATAGAAAAAAAGGTGCGTTCCTCACAGCTTTCCAAGCAGCTATAGCAATAAAAAGAAGAAAGCTAGGTATTTTGGGAGTTATAATGCAGAGATAAGATATAGTGCACAAAAGATAGACAAAGGAAGGGAATTACCTCTATCCAGAGAGTACAAATCGTCTGGTCAAGGAAGCTAAAGACTCCTAACTATTAATTGTATTTTACCTTATGCACCAAGTTTAATTTGAAAAGCAAAGTTATTCCCAGCTACACTGATAGGTATTTTGAATAACATAATGAAAAAAGGGAACACCCCATTTCCCTTCAAAAAAACTAAACAATTCCTGTACATATTTATCTCTACACTCTCTTGTAACATTCATCACCACTGCATTCCTTCCCTTAAGCTAGCCATACACATATACTGTACATTTATTCATTCATTCATCAGATAGAGAGCTCTCCATCTGCTTTGTATTGTATGTTACATGATCATTCACTGAATAAATGTCATCCAGTTCCTGATGACAGGTCATATTCTTAGTTGGTGGCACTGTTGCACCAGCCCACCCAACATCCTACAACTAAAATATGTTAGCAGGAGCAGGACATTTTTGGCCAAACAGTTCCTTCTATTTTTTTAGTGCTTATCCCTGAAGGGGCCGCTGAGTATGTACCCAGGTCTTACTTGTTATTACAGAGGCTGCCAGTCACAAGTTCCATGCACACTGACAATACAGGCTCAGTTTAGGGGATATCTTTTTTGAATTTTTGGACAAACCAGTTGAACAGGAGAGGGGTTTAAAGCGGAGTTCCGGCCACAATTTCACTTTTTAAATATAAATACCCCTGTAATACACAAGCTTAATGTATTCTAGTAAAGTTAGTCTGTAAACGAAGGTCCGTTTTGTTAGGTTGTTACAGCATTTAGACACTTTATAAAATAGAAATTGACTGGGGCCATCTTAAGTGTGGGTATCATGAAGCCAGACTGTATGACTTCCTGGATTTCAGCCTTGCAGATCTCGCACATGCTCAGTCCTGCACAAGCAGTGTAATAGGTTTCGGATCAGGTTTCAGCACCTGTACTGTCCAAGTCACATGATTCTTCGAGACTGGGGAGTGCACAGACTCCTGGAAAGTTACACCCACTACATTCCCAGGAGTCTGTGCGGTGTAGGTTAGGAAGCTTAAGCACCTAGGTGCAGGAAGAGGGAAGATTAACTATTCTGCCTAGCAACAACACTTTGAAGGCATCTAAAAAAAAAAAAAAAATTCTTAAAGGACTAATGACATTTTTTTAAAACTACTGATGTAATGTTATATTTATGGGTGGAACTCCACTTTAAGTGTCACAGGATACTCCAAAACAATAATAGCAATCAATAGGAAGACAAACTTCACATTAAATACTCATACCTGCAGTCACACATGAAAGTCCCAAATCAAGTCTTACTCACAGTGTCCCAGGAGCTGTATCCCACTCACCTTCCACCGGGAGATCCTCAGTGAGGGATATAACAGATCCTTCTCCAGGTTTCTGACAGTGCCTCCAGCACTAATCCTTTACCAGTCTTCCCCCAGGCCCTCTGCCTAGCTCCCGCTGTCACTCAGACTGAAGCAAAAATCCTTTTCTGAAGTCTTCTCTAGACCCTCAACCTAACTCCTGCTGAGGCCCAGACTGTAATCCTGCCTTCAGAGAAGCAGCCCCAAAAGAACTGGAGCCCTCCTAATAAAGGACACTCAGGAAAGGCCTCCCAAACATTTATCATCTTCCCAGCCACCTTATGGAATCCTCTTTTCAGGGATTGGCTGAGACATGATAAATATTCATGCTGGTCATTTGACGCTCTCTGCCCTATATTTTGGAAGCTTCTTTCAGAAGGATGTGAAAGAAGTCAAACATTCAGCTTAGTAACCCTGACTAGACAAAAACAATTGCTGCTCCACTGACTGCAGTGAAGCAAAAAACAAAATTTAGCCTAGCAGCCTAACTAAAGGAAGATACTACACAATTGTAGGATGTTGGATGGACAGGTGCAACAGTGCCACCAACTAATGGAATTTGGCCTGTCATCAGGAACTGGATGAAATTTGTATGGTGTATGGCCAGGTTTAGTACACTTACCTTTTCTTTCTGCGCTGTCCCTCTCCTTTTTACATCTTGGAGACAGTCACATGAACATTAAGGTCCAGCACCTGTATACCCGCTTTGAATCAGAACAATCTTTTCATTTCAGCTATGAGTATTGATTTGGCAAAAATTGTGTCATTACTTACAATACCAAACTAATACACATATTAACTTGACAGTGGTTCTTAGTGATTTTATTAAATAGCAGACCAGTATATATGAGGTATGCCAAAGATACTCTAATGAAGATTTTAGAGCATGTCTCAGACACCCATGTCCGCAACTGGTTAAATCCACTTCCACCATAAATTTCCATTCCTCACACCCTATGCCTATCAGCTATTTTAGGCCTGGTTTACATTTGCTTTGCCTTTTGAAAAGGGGTCTGCATTCAATCGCTGTTCAGAAGGCATATGACAGTTGGCGAGAATGCATTATATCGTCTTCTCACTGCCTGTTTTAACCCCTTAAACCATGCACCAGTATACAGTGGGGAAAATAATTATTTGATGCCCTGCAGATTTTGTAAGGCTGGGTTCACACTATCTGTGAAGCGGCTCACAGCAGGACCTGAAACGGATCCAAAGATGCACAGGACCCTTCTGCAGTGCGCTCTGCAGCCACCCCAGAGATGTGTGAACCGGCTCCATTGAGAGCCTCTTACACTCTCCTGTCATGCGAATTGGAAGCAGGGAAACCTGCATCCAATTTGCATAAGTGTGCACCCAGCCTCAGTTTGCCCACCTACAAAGAAATGAAGGGTCTAGAATTTTTATCATAGGTGTATTTTATATGATAGAGACAGAATATCAACCAACAATCCAGATACAAATGTTATAAATTGAGTTGCAGTTCAGTGACTAAAATGATCCCCAAGCAAAACATGATTTAGTACTTGGCGGAGAAACCCTTGATGGCAAGCACAGCGGTAAGACGTTTCTTATAGTTAGTTACCAGGTTTGCACACATCTCAGGTGGGATTTTGGTTCACTCTTCTTTACAGATCTTCTCTAAATCCTTAAAGTGGATGTAAACCCACTCTCATCCTTTCTAAACTACTGCCATAGTGCTGATCTATAAGGATATCATGCCTCCTGCTTGTCTCCTTACCTGTCAAATGTCTCCCCTCTGTCTGTTATAAGAACTGAAAAACTTCAGATTCTGTGGGTGGGTCTGTTGTCTGGAGCTCTGTGGGTGGAGTCGTGATGTCAGTAGACTCCCCGCCCTCCTCTACACTCCCCTTGTCAACATGCATTTTTTCCTATGTATTCCTTACACTAAATTCTGCTATGATCACTAACATCCAGTCAAAATCCAGAAAAGTAACCACATGACTTCAGAAAAGGAGTGGGGGTGGGAATTAAAAAATAATGCCTGTCTCCAGGCTAGTTCATGAGATATGTAAATAACTTGTCATTCACAGAAGGTTTTTCTCTGTAGGTCCGTTTTATTTCACTGAACAATAAAAGAGGATTGCTCAGAGCTGGATTAACTCTGTGTGGCAAGACTGGGCACAGATGATAGGAAATCTTATACTGTACATTGTGACATCAAAAAACAAAAATTTGGGTTTACATCCACTTTAAGGATTCTTGGCTGTCGCATGGCAACTCAAAGTTTCACCTCCCTCCATACATTTTCTATAGGATTACATTCCGGAGGCCACTCCATGACCTTAATGTGCTTCTTCTTATGCCACTTCTTTGTTTTCTTGGCGGTATGTTTTGGGTCATTGTCATGCTGGAAGCCCTATCCACGACCCATCTTCAGTGTTCTGACTGAGGGAAGAAGTTCTCAGATTTTACAGTACATGGCCCCGTCTATTGGCCCCTAAATGTGGCAAAGTCAGCCTGTACTTTTAGTAGAGAAACAGCCTAAAAGCATAATTTTTCCACCTCTCTGCTTGACTGTAGAGATGGTGTTCTTAGGGTCATAGTCAGCATTTTTTTCCTCCAAACATAGCGAGTCCAGTTAATGCCAAGGAACTCAATTGTGGTCACATCTGACCACAGCACATTCTCTCAATCCTTCTCTGAATCATTTCGATGTTCATTGGCAAACTTCAGACGGGCCCATACATGTGCCTTCTTGAGAAGTGGGATCTTGCGGGCGCTGCAGGATGTCAATCCATGATGGCGTATTGTGTTACCAATGGTTTCTTTGGTGACTGTGGTCCCAACTGCCTTAAAGGAGTTGTAAAGGAAATTTTTTTTTTTGCTGAAATGACTGTTTACAGGGTATAGAGACATAGGGGCAGATCCACGTACCTGCGCGTAAGAATCCGCCGGCGACAGCGTATCTAAGATACACTACGCCGCCGCAACTTATTTTATTTTTTTCGAATCCACAAAGAATTTGCGCCGTAAGTTACGGCGGCGTAGTGTATCTTTGGCGACGTAAGGGCGCGGAATTCAAATGGATGTAATGGGGGCGTGTTTTATGTTAATACGTCGTGACCCGACGTAAACAACGTTTTTTTTAAACTGCGCATGCGCCATCCGTGGGGGTATCCCAGTGCGCATGCTCGAAATTAACCTGGAAAAAGCCAATGCTTCCGACGGTGACGTCATTCTACGCAAATCCCTATTCGCGAACGACTTACGCAAACGACGTAAAACTTTCAAATTTCTACGCGGGAAGGACGGCCATACTTAACATTGAGTACGCCACCATATAGCAGCTTTAACTATACGCCGGAAAAAGCCGAACGAAAACGATGTAAAAAAATGCGCCGGCCGGAAGTACGTTCGTGGATCGCCGTAAATAGCTAATTTGCATACTCAACGCGGAATTCGACGGTAACGCCACCCAGCGGCCGCCGAAATATTGCACCTTATGATCAGAGGGCGTACTAAGACGTACGCCTGTCAGATCCCTCCAAGATGCCGTTGTATCTTGTTTTGTAGATACAAAACAAAGATACGACGCGGGAATTTTAAAATTACGCCGGCGTATCAATAGATACGCCGGCGTAAACCTTTTGTGGATCTGCCCCATAATAGTTAACTGATTCCTTTTAAAAATGATTAAAAATAGATAAGAATCAATCATATAATGTACCTATAGTTTTTTAGTTTCGTTTTTGCATGTTATCCTGCCTCTGTGCTATACAGAGCCATAGAGCAGTGATGGTTTTGAACATGAAACTACAAACTCCCAGTACTGTGGTCAT
Source organism: Rana temporaria (assembly GCF_905171775.1). Taxonomy (NCBI): domain Eukaryota; kingdom Metazoa; phylum Chordata; class Amphibia; order Anura; family Ranidae; genus Rana; species Rana temporaria. Next base: position 431,634,963 of record NC_053489.1, on the reverse strand, counting down.
CAGGAAATAGACAACCAGGAAGTGTCCAGAACAGAGAAGAATTACAGCAACATCAGAGCAAAAACGAAAAATGAGGACATGAAACCAGGACTGCAGTAAGGTAAAGGAAGCTATTTAGCTAAAAAAAATGTTTCCTTTAGTGACCCTTTAAGATCATTCACAAGCTTCTCCCATGAAGTTCTTCATGATGCTCCAGACTGAGGGCGATTAATGGTTATTTTGTTTTTCTTCTATTTGCTAATGATCGCTCTAACAGTTGTCTCCTTCTCAATAAACTTCTTGCAAATGGTCTTGTAGCCCATTCCAGGCCTTGTGCAAGTCTACAATCTTGTCCCTGATGTCTTTTGACAGTTCTTTGGAATTGCCCATGATGGTGAGGTTTAAATTGAAGAAAGACATTCTGTGGACAGGTGCCTTTTATACACATAACAAGTTGTCGTTAGGAGCACCTTCTTAAATTGACAGGACTAATCTGTGTACCACATGAGCACGTACTGTAGCCAGTCTGTGGGAGCCAGAATTATTGTTGGTTGGAAGGGGATCAAATACTTATTTTACTCACCGAACTGCAACTCAATTTATAACATTTGTATTGTGTGTTTTTTTCTGGATTTTAATATACTGTCCCTATAATTTAAAATACAACTATGATAACAATTATAGAGCCTTCATTTCTTTATAAGTGGGAAAACTTACAGAATCTGCAGGGGATCAAATAATTATTTCCCCCACTGTATCATGGCCCCCCAATTTAGTACTACCTGCCTGAACAAGACATAAAGGGAAAATTTTTGCAGCGAAATTTAGGAAACCCCATTAAATGATTGTTCCCATTTACATGCGTACTTAAATTGTTTACAAACATTTCTTACCTTTCCAGTTATTTCATTTCAAATTGCACCCCAATGCACTAATGCAAACCAACACCGCTGAGCAGGCATTGTGTTCCTGAAAATGAATTTTTTTCCACACTGGGGTGTGTTTGCAGCCCATTCAAAATGAATAAGCTGCTGAGACATACATTAATGCGTGATGTAATATGCATTCTTGTTTGTGTGTTACTGCACTGGAACAGCATGATGCCAGCCTAAATATATTTTAGACTATTTAAATGTGTTTTTTTTTACCTCACCTGGTCTTTGTGTGGGTCTGGGTGGCTCAGTGATCCTTAATGATGTAGTGGTAGTCCTGGCAGTAGTTGTCCTTTTGGTTGTACTTTTAGTTGTTGATTTTGGTGTGCTTCTTGTACTTTTCGTTTGTGACATTGTAGTCCTAGATACCGTGGTTGTCCTGCGGCCAGGGGAAGTTGGTGGTTGGATAGTGGATGGCCTTGTGGTGGTAGTCATGGGAGTTGTTGAAGGAACAGAGGACTTTGGAAGATTCATACCACTATCAGTAGTCCTCAGTACAGGAGCCACTGTGTCCAGGATCCAGTCCTTCAGTTTAGTAACTCTGCTATAAACCCCTGGCTTTTTTGCCTGGGCACATCCAATACCCCAGCTTACAATGCCTGCCAAGAAGAAAACACCTGGGCTCTCTTCACATGCCAAGGGTCCCCCAGAATCGCCCTTTAAAATATAAACTATGAGTGAGTAGAGAAATTAGGGTGCAGGCATTTTTCTTTATATGCAGTTTAGTCTTACCTGACAAGAATCCACTTTACCGTCAAGGAAACCTGCACAGATCATCCGTTCAGTAATGGAAAAGTTATAGAGGACACTGCAAATTTTCTGGTCTATTATCCCCACTGATGCTTTTTGCAAAACCTCTGGCTTGGACACTGTACAAAAGATAAGTGTTTATTTTTTATTTTTAATCTTATTGTTGAAGAGAACAGAAATGCTTTCTCTTGTCTTTATCACGAAGCATGACGTAAAAAACAAACGCAAAAAAACAAAACAAATTTCTTGAAAAAAAGGAATCATAAAAAACAGATCAGATGCACAACAGATAAGCCATTGCATAAAAGGAGGACTTGGTCTGAATATAAATAGACACTTTGCATTTTTAAATCAAGATTCAAAACGTTTTCCATGGAGTACAATATACATACCATTGCCTTCTTTGATATTGCCCCATCCAGAGATCATGCATTTCCACCCAGCTGGAAACTTCTGTAGAGCTGATGGAAGGCAAACAGGCTGTACAAACTTATTAAAAGTCAACGGGCTTGATAACTCCACTACAGCCACATCGAAGTCCAAGGTCAGTGGATTGAAGTGAGGATGCTGGATCACCCTTTTCAAGTTGATTTTCACAGCCATGCTATCAGCTCCATTAAGTGCTGTGGAACCCATATGGGCAGTGACGTGGTCCAGTTTTGTTCTGAAGAAACCAGTGATAGACAGAGGATTAATAATAGTGGTCTATTCACGTCATGTTTTCTGGTTCTCTAGTTTAGAAGTTAAGTTACCTGTGAACCTACCACCTACAGCAAGTGATGTACAGTTTAATTCTTAAAACGTGGTACTGTACACTTATACATGAACTGCAAGGCACAGTGTGAGGGAGAGGGGGGGAACGACATTGCCTGTGGTTTAAATCAATGCTGGGGGGTTGTTTTGAGTTTTCTGTGAACATTAAAAACAAACTAAATAGCATTTTCAGTTTGTGGTACTCAGATACAGTTAAAGGGGTTTTCCCTAAATAGCTTCCTTTACCTTAGTGTAAGGTGACCAGATTTTTTCTTTACTAGTAATGGCAACAATCAGCGACTCTCTGCCTGTCGCTGCCCGCCTCACAGCCTCTCAAGTCTTACTCTTCGGGCCCCAGCTACTACTGGATGGGGAGTGGAGGAAGGTCACTCTGCCAGGGAAGGCAAGGAGATAGGCAGGTGGCTGGCCAGGATTTGAGCCAAGGCAGAATAACATGCGAGCTAAGCTGAATGGGCATGCACCCGAAACTGAAGAAATATTCCCTCCGCTCCGACCAGCACATGATCATCAGAAAGGGGCACAGATAATGGGAAACATACAACCCCCCTATGCTAGTAGGCACGGCCGAGCGGGGGGGGGGGGTGTAATTAAATTTTTTTAATTTTAATTCTGCACTGACTTTCTTTGAAATTGCCCCTGCCCCCTATTAAATCCAATCTGGGGACAAAACCAGGGACAGACTTGGTCCGGAGACAGTGTCCTCAATCAGGGGACTGTCCCCTGAAGCTGGGGATGTCTGGTCACCCCTCCTTAGTGCAGTCCTCCTTCACTTACCTCATCCTTCGTTTTTGCTTTTAAATGTGGGCGAGCAGAAGTGTCAGGACACTCTCTACTTTGCAGATAGAGAAAGGAGCTGTGTGTTAGTGGGTGTCCTGACACTCCTTCTTGTCCCCTCCCCCTCAAGAGGCTTTCTTCACACCAGGGAGAAAGCCTTGCATTACTGTGTGTAGTTACAGACAGAAGAACAGGAAGTGAGGATTTCTCAGGAGAAATAAGGACATTTAAAAGCAAAATGGAAGGATGAGGTAAGTGAAGGAGGACTGCACTAAAGTAAAGGAAGCTATTTAGGATTTTTTTTTTTTACCTTTTCAACCCCTTCAAGTTCTGCTTTAAGGGTTGAGAGTGGACACTAATTATTTAACTCCAGGAGAGGAAGAAATGCCAATAATTTGTCATGCAATTTAAAATAAAGGATTAAAAAAAATAACTTAAAGTATTACTAAATTCACAACAGTAAAATCAGTGGGCTAGATTCACGTAGAATCGGGTAACTTTGTGCAGGCGTAACGTATCCTATTTACGTTACGCCTCCGCAACTTTTACAGGCAAGTGCCATATTCTCAAAAAAAAGTTGCGGCGGCGTAGCGTAAATAGGCCGGCGTAAGCCCGCCTAATTCAAATTGTGAAGAGGTGGGCCTGTGTTATGTAAAACAGGCTTGACCCGACGTGATTGACGTTTTTCCTGTGGAATTTCCCAGTGTGCATTGCTCCAAAGTACGCCGCAAGGATGTCATTGGTTTCGACATGAACATAAATGACGTCCAGCCCCATTCACAGACGACTTACGCAAACAAAGTAACTTTTTCAAATTTCGACGCGGAAACAACGGCCATACTTAACATTGGTACACTGCACTTACGCCACCATATAGCAGGGGTAACTATACACGGGGAAAAGCCTAATGTAAACGGCATAACTGTACTGCGTCGGTCGGGCGTACGTTCGTAAATTTGCGTATCTTTCTGATTTACATATTTCGATGCGTAAATCAGCATACACGCCCCTAGCGGTCAGCGTAAAAATGCAGTTACGATCCGACGGCGTAAGAGATTTATGCCTGTCGGATCTAATAGATATCTATGTGTAACTGATTCAAAGAATCAGGCGCATAGATACGACCGGCCGGACGCAGAGATACGACGGCGTATCTGGAGATACGCCGTCGTATCTCCTCTAAGAATCTGGCCCAGTGTGTATATGCAGTAAAGCATGCTTTTTATACTTACTGTGAAACCTAAAGAGTTAATCCTGTGCAATGTGTAAAAAGGCTGCTTGATCTTGTATGCACAGATCCTGCTCTTCTTCCACTGACTCCAGAACAGGTCCGGATCAAACAGAGTTACTGGAGTCAGGCTGCACATGCTCAGTTTTGTGTGTATTGCTAGAAAGCTTTGTTTTATTGGGAGAGTGCATGTGTTTAGCACAGGGCCAATCAGCCCTGGGTCATGCGTCCCAGCTCCTGGTAGGACAGCTTAGTGCAGTTCGAAAACTCCTCCTACAAGCTTTACCAGGAACTGATAGAAGTCACAAGACTGCTATATACTGCTGATGAGAAAAGGTATTTGCAGTTTATATTTACTTAAATAATAGCATTTGCATGTTCTGTGTACTGTGGGAGACCAGATATAATGAATGCAGATTCCTGGGTTTAGTAACAATGTAAAGTGGTTGTAAAGGCAGTTACATCTTTTTGTCAAATAACATTTTATTGTATAAATGCAGAGAAAAGTAGGTATCATACAGTATACAAGAGCATACGTCACAACATACCGGTAAACAATATTATAAGGCACATATCTGCCTTCGTGGTACGTTGTTATGAGATACCTGACACAGGTCCATTACACAGGATTAGGCAATATCTAACACATCACTAAAGAACAAATACTGTATCACATCAATACGCCTACGCATGCTGCAAAACAACAAGCAGAAAAGGGGCCTCAGGGGTACCCCCAAGAGAGAGGACAGTTACATCTTTTTATCTTTCTATGCATTAAAGTAGAACTATAGGCAAAACCTTATTTTTTTTTTGGATAGAATAAGGGTTATAACTAGGGTTGTCCCGATACCGATACTAGTATCGGTATCGGGACCGATTCCGAGTATTTGCGGGAGTACTCGTACTCCCGCAAATACCCCCGATACCAGAATAGAATACTTCCCCGCCGCCGCATCCCGCCGCTACGACGCATCCCGCCGCATTCCCCGCTTGGTTAATACGGGCGGGGAACATTACAGCATTCATTTGAATAGCTGTAGTCTTTCCCGCCCCGCCGCGTATAGACACTCCCCCTTGCTCGGATGAACTGTCCAATCCGGAGCAAGGGGGAGTGTCTAAACGCAGCGCGCAGCGAATCATTACAGCTATTCAAAGCTGTAATATTCCCCGCTGTGTACAGCTTCTGTGTGCAACGGCGGACTAAGCAGGGGGCGTCAGGCCGACACCCCCCCTCCGTGACTAAAGCATGGCGCGACCGCGGAAACAGCATGATTGATGGCACGGCATGGCAGGTAAAACACAGGGTGGGCTATTCGGGGGGGGGGGGTTTGCGAGCCGTACCCGAGTTATACCGGCCGCCCGGGACCCACCGCAATGATCCCCTTCTCCATGGCAGCGCAGCGCCGCGGCTCTGATACTATCGGCTCAGCTGTGACTGTCTCTGTCTGACAGTCACACAGCCGAGTGTGAAGCTGCGGCGCCGCCTCCCACCTCCTCCTCCGTACAAGTGCTCTGCTCTGTGGGGCGCGCTGAGTCTGAAGACAAGGGGGTGTCAGTCACTCTGCAGTCTGCACTATTGTAAAGGGGGGGGGGGTGTTCTGTATATGAGGGGATGTTCTGTATTGTGGGGGGAGGGTGTTCTGTGTGGGGGGGGGGTTCTGTATTGTGTGTGTGGGGGGGGTGTTAGTATAGGGGGGTTCTGTATATGAGGGGGGGGTTCTGTATTGTGGGGGGGTGTTAGTATAGGGGGGGGGTTCTGTATATGAGGGGGGTGTTCTGTATAGGGGGGGTTCTGTATTGTGGGGGGGTGTTCTGTATATGAGAGGGGGGTTCTGTATTGTGAGACGCCTCTGTCTGTGTGTCCCCCGCCGTGTACCGCTCCGGTCCCCGTCCATGCTCTATTCCTGTACCCAGCAGTGCTGTGCATCAGTACCCCTCCATGCTCCGCTCGTGTCCCCCGCCGTGTTCTGCTAGTGTTTCCCCCGCCGTGCTCCGCTCGTGTCCCCCGCCGCGCTCCGCATCGGTCCCCCTCCATGCTCTTCTCCAGTCCTCAGCTCCTCTCTGTGTACCGCTCTGGTCCCCGCCGTCCTCCACTCCCCTCTGTGTATCGATCCGGTCCCCCGCCGTGCTCCCCCCCCCCCCTCTGTCCTCGATCTGTCCGGATGGAGAGCGGAGGAAGGAGCCCTTTTCTGAATGAACAGTCAGTGATCACTGACTGTCCATTCATAACTGAGCATCATAACTGTGTAACGATGTCTCAGTTTATGGTTGTAGAGAAGCCGCTGTCTCCTTTACATTCATTTACAGCGCAGTTGAGCCTGCAGAGAAAGGGACTGGGGAATCTGTGTCCTTAGTCCCTTTCTCTGTCTCAAATAGGAGATATTAGGGGTCTGTTAAGACCCCTAATATCTCACCAAAGCCCCCCCAACAGAGCTGCTAAAAACAAAAAAAATAATTGTAAAAATAATAAAGTTAAATAAATAAAAAACTGACACCGCCCCCCCCCAAAGAAAGCATTGTGTGTATATATATATATATATATATATATATATATATATATATATATAGTAAAGAATATAAAAAAAAATGAATTGTAAAAAATAACTGACAGTCCAAGCGTCAGTACTGCATATTACTACCACTGTCAAAATAAAACTTAAAAAAAAGTATCGGTATTCGGTATCGGCGAGTACTTGAAAAAAAGTATCGGTACTCGTACTCAGTCCTAAAAAAGTGGTATCGGGACAACCCTAGTTATAACGCCTGTCAGTTTTTTTTTTTTTTTTTTTACCATCTGTGTCCCTTTGCAGAGATTTCCCTTCACTTCCTGTCCCATCGCCAAACAGGAAGTGAGAGGAAATCTCTGCAAAGTAAGGGAATTCATTGGGGACCCCCAGGTCACCAGAACTAGTATCCCCATTGGAAGATTCCCCCCGCCCCATTACTTTTCTGGGGACAACCCAAAATGTCAAAATGTGGGATTTTCTTTTACTTTCACTTTCAATGATAATGGTAAACAGAACAAATAGAGAGGGCGAATATCCTTAACAGGGGCAACCCACAGACAGCATTAAAAACCTGCCAGGTGGTCTAATCCCTCTCCACTCTATCAAAAACTTACAAAAAAAGTTTTGCCTTTAGTTATACTTTAAGATAAAAAAGCTTTCTGTGTGCAGCAGCCCCACTAATACTTACCTGAGCCCCATCCCGATCCAGCGATGTTGCACGAGATACTCGGCTGTCTGGGACTCTCTCCCCTCATTGGCTAAGAAAGCAGTGAAGTGCCTTTCACTCCTGCTGCTGTCAATCAAAGTCAGTGAGCCAATGAGGAGAGAAAGGGGGCGGGGCTGGGCCATGGCTCTGTATCTGAACTGAATGGACACAGAGCAGCGGAGGTAGGGGCCAGGAGCACTGACGAGGGACCCGAGTAGAGGAGGGTCTAGGCTGTTCTGTGCACCACTACACAGAGCAGGTAAGTATACCATGTTTGTAATTTTTAAACAAAAAAAAGAGCCTTTAGTATTACTTTAAGGAAAAGGAAGATCTGCCAATTACTTACCGTATATAATACATACAATGTATGTCGTTTTTTGTTACTGAAATAAGAATTACATTTTTTGACAGAAATTTATTTTCATGTGATTAACAAACACTTTGTTACACCATTTAGATGACCTAATAGATACTTGAATGTAATCACGGTACGTACTGGTTGAAACAATGAGCAGCAGAGACCAACCATCGATCTCCAATTATTGTTGCTCCGCAAAAGTGATATGGGCCCTCCTTCAGACTGGTCTGCCATGGGACTTCCCCTCTAACAGCATCAAATCCACCCACTATCTTGTTGGGTTTTGTTAGGCCAGGACGACTTCCACATTCTGCAATGAAAAAATACATCTGTAAGTAAGATAGATAGATTTTATATATACACAGTATATCAGGGACATGCAGTCGGGGAGGCAGGCCATGAACATAAAAAACAAAACAAAATAACGATCAAGCTTCGAGGGTCGTGGCTCGGCGACCTGAGGTTAGCCCAATGTTTTGTATAATGTAATGATTTTACTCTGAGTAAATAGATACCTAACATGTCACACTTTAAAATTGCTCACACTTGTGAAATGGCGCCAAACTTCATTACTTAAAAATCTCCATAGGCGACACTTACATTTTTTTCAAGTTACATGTTTAGAGTTACAGAGGAGGTCTAATTCTAGAATTATTGCTCTTGCTCTAACGTTCGCGGCGATACCTCACATGTGTGGTTTGAACGCAGTTTACATATGCTAAAACAAATCCTTATGCTGGTTAAATTAGTAAACTGTGGCCGGGATTCACATACATCAGCGCATATTTAGGCGGGCGTAGCGTATCTAATATACGCTACGCCGACGCAGCGCACAGATGCAAGCACTGGATTCACAAAGCACTCGCCCCCAAATCTACGCTGGGTTTCCTTGGCGTAAACCAGCGTAAGTGGAAGTGGGCGTGAGCCATGCTAATGAGGCGTGACCCCATGTTAATGATGGGCCGAGTGACAGACAAGTACTTAAAATGAAACTACTCCCCAAGATACGTTGAACCACTGCCTATGACGTGAATGTAACCTACGCCCAGCCCTATTCACGTACTACTACGTAAACAACGTAAAATACGACGGCTGTTCCCTGGTCCATACCTTTGCATGAGTTGCGCCTCATAGATAGGGAATAACTATACGCCGGACGTAAGCCTTACGCAAAACGGCGTATATTATGCGCCGGGTGCAACTACGTTCGTGAATTGACGTATCTCCCTCATTTGCATATTTGCAATGAGGCGGCCAGCGTAAATATGCGCCCACGATACGCCGGCGTAGGAAAGTTACGTCGTTCGGATGAAGCCTATTTTCAGGCGTATCTAGTTCTGTGGGCACGGCGCACAGATACAACGGCGCATAGTTACATTTATGCGGCGTATATCGAGATACGTCGGCGTAAGTGCTTTGTGAATCCGGACCATAGAGAACTAATAAAGGTGCTATATATAATCTATATAATCAGAGAATGGTTCAGGTTCTATTCTTTTATTATATAGATTATATATGGCACTTCCATTAGTTCTCATAGTTTACTAATTTCACCAACATAAGGACTTGTTTTAATAAAATCAGGACTGTTGGTTGGTAGTTAATGAGAATCAAATACGTAACTTTTGAATATGTAACCTGTGTGTATCTGGCTCTGATACTAGCCTCACCACACGTCCATGATATACATATATAGTTACATAGTTACAGGTGAGGTTGAAAAAAGACAACAAGTCCATCAAGTCCAACCTATGTTTGTGATTAAATGTCAGTATTACATTGTATATCCCTGTAAGTTGCGGTCGTTCAGGTGCTTATCTAATGTTTTTTTAACTATTGATGCCCCCCACTGAGACCACCGCCTGTGGAAGGGAATTCCACATCCTTGCTGCTCTTACAGTAAAGAACCCTCTACGTATTTTAACCACTTCCATACAGGGCATTTTCACCCCCTTCCTGCCCAGACCAATTTTTAGTTTTCAGCGCTGTCACACTTTGAATGACAATTGCGCGGTCGTGTGACGTGGCTCCCAAACAAAATTGACGCCCTTTTTTCCCCACAAATAGAGATTTCTTTTGGTGGTATTTGACAATTTCGAAAAAAACACAATGGCCCGGATTCAGATACCTTCGCCTATCTTTAGGCGGGCGTAGCGTATCTCAGATACACTACGCCACCGTAAGTTTGAGCAGAAAGTTGCGTATTCACATACAACTTACGCTTAAACTTACGGCGGCGCAGTGTAACTGGACCGGCGTAAGCCCGCCTAATTCAAAATAGGCTGGTTGGGGATGTGTACTATGTAAAATAGTAATGACCCCACGTTTTTGACGTTTTCAACGAACGGCGCATGCGCCGTCCGTGGACATATCCCAGTGCGCATGCTCCAAATGACGTCGGCAAATCGTCATGCTTTCGACGTGAACGTAAATTACGTCCAGCAGTATTCGCGAACGACTTATGCAAAAGACGTAAAAAATTCAAAACTCGGCGCGGGAACGACGGCCATACTTAACATTAGGTACGCCTCATATAGCAGGGGTAACTATACGCCGGAAAAAGCCGAACGCAAACAACGTTAAAAAAAAAAGCGCCGGGCGGATGTTCATTTCTGAATCGGCGTAAATACTAATTTGCATATTCCTTACGTAAAAGGGTGGGCCAATATTAAACCCTACAGACTAATGCTGTCCATACACTATATGAAAAATCATCCGAAATTCGGTCGTTCAGACAGTTCGTTCGTTTTTCGAACAGTTAATGGGCACAAAATTGATAATCGTTGGGACGTTTTTGAGCCGACAAGTTTGGAAATGTTCTGCCGAATGAACGATAAATTGAAAGGTTTATCTGTTTCCCGTCCAAACTTACTGCATTTTTTAATTTATGTCCACTGAACGATTTATCGGTCATTACATGATGGCACTGTCGTTTGCGCT